>NC_051163.1:62213549-62532653 GCF_013339745.2 Dermacentor silvarum | reverse complement strand
ACGAGTTATGGGTGATACATGTAATTAGTTCTAATAACAAAAATAAAATACATTTTAATTAGTTTGAGTGGACTCATCGTAATCGGGAAATTATATAGACTTTAGAATCTGGAAAAAAATGCAATTACCCACACAACTGCAGCACGATGAACTTTGGCTATCACAGGACGCGAAACTGTACCCGAGGCTACAGTGAGCACAGACGTGCCTTCGAGGGGGCGTTCTGCTCACATCACCAACAGTGGGCAGCAATAGGGATTCGTGCAGTGTGCTGGTAGCCCGCTTCTGGGCGACGTAAGCAAAATGTTGCCTTGAGTTTCAGCAGCATCTCAGTTTCAGTTTCGCGTGCTCAGACAGCCTAAATTCATCACGCCACAGTTCTGCGAGTAAGTGTATTTTTCCAGATCCAAAAGTTCACATGTCTTGTGCAGAGAGCTTGCTTTAATTTCCTGGTTACAATGAGTCTTCTGAAACTAAAAGTAAGATATATTAGATTGTTAATTAGCAACTAATTACCAGATATCAGCCATCCACCCATGGTCGGCACCACTGACAGCATTGCTGTCTTCTAACGAGCCGTCCTTGTACTTCAGAACGGCTATTTTTAAATATTACGTAAATTCTTTGTAGAAACACCAGTATATGTAGTATATAAGCGACTAGCTTTCACTCGGATGAGGCATTGGCAACACATGTACAAAAAATAAACGAGCTAAAGATACTACAGCCTGCCAGCAGATTCATAAAGGTTAAGCAAAAGCTGCCGGTATTCATGACAATGTAACAGTACTTCAGCCTGATAATTGTTCCACGCAACATTGTTTTACAATCCAAAACTTGTAAAAACCTTGTAAAACCTTATAAAAATTGGATACTCTGTTGCGTTTTGACTTGTATGTCAGGCCTCAGCTGCTAAGTTATACATAATAAACATAAAACATAGTTCATAAAAGGACAGTCAAACCACAAAAACTTTCACTTGTATTGGAAAGGTTACACAATGCAACACATGCGCAAAATATAAAATATTGACCAAGCAGCATGTTACGAAAGGTTGAGCACTGGCTGCCAGTGTTGATGTGCCCTATAAGGGAATACAAACGTTAACAGTTGCATCCTGCAGTACTTATAAGCTGGGACATTATTCCCTGGCTGGCAAATAGGTTTCATAAACAAACTATGTTAAGGAAGAGCAAGCAAGCTATAATCTTTGTATAAAACTGCTGACAATTGTTTCACACACATTAATGTTAAGGCAGACCTCATTATAACTAGACGTATTGTAATCATCTTTTCAGCACATAGCAACACCCAGCAACGTTTTCGATAAGTACGTGCAGACTACAGTACACCACGTTTGTTTTTTGCTGACCTACAGTTGGGCACTATTACATTGTCTGTCAAGTCATCAGAACAAAAAAAGGGTGCAGTCTATAGGTGGTTGGCACAAGCAGCGGAAGAAGTTACTGGATCATGCTATTATCGTGATCAAAAAGAAAGAAAATGATACATTAAAAATTGCACAAAACTATTGCTCAAGCTATTGCACAAAATTGTCAGGCTAGCATTCGTATAGTAACGTACATGAACCTCGGTGTCGCATTGCCTGCAAAACTCTGTTCACAAACTTTGTAACAACCACTTGGCATTATTACATTCAAACCAAAAAACAATCGTTCCAGTACTGCACTGGTGCTGAAGTATTTAGGCCCATATACTACGTTCAATACAAAAAATGCACTCATGATTGCGATGACCCCTTCCTCCGCATTTTTGACCATGAACAGCCGCTCCTTGTCGACACAGAGGTGGAGAAACTCTGCCTGTTCCAGGTTGTGGCCAGAATACACCACACAGGGGGTGAGTGGAACCCTCTCGTCCTGCAATGACAACAAAGAAAGCTTACTGATCATGAAAGTATATTAATGCTTTTGTGTAAGCACAATATAAAGGGGTTGCTATGCTTCTCACGGAGCGGCATATTTTCGAGAGATTTCGAGTGGTTTTGACGCCAATTAACGGCCGCCAAAAAAAAAAACGTCGTGTCCTCACTGTGCGGCGTATAATTTCGAGAAGGCGACAGGCCGATTAACGGGCGTCAAAAATGTCGTGGCCCCACGGGGTGGCATCTCGTTTCGAGACATCGACACGCCGATTAACGGACCTAGAGGTGTGCGTCCGTGTGGTGCATGCAGTGCCGGGGCTTGACCTTGGAGAGAGGGCAATCTACCATCCTTCGTCCATGCTGAAAGGGGCACGGCCAAGACTTTTGGGGGGAGTCATGAATTAATTAGGTGAACTCTGCATACCGGCAGTTCCCCTACATAGGAAACTAGAGAAAGGAGAGGCTATTTAAGTGCACGTTTTGGTCCCAGCTAATTAGTCTAGAAGCTGAACCTATGTGCTGCCTGAGAAGCCATCAGGGGCTAGTGCCGTCCAGTATCTCCTGGGCTGCCTGGCCACGTCGGAATTCCGAGGAACTAGTTGACGAACGAGACTACAAACCAACGTCTGCAACGAAGCTCACGGTAGATCGCCTTAAGTTAGCTCAACCTGCTTAAGAGAAGACGTCAAATCTAGACTCCCGGGAAATCCAGCCCAGCAATTGCAGCCACCTCAGCAAGATCGGACCGCCAGCATTCTTCCGGAAAGCTTCGCGCCGACTTCACGGTTTATGGTCTTGCTGCTGCCCAGCCACGCGTATGACATCGTTGTTTTCTTTTGAACATTATTTTAGTGAAATGCTGTTATGTGTTATTCTTGTATATTTGATCCGCGCCGTTTCATATGTATATGTATTGTTAATTGCTCATCACATTTCTCTGTCATCATTGTGTTTCGGGGCGCTATAACGTAAAAAGATTCCAAACTGTTTTGATTCTAATTTCTGCAATCAGCCTCCACGATTGGTCAAAACATTTTCAAGCCACTCCCAACTTCGCCTGTCTGTCACGTCACGTCACGAAAACCGCGACAGCTCCCCATCTGATATAACGTGTACACACTGATTATGCATGAATTAAACCGCACAAAAGAAAAATAATCATTCCTGATTCGATGCCTTTTCACCATCAGCCCTCTGCTATTATCCAATGTTTTCTGGATACGCCCACTTCGCCTATCTGTCACGCGACCTCACAAAACTGCGAAAACTCACTACGTCAAAGTGACATGTATGCGAAAAAAAATGAATTATGCCGAATAAAACGGAAAATTTCTCTTAATAGCCACAGACTGCCCCATTCCGAAAGGAATAAAAGATGGCTGCCCGAGGATCACTCAGGCTCTCGCTACTCGTACCTGCCGGTGAGCATGTAATTATTCGCGCATGATAAACATTTTTGTGTATGAGTAAAACGTTATCGAGCCTTTTCGCCATGCATACAACATCGCTCTGCCAACTCTTCCTTGCTGAGGATCCGTTTTAGTGGCATTCTTATTCTTCCATTGCACGCTGCCGCGATTTTCGACCAGCCACCGCAAGCTAAGTAAGGCGAAGCGGACCAATCGGAGAAGCTGGCACCACCCTCTTCATGCGGTTATCTATTTTCACTGTGCTGGCTCGGCCCCATCGAAACCCTCTCCACTAGAGCGTGCTCCTCTTGTCAGCCAATTAGATCAGAAAAACCGCTGAGTATAAGCAATGTTATTGGTTTTCAAAGCGAACAAAGGTGACCTCCTATAAACGAGAAGAGTGCTTGATTGAGTTGTTCAGACAACGCCGCAGGTCACCGCCCGATGCTTGCATCGGTGGTTATGTAAATTTGACATCAGGAGTTTGCAATCAAAACTGTTTGGAATCATTTTATGTTATAGCGCCCCAGGTGTGTTTGTATTGTGTCTTTTTTATTATTTTATTTTAGTAATTGTGTATACTTATCTGGCGATAAATATCTGTTTTTTTTGTTTACTCCCGACTCTGACTCTTTCACTCTGTTCGCTTGAGTACGGAAGACCAACCGGCTTGTATACCCCATCGATTGACTTCGCGCCGACGATGAACGGGTGACAGCTATGACACTTATGCAAGCAAGTATAATGCCATGCAGCCTTAAGTGCAAACAATGTAGGCTGTAGAGAAGCTTAACACAACCCAGCATTATTCGAATAACCTGTGTAATCCAAGCAAGGTCATTTTTGCAGCATAGATGCGCCTCACATCGAGTGCAAGAGCAGTTCAAAATTGTTCGTTTGTTCATCCTTACGTTTTGTATATTGACTTATGATTTAATTGCCGTTTTTTATTATTTATACATGTATTGTTGTTGTTCTTCCTAACATGTACAGCACTTATTAATCATTGTATCGCCTCCCCCCCCCTATGTAATACACTCCCTTTGAGGGCCTTTACTGGTAGCATGAATAAATAAAAATGAATAAATAGCTGGTGAAATTAGGTAGCATGTCAGTTCACATTTAAAAAAAAACCATCTGGATCTTTACACAGTTGCCAAACTGTTTCTACGATTGAAGCCATTTGAGGAATTACAGCATTGTTTAGATCTGATTTCATTCACAAAAATGTGAAGGAACTTACGTCCTCATGTACAAATAGCGCTGGCACTGCTGGTTGTTCCTTCCCATTTGAAGCAATTGTCCTCAGAGTTGCAACAGCAAGGAGGTCTGTAAACAGATGACAATTCGTGTTAGCTTCAATTATCACACAGATATGTGCAATACAATTGCACAAAATTCTTGTTCTTGTAGAACCTCTGTTTACCCTTTGATTCAAGAATATCTTTGTTTTATAAAAGTGCTGAATATAGCAGTCACAAACCAAGAGGTTATAATCGTCACACAGAAAATTTTGATCGCGATCGAGGGGACCGCACTACCATGTAGATCAAACGTGGTAAATTCCTCGGTGGCGTAACCTATTCTCCGCGCACAGGCGCGGTATTTCGGACAGCCATTCCCGCGCCTGCGGGTCAGCCATGCCAGATTATACCTTTCTCACGCCTTGCGGCGCTCTACCTTAAAAATACCATCACTGATTTTCCCGGGAGAGCAGTTTAGGCATTTTCTTTGAGTTATTATGTTTTGAAAAGTTACGAAGAGCATACGGAACGACCAACCGGCTTGTATACCCCGTCGATTGACTTCGCGCCAACGACGAACGGGTGACAGCTGTGACACTTATGCAAGCAAGTATAATGTCATGCAGAGTTAACTGCAAACAATTTAGGCTGCAGAGAAGCTTAACACATACGAAAAGGCTGGCATGAGCGAAAATACTGCTCCAGGACAGTAGCCCCGGTCTCCACTACGGCCCCTACTGCTCCCCCGGGAAAATCAGTGATGTTATTTTGAAGGTAGAGGCGCGAGAAAGCTATATAATCCGGCATGACTGATACAGCACGAGCGCCGCAGGCGTGAGTATGTCCATCCGAGGTAACGCGCCCGTGCGAGAATAGGTGACGCCAACGAATAATCTACCCCGAACGTAATCCTTTTTCCCATTCACGCGTCCTTTTTGCCGTAAGACGCCGTTTACTGGCATTTTCTAAACAATATTTCTGATCGCGACGCCGGCTTACCACATACAAACAAGATGACAACGGGCTTACCTCGTGAGCAAGTTACGAGCACGTAGACTGTTGAACATCCGTTGAGGGGTTAGCGCTGAGCCAACACGGCTGAGCTTAGCGCTACCGTTGAGGGCAGGCTTTCCGTATCCAAGCATGCACATACGTGCACCTGAACACACGACTTCGTCGATGCCATTGCGTGCAGAGTTTTGTAGACGAAGTGAAACACATTCAGCACAAATATCCCCGCGCTATGACGGCACACCACGACCACACACGCGCACGTCACACAGCGACAAATTCGGAACTTCGCCATTTTGAACATGCCGAGAGTCAACCAGCGTAACCATCCATCGCTTCTGTTCTTCGCTCCCGTTGCGTCAATCTCTGTTCCTTGGGGCCTTGCTCCACTCTTGAGTACAAATCAAGACATATTTACGGTGAACTAACAATCTGCACAACATAAAACGATAAAAGCCGACTGACTACACATTCGCAGCTGCATCAACCGCGTGTTAGATCCTTCGAGACCGGTGATGATGATGATGATTTGTGGCTAATGAACCCTTTGTAACGGGTGGACTCAATATATTAGTGTCCTAGCCAAAAGAAAAAAAAACAGAAAAAAAGAAAGAAAAAACAGTCTATACCACATAGGAGTTATGTCACACCCGGCACCGTTCGCGATTGTTTTACCGCTCTCCACCACCGCTCTAGGCGAGCTTTAGTTGTGGCTACGCCCTCGAAGCAGCGGCCACCTTCAGCGTCGAGAAATCCGAGGGCCTGCGGCATGGTGGTGCCCTCTTTTGGGGTGGGAGACAACTTCGCACAGTTAAGGACCAAATGCTCCGCCGTCTCCCGCTCGCTACCGCATACCCTGCACACAGCGGCCTGCACCTCGGGGGCGCAGTCAAACCGGCTGCGGTAGTCAAGAGTTCGGAGTGCGCCCGCACGCGCCTCGAATAGGAGGGCGCTGCCACCACTGTTGTCGTAGATCGGCTCCGGTGTGATGGTCCCCTTGTTGTCGCAGTACAGGCGGAGCGTCGTCTTCGAGGCCATAGCCGATTTCCACAGCTCTCGCTCTGTCTCACGCACATGGTCCTGAACTCCTTTAGCCGTCTCACACCTGGCTCCTCCGGTTTCCGGATAGTTCAAGAGGCCATATTTTCGCCTCAGGAACTGGACACGCGCCCTCCATTGTGTCTGGATGCCTTTAAGGTAGACGTACCTAAACACCCTGCGCGCCCACCTACCGTCATCCATGTTGCGCAGACGGCACTCAAACGCAATTTTGCTCTTGGCCTCTCGAGCCTCGAAGGAGGACCAGCCGACATCACCCTGGATGGCCTCTACGGCAACTCGGCCATGGCAGCCCAGGGCCAGGCGGCCTACCTCTCGCTGCCCACGTTCTAGCCAATCACGGGTTGGTGCCGTCAGGCATATGGTTGAGTTCGCGAAGGTCAGTCCAGGCACATGCACTGCCTTCCACAGCTCGCGCACCATGAGATATCGGCTACAGCCCCACAGGCATTGTCGGCGCAGTATGCGACTGGCCCGCTGTGCCGATTGTCTCAGGTGCGCCTCGTGTTCCGCGTTGACACCATCTGAGGCACTAAGCACTACACCAAGATAGCGGTACTCTTCCGCTGTCGGGAGCCTCTCGCCATCTGGGAGCACCATAGTCGGATTTTCCCGGTCCCCAGAGAACTGTACTACCGCCGACTTCCTCGAATTGAAGGCTAGGCCCAAGGTGCCAAGGTGTTTGGCTGATGTTTCAACCAGCTGCTGCAGTTGGGCTTCATTTTCGGCCAGTAGCACAAGGTCGTCCGCAAAAACAAGGCCAGGAATCGTCCAAGTTGTTGGGGTGCTGTCAAACGAGAAGTTGAGTGTGAACCCCACGTCCAAATTTAGAAGGGCGTGCTCAAGACTCGCTGTATATAGCATATACAGCAATGGGGAGAGGGGACAGCCCTGTTTCAGGCCTCTCTTTATCCTCCACTGGTCGGGCGCGCGTCTCCCCAAAGCGGGTTTCAATGGTGTTGCCAGTGTAGAGTCGGCGAAGTAGGTCGATCCACACGGGCGGCATGCCGAGGTCATCCATGCGAGATAGGAGGAGGTTATGCGGCACGCTGTCGTAGGCTTTGGCTACGTCCAGGAAACAGGCGAGTAAACCTCGCGATTCCTTGCGCGCAATCTCAATGCACTGCATGAGCACAAATAGGATTGTCCTCGACCCGCCGTTTCTGCCGAAAGCCATTTTGCAGCTCCGTGAGTGTCCCGCTCTTCTCCGCCCACGCGTTCATCCAGCTTTTGATGACCTGCATGAAGATTCGGTAGAGCACACTGGTGACCGTGAGTGGCCTATAGTCTTGTAGTTGGGCACTGCGTCCTCCCTTCTTAGGTATCAGGCATACTCTACCGCGGAGCCAGTCTTCAGGAACAGGGTCGCCTGCAACTATGCCGGTGAAAATTGAGGCCATGGTTTCTCGTGCTCGCTGCCCAAGTTGTTTCACGAGACCAGGGGAAATCTCGTCAAGCCCTTTGGCGCTGTGGGACCCAATGTGAGTTATGGCCCGGTCTATCGCAATGCGTGTCACCCTCCACTCACAATCCGCTGGGGTGCTGCCCCTCTCCCGCTCTTTGTCACGAGGCACAGTCGATCTTACCTGTTGTACTGGTATCGAACTATTGTATAGCTGTTGCATGTAGGCCGTGAGATGTTCCTCAGCGTCTGTAACCTCTTCGCCTGCTGCATCGCGGAGAATAGGGCGAGGGGCCTCGCGGTCAAGCGAAGAGATGTACGCCCAGAATTTTTGTGGTCCTGTTGCGGCCAGCTTCCGTAATAGTCCGCAATTGCTTCTGGTTACTTTCGGTGATCTTCTTCTGTACGATTTGTTGCATGTCTTTCTTGCGTTTTAAGAATTCCTGCCACGCCTGGTGACATTCTTCGGTCGAGAGAGACCTCACCGCGTTGCGATGTGCGCGATTCGCCGCGCGTCGCGCCTCGAGGGCTGTTTTCACCTGCTGGTCCCACCAGGCCTTGCGTTTAGTGCCACCGCGGGAGTGGACTCGCTTCTCGTACCGACGCATAGTGTGATGCAGCTCATCGATGAACTCGGCGTATGTGGTTTGTCGCATGTGTATACCACTCTTCTCAAAATCACCCGCCACTCTCTCAAAGGACGTTGCCGGCAGATACTGTCTGACTGACTTGCAACGATCTGTCCGGTGGACTCGATGGGCGGAGGCAGAGAATGTCAGGGCGATGCGGTTGTGGTCGCTGCCCAAACTAAACTGTCCGCTCTCGTCCACGTGTACTCTTGTCATATGGGCTGTCAAGTTTGGCGACGTGAGGGCATAGTCGATGCAGGAGCGGCTATTTCTAGCACTCCATGTAGTTTCGCCTATGCAGTCGGGGCGGAGGTTGGCAACTTCAAGGGAGAGCCTTTCGGCTAGCTGCAGCATCAGCCCACCGTTACGGTCTTGGTAACCATCGATAAGTTGGACATGCCCGTTAAAGTCCCCCATCACCAGAACCTCCCTATTGGAACCCCAACGTCCAACGTCTTCAGTGGTACACTGGATGATGTCCTGATTTTCAACATTTTGCCCTCGATCAACGCTCAGGTATAACACCGCCACGATCACGGGCATGCCCAAGATAGAGCCCGCCAACCACATGTGTTCATTGCACGGGCCTTCTAGCTTCGTCCAGATGTTGCCCGCGTCGCTGCGCCATAGGATACCTACTCCTCCTCCCTTACGAGCCCCTTGAGCTCTATTGCACCCGGCCCATTGCCATTTTAGGTCTACCGGTGGTTCCTCGAGTCCAAGTAGATGGGTCTCTGCGACAGCGTACAGCAACATGTCCTCGGCATCGAGCATCTGATATAGCTCCTCCCATTTGCTATGCTTTCTTGCCCCGTGCATATTGAGGAAGCCAACCTTTGCGATTGCCCTGTTTTTCCTGCGGCGGCGGCGGCGGTGGCAGGCCTTTAGTTTTGGAGATTTGCAAGCCTGAGGTGGTGCCTGACCATATCTCCGATCGCATTGTATATGTCTGGAGGACCCATATGATGGCTCCACGCTTGTGCTGTGAGCCACGATTGGAAAACTGTTGCGAGTGGGGGTGTATGGTTGTGGAATTGTTCCCTCGTCGGAGCTGGTGGCAGGTTCATCACCCTTGGCTCCTGGGCCGTTGTGGCTGCATGATTCGGGAGAAACGGTATCTGGGCGGTTGCAGCGCGTGCCGATTCCAGTATCCCCTGCGACGGATGCAGCGATCCAAGTTGTACCTGCATACTTTCGGCTGGACACCGTGTTTGTGTGAATGGTGCCTTTGCAACTGCATTTGGTGACTTGGTGCTGTGTTCTGTCGGTTGTGATGTCTTCTTCACCCTCCGGCGGAGGTCGGCTTCCCTGGTCAATGTCAGCCTTTCCGCTAGGGACCGGTCCCCTTTGGACTGGCGGTCTGTTCCACGTTTGCTGTTTTCCGCCACTTGCGGAGGTTTCAGGTCCCCTAAAAAAGACCTGGCACATTGCATTACGATTGTCGCGATTTCATGTCCAGTCTCTGGGGAATAGCGCACGTCGTGTGCAAGTTGCCGCTCCGCTTTCTCGAACGTTTTGGAGAGGTTGGCAAAGGTCGCGCTCGAGTCCCTGCAGAGCTCTCGCATCTGAGCATTCAGAAGCACCGTCCGCGCATGTATTTCCTTTCCTGCCGACACAATTTCTGGCACTGAGCAGACGATCAGTTCTCTTGTGGACGGGATGACTAGGTCACTCAACACCTGGATAGCGGCCTCTGTCTGAGTTCCATTAATCGCATCTTTCAGTCCAGCCTGAATGACAACTAGTCGGTTGCAGTTTTCGGCTCGGTCGTAGTAGCGTTGGAGGAGGCGCTGCGTAGCGGCGATTGTTGCTGCCTTCGCAACACGAACCCTTACTCTAGCTTTACCTCTTATCAGGTGCTTGAGGGCGTTCGCTACCTGCCAAGCATTAGTGTCGCCGCAGACTAGGACCTCCCGAGCATTGTTATGTGGGGGTTTGTTTGGCCGGCTTTGTTTGTTGTGGGGAGTGTGTAGATCGTTGGATTTCGCCTGGCTGGAGTGTTTTTCATCGCCTGATCCTTGTTTTTTTTCCGTTACCTTGCGTCGTTTCGACTGGCGTGATTATTGCTGGTTCCTTTGCCTCAGGTATAGCGTTGTGGATACCGCTGGGCATTCGGTCTTGTTCCTCACATTTGTTGTGGACTCGCTCGGCACCTTCGTGGACCCCCGATAACTCGCGTTCCGTTTCAGCGCCATGTGTGGTGTGTTCATGTTGTTGGGCATTGCTGTGGGGTAATGGGCGGTTGGGTGAGCACTGGGTATCTCTATCTGTTTGGTCTGAGGGCAGAGATCGGTGGCACATATCCGAGAGTTGTACCTGCAGCTTCTCCACAAGACCGCGGAGTATCGCCACCTCGGATTCGGCTGCATGCAGCCTGGTGTGTAGGTCCTCCACTGTTGTACATAGCTTACAAATAAAGGGGCTTGCCTCTTCCGCCTGCTGTATGCCCGTGAAGCCGGCTTCGTCGAGGTATAGCCACCTGCTGCATTTGTCGCACTGTACGAGTGGTTCTTCACCTTGTTGTTGTCGTTTTGTCCGCTTCACCATGGTCACGTCCACAGCGGCTCGCCTCGATCGAGTAGCTAGCGCCACCTCTTATCGGAAACGAGAAACCGCAGCGTTCTCGATCTGTGTGGTGCGTGACCCCGGGATCGGCTTGTTAGGCTTAGCGTCTCGGAGACCCATTCTGTCCAGCGTCGTGTGGAAACACGTATCCGGCACACCAAAGGGCTCGAATGATGATGAGGGCCTCACCACATCGCATCACATCGCCGCCAAATCACACACAATCACTCATGGCTCGAAAACGCGGAACACGACGGAGCACCTTTCTACGGTCCGCAGCGCCAATACACACACACAAATTTTGTGTGTGTGTATTGCGCACGGTGCCACCTGGTGCCGCGCTCTGTGAGCACGGAGAACAAATCAGACTCGGTTTCGTTTTCAGTTTATGCTGTAGTTGCTGGAACTGTAAAATTATTACTCGACAAATTATTTAACTCTGAAAGAGGATAACGCTTCCTCTTCGACAAGGTAGTGCAGTTTGTTCAAAGAGATAGAAAAAGCAAGGAGAGGAAAGGCAAGCAAGTCAACCAGACAAGCGTCCGATTTCCTACTGGGGATGGCAAACCCCAGTGCCCCTGTGTTGCAATGCAGTGCACTGCAATCTATCTAGTGTAGTGCTAATTTGGGGTGGTTGGTGCATGTAATGAACGGGTAAATAATGATTTGTGTCATAACTTTTTATCAATGTTAGAACGTATATTTTACGAGGACTGATATCCATAAAAATACTTTTTCATTAATATTTTGATAGGTCATATTGTTATTTCAATATTGAAGCGAGACAATATGTGAAGTTTAGCCATTTGACAGGAAGGCTGTCAGCGGCACCAGCCTCGCAAAATATACACCTCAATAGTGTCGCATAATGCACTGGTGTTCCACATATATGCACCAAAAAGCTTTTCTCAAAAAATAGAAAGGAGAACGTCATGCAAGCACTTTTCGAAGGAATATCTTAAAAACTTGATTCGCTCACCAAGTTTGCACTTACTGCGTGTATTTTGCGTACAGGCTGACTTGAATTTTGTAATTACCGCATGCTCTTTAAATTGAAAATGAAAGCTAGCCGATTGCAATAAGTACATATGGATTTTAATACTTTACGATAGATACACTTAACATGAATTGCCTTGAACACTGTATTACCGAATAAAGCGTCTTTATTATCACCAATGCTCTGGGCATGTTATATATAGCCTTTGTCGAAGACGCATGCGCACACATGTGTGTATACGCATACATATTTGTGCGTCACTTACACCCTTCTTGAGCATAAAGAAACACCCTTGGTGCCAATCGGAGGGTGCAAAAGATGTACGCACCCTATATATAGGGTGTAGTATTGTAAATTAATGACAAAAGGGTGTGAAAGGGTGTAAGCAAGGGTGTTAAAATTAAAATACACCCTTTTTACACCCTTTTGGGTGTAAAAACTTTTACTGTGTATAAGTATGCGGGAAAACGGTTAGATAAAAGCATAAATACATTTATACATACAAACACACATCCATAGATAGCTCGCCGAAAAGTGGCCGAAGTATACTCTAAGAATGCTAACGCATTAAAAAAGCTCGCGTTTTCACAAAGGCTGTGTACACTTCCCTACAGCGCACAATTGCCCAACTAATGGCGGCAACGAGCATCGTTCAGATGTAGACGAAGTTGCTAGCTGCACATACTGGTGCTTGTGTCTTTTATTGCAATAGCAATTATATGGACACTCAAAAGCAGATTTCTGCCGTCGGCGTCGCCGTCGCCGTCGCCGTGAGGTTCCGTATGACGTCAATGGAGATGAAATCGTCGCCGCGCGCCGCCGAACGCTGTATGTGCGAGTGAAAGGGCGCGAGGGACGCGCGCTTTCACGGGGAGTGAACGCACGGCGGAGAACAAACGCGCGTTTTGCGCTGTGCTCCCTTAAGGGCTGCAGAAGTAGGCGTCTCTTTCCTCCTCTACAATCACCATATATGTAGAGTAAACGTACCCCCCCCCCCCAACACGGCCTTTCGCGCGTCGGAAGAAGGCGCGTTTGCTCTACATATATGGTGATTGTAAAGGAGGAAAGAGACGCCTACTTCTGCAGCCCTTAAGGGAGCACGGCGCAGAAAGCGCGTTTGTTCTCCGCCGTGGGTTCACTCCCCGTGAAAGCGCGCGTCCCTCGCACCCTTTCACTCGCACATACAGCGTTCGGCGGCGCGCGGCGACGATTTCATCTACATTGACGTCATACGGAACCTCACGGCGATGGCGACGGCGACGACGACGGCAGAAATCTACTTTGGAGTGTCCATATAATTGCTATCGCAATAAAACGTTGCGAGGCGAGAAGGTGGATAAGATTTCCGACGCAGCTCGACGAGTCTCCCATTCTGATCTCGTCGAAAACCTCCGAGCCGCCCCCAGAGGCACCGGCAACAGTCACGAACGCCGCGCGCGTTCGGTGTGAACGTCGGCAAAACGCCGACGGCGTCAACAACAGTTCTGCGCGTTGCTGGTACCGCTGCAGGTCCAAGTTTATACAGCTGATAAAACTACTATCCTTACTCCGTATAGCTCTCTACTAAGTTGCTATCGCAATTGATGCTTCGCCTTTCGGGTGAAACTGCGACGATTTTTTATATAAATACGCATTTGGTGCCACGGCTAAACGTCGCCTCCCCTCCCTCCCTCCCGTCCCCTCACGGCCTTTCGCGCGACGGAAGAAGTCGCGTTAGCTCTCCGCCGTGCGCTTGCTCCCCGTGAAAGCGCGCGTCCCTCGCACACTTTCACTCGCACATACACCATACGGCAGGCGGCGACGATTTCACCACCGTTGGACTCTAAACGGAACCTATCGGCGACGACCACGCCGATGGCAGAAATCCGCTCGGAGTGTCCATATAATTGCTATCGCAATAAAAGTCCAGTGTGCGGGAAGAAGTATTAAAATATCAACATTAAACGCAGAATTAAACGCAGAATTTAAAATGAGTCATCAGTTTAGAAATTTAATCGATTAGATTCTGTAAGAAAACTTGCTCCTGGTTTTATCCCGAGAGCCACGTGCACATCTTCCATGCCATAATACGACCAAACTCTGCTTTTACACCTTGTTTTCGAAATTGACGCCGCCGCAATTATTTGAGCAATCTGTCTTGCAGAAAAGTCAGCTTTACAATTATGAAATGCACAAATAGCTTTTGAAGAACTACCATACCATGAACGCAACAGCGGGAAGGGGACTCGGAGAACTGCAAATGTATCAAACAACCGTACACGAGATAACTTTGTATCAACCTCAGCATTTTACAATGTGTAGTCGTGCAAAGTGTACGGAAAAAGAGGTTAGTGAAGTCCGGAATCAGCCTTCGGTTGGAAATGCGAAAGCGGGAAAGTTATCAGAACCAAATTGAGGCCAACCTGTCAGTTTTCACGGAGGGAAATGCGTAAACTTTAAACTCTGCTGCCGAACATGGTATTTACGCGGCTTTGGGGCAGTAGCGCGAGAACAGCGTGGAGGCAGTGAATAAAAAGCCGTGACAGAGTAATTACAGAGGCCGAAATTGAAGTCGGTGATAAGTTATCAAGGCCGAGACGGAACGAGGGCAAGCTTTGACAAGCGGCGAAGGTATACTAGTAAAAAAAAATGAGTACGAGAATAAATGTGTCGAACCCTAGAGCACTGGTTGAATGAAATGAAATTATCAATTGCAACGCCCCGAAGTCACACGTGGTTCATGTGTGCCGTGATGCAGTGCTCCGAATTCATTTCGACCACTTGGTGTTGTTTAACGTGCACCTAACTCAAAGCACACGATCGGTATTTCTTTCATTTTCTTTTTTTTTCATTCAGCTACATTGATGTCTCATGCCAACTGCTTCTCTTCTCCGTACCTGAACGCTCGCTCAAAGCACGCTCTGATGCCATATTGTTCACTTGACTTCTGCTGCTACGACACTCGGCTGCCTGTACGGCCAAATCCTCCCTCACTTATCATCCGAAGCAGGCTTCAATTTTCTGCAGCTGACTTCCTCACTTCTTGCATCTTGTTCTGCTTGTCTATTCCGGCATATCTCCAGTGGCACATACGCATTCTGGGGCAACGGCCAAGACTGGGGACACACGGAGTGCCACATTCCCTGTTTGCACATACCTATAGTGACCCAAGCTGTCTATTCTGGCACGCACCCAGTGAGCCAAGTTGTCCTTTACTGGGCAGGACAGCGCATTCAAAGTGCGAGGAAGCAGGCAAAGGAAACTTCGCTTCGAAACACGGCAGTCCAAGGGGGGTCTATTCTGTAAATGTTCACCGAGTGGACATGTTCATTTCGTCTGCCGCTGAAGTTTGTATTGGCGGGGCTGAGGTACACGTCAGAAGGAGACAGGGGCTCTCAGCCAATCAGCACTTCAGCAGCAGACGAAATGGACATGTCCACTACGTGGACACGTACAGAATCCCCCCCCCCCCCCCTCAAGTGTTCACTCATCAGCGATCCCTGCCGAGTTTACTTTCGTCGAGACTGGGTCTCCACGCTTGATAGAAGGGCCCCCTCCGGTGTACGCTCCGGCGCTAGGTACGAAGACAGGCGGTCGCATCGTCGGTGCGGGCAGCGGAGTCCTTGCGAGAGTCGCATTGTGTGGGTCGGCGCCCGGCCCACACAATGGCATTCCCCGCTAAAACAAAAAAACACCGTAAGGGACGAGGGTGCGCGCGCGCACACACACACACACTTACACACACTTTGTGTTTGTGTGTCCGAGCGTGGATCGCACGCGGCTAAAGGCTGCCCGCGAGGCGGCTGACCCGACCTTGGTCGAGCCGTCGTAGCTGCTTCCCGTGTTGCCCGTCCGGCAATCGCACCGCAGCAGTGGACCCCGTGCAGTCGCCTTTCTTGCGTCATACACGCATGCGCACTCAAAGTCGCTGGCGAGGAACAGCGAACGGTTGCAGTTATTACGACAGTGGTCAGCATCAGGCATGACCGGCGGTGGACGGCGGAAACTGCATCGACATAACGGTTACCCTCCCTCGCCTCCCCCCCTCCTTACTTAATTTCTTTATTACTAAGGATAGTTAAATGAGCACAAACGAGAAAAATGATTTGAACCACATTAGTAAATTACCTTTCCACGATACTTAAAAAAAGAGCATTCCTATCGTGAGAAGACGCTTCGTACGCCGGAAATGACGCAAGAACGAACGACGACGGGGGCGACGTCGCCTCGAAATTCCTGCACTGCAGCTCACTGTGACGTCATGGATTTTGCCGCCCTTTGCTCTGGGGGAACCATTAAGTTTTCGTCGGTAAAAAATGGGACTACATTTAACCATCCATGGTCATCCATGGTACCAAAAACCCACGTGACCGAGTGATGACGTCACCTTTCAATGTCAATGAAAACCGACCTGGCCCACCCCCGAAACTTGACTTGACCCATCCCCAAAATGACTTTGCACAATTCGAAAATTGAGTTGACCCACGTTCAAAACCGACCTGGCCCGCTCCCTAAATTGACTTGACCCACCCCCAAAGAACTTGACTTTGCCAATTTGAAAATTGAGTTTACTCACGTTCAATACCAACCACGCCCACTCCCACAATTGACTTGACCCACCCCCAATCAACTTGACTTTGCCCAATTCAAAAAATCAGTTGACCCATCTTCAAAACCGACCTGGCCCACTCCCACAATTGACTTGACCCACCCCCAAAGAACTTGACTTTGCCCAATTGGAAAATTGATTTGACCCACGTTCAAAACCAATCACACTTGGCTTGGCTACCACACTTGGCTTGGCCCACCCCCAAAATTGACTTTGTCCAATTCGAAAATTGAGTTCACCCACGTTCAAAACCGACCTCGCCCACTCCCACAATTGACTTGGCCCACCCCCAAAATTCTTGGTGGCACACCCTCGAATAAAACTTTGCCCAGGCGGGCACATGACCAAGTGATCACGTCATTTGGCATAGTCACGTGACCAAGTAAAAACCTTAATTTGCAGGGTCACATGACCAAGAGATGACGTCCTATCACAATGTCACGTGACATGGACGTAGATATAGTACGGAGTCAATATAGCCGACACGCCCAGAATGCTTTCGCGTTCAATGCACGTAAGAGAACTTAAGTGCCTCTGTAACGTTTTTTTTTTCGTTTTTTTTTTTTTTTTTTTTTCTGACGGCCACGGACCCGGTCGCCTCGTGATAGCGGTCGTCTATCCAGAGCATGCAGGTTTTGTCCTGAACGCGCTGGAACGCTTTCCTACGCAGTCTGGTGCGACTCAAGGCAATCACGCAATGCAGGGAAAGCCAACTCTCACGCGTTGACGATGGGTTTTATGGTCGTACTAAAGAAATGTTCCTCACGATGGCTGCCGACGCTCACGCAATTTGCATTCAGTTAATGTAGCGACACAGCGTGTTGATGAAAACACCTTTAATTACAGTCTGCAGTGGCCCCTCTGAGAATTTCCAGTGCTTCGGTTTCTTTACCGATTGCACGAATCCCACGCTTTCGTGGGAATCAGTGTTAAGCGAAGCCTTCTTTGGTGTTTGCGCAAACGTTAAATGTAAATGTTATGCAAAACGAAACGCTAATCACGGGAATGCTTGTACAAAGCGATGCAAACGGAATGTACAGGCAGGGACAAAATAACACAGGATGTGCGAGCTCGTGCCAAGGTGCATTCTTGCGTCCTTTTAACGAAGCAAGCGTCCTCTGTTGATACATCGCATTGCGCATGCGCGTTCTTTCACGCTCGTGTGCCTGCCCATACGCTCGCTTTTCTCCAGCCTGCTGTCGGAATCGAGATGATTACAGAAGATTATGCTAGGAGAGCGCTGTTTCGGCCCTACCTTGTGACATGTGACAATGCAATACACACCCCGCCGCCCGAAAAGGGCAGCGCTCAGCTAGCGCAATCCTCTGCAATCATAGCGATTCTGACAACAGGCTGGAGAAAAGCGGGAGCATGGGCAGGCACACGAGCGTGAAAGAATGCGCATGCGCAATGCGATGTATCAACAGAGGACGCTTGCTTCGTTAAAAAGACGCAAGAATTAAGTTTGGCAAGCACTCGCAGATCCCGTATTATTTTGTCCCTCCTGTACCTTTATCACTTCTTTGCCGACGTCTTGAATTTTCCATTGTCGACTTCTGCACTTCTCTTTGGCTTAGCGCTCCTCGCTCAATGCACGCTCAAGTCCCAGTTTGTTCACTTCAATTCTTTCCCCACACTTGGCGCCTTCTCTTGCCGACTTCTTAGCTTCTTGTCTACTGCTTTCCTTGTCTGTTCGGGTACATGCCCGTTTCGAGGCACTAACCAAGAACATACCCATTTACCCAATTTGTCATGCGATAGCTGCTAGAATGGAGCTGGCTCACCAAAGTGTTGATAGTATCTTAAGAATGCTAATCGCATTGCTATCATCGTTATCATCAGCCTGAACTTTATGTGCACTTCAGGACTCGGGCCTCTTCTGACTCGTCAGCCGACTTACTGCTACGCGTGCTAATTTCCTCATCTCACCTCCTCCCCTCCCCCCCCCACCACCACCTAAGCATCTGCCATCGTCTACTGAGTTGCCGCTTCCTCAGCGTCCTTTGTGTTTACTACAACAGTCCCGCGATTGTCTGCTGTACGCATGGTACGAACTGGGCAACCCAAATTCAACCACCTAATCTTGAGTATCGAACATGACTGATTGCCCTCCTAACGCTAGGTACGCCCATCATTCCATCGTTCGTTGCGTGGTCCTTAGTTTCTTCTCGAGCTTCTCTCTTAATGAATAATCCTACTGCAAGAAGTTCTTTTGAACACAGGCCCAGGAGAGCGATTAGAGTCGGGATAGGGTAACGATTATATTCCGATTTGTCATGCGATAGCTGCTAGAATGGAGCTAGTACACCAATTCTAGTGCAAGAACCTCCGAAGACGGGCCCTGGAGAGTGAGCAGAGTCTGGATAGTGTAACGATTCTATTCCAATGTCATTCCTTTCCGGGTTACGTCAGTTTGCCCGAGCGGTGCTTCGCCTACGTTATCGCAAACTGCGGATGACAATTAAGGAAGGTAATCGAGCGAAATGCATCCTTACATTACACTGACCCACGTAGAGCGCTCAAAATAATTCTGGCGCAGCGATAGTGTACACAAGGTGATTGTCCTCACTTTCATAACAAGCACAGATGTCGATCGGGCGTTTTCTAATAAGCCGTCTCGGGCCGCCACATACGTTCACTTCTGTGATGGAACGCTATACGTACACCCATACACCCGCGGCCAGCAGTCCTATTCTCTGGCATACGTATATATACACATAGGCGAGGCCCGGCCTACATATACGAATGGGCGAAGACAAAGGCAGTTAGCTCGTCACGCGAAACGCAGCCCCCCCCCCCCCCCTCCCTCTCGTCATTTTCTACGCAGCAGCAAGTGTGACAGGCGAAGATTGGCTTCGCCGACAGGCCTATTTGCCGAGGAGGCGTATATATATGCGTCCTCGTCCCAGCTCAACCTTGGAGCTAGGCGCGTTCGAGAGTGCGATGTGAGTGCACGATGCGAATAAAGCGAGACTGCGGCGAAGTCCTTTTTTCGGACTACCCCGCTGCCACGGGCAGGCACCCCGCGGACAATGCCACGCGCGGCAGATTGCGGACGGGACGACCCAGGGCCGGCCGGCCGTCGTCATCCGCAACACCAAGGCTATACGGGACGCCAAAACAAACCCTCCCCGTGGGACAATCCACGGGGCAGAGACGGGCCGGCGGCCAGCGGATGCCTCTGCGCGCGTCTGACGAAAAAGTGCGAGGCACCACGGAGTTATGCATACGAACAAAGCTGTCGCGTACGCGTACACAGCGCAGTCGACCCGCGCGGTTCATGCATGAACGAGAGCCTTCGCCGTCCTGGCAGCCAGTTGCAGAAACTAGCCCGAGAGCCAGCCAGCCGTGTAAGAAGCCGGCAAACAAGGCTGCTGCTTCAGAGTGTGCGAAGGCAGCAGCAGGAGGAGGAGGAGGGGATTCGGCTGGTCGCCCCCGCGGAGTGGGGCAAAATTACAGCGCCGCGACCTCGAAAACAATGCGCGGATTTGGTTGGGGAGACGGAGCGGCACTATACGGCGGTGGCCGTTATACTGCCGCTACTCTGCCGTTGCTGCAGCGTAGTCGGAGGTTTGTGAGGCGAAAGTTGAGGTGGTCCGACCACTCTGTCGCCGCCGCTGCCGCTGCTGCTCGCGGCTTTTGTTTACCTTCGCGACGACTGAGCGGGGCGGCGTCCACATCGAGCATCTTTCGCGGGCGCTGAAGACAGGCGAAGCTGCAGGCGTGCGCAGCCGCTCGGCTCGGCGTTAATCCTAGGGCGTGGCCGCAGACGGAGAAGAACCCCCATATACGAGGTGGCAACGGTAACTCGCTTGCGATGAGGGTCTTACAAGCCAGAGAAAGAGAGAGAGTGAGAGGGGGAACGAAAAAGAAAAGAATAAAGAATAAAAACTAGAAAGAGTGAGCGACGAGAGCGACAATTAATGGCCGCGCCATGACGACAACACTTCGTTGACTGACATATACAATACCGCTGGCAGACGTCTTTACAAAAGGAACGCTGAGAGTAGCTAACTAGTGCTATGAAAGCGGCGTTACGAACCGTGGCTGCATCGGGCACCATGCAGTTGTGCTGCGTGAGCGCGCACTGCCTGCTGTTGCCTCTGAAATGCACACACCAGCACCGATCTCCGAGTCGGCATCGCGCACGCTTCGATAAAAGCCGCACTAATTGCCAAGTCAATGTACCGCGAATCATCTCAGGGCTTTGCGCGTCCGTCCCGACTGCATATATAGCCGCAGCGGTTTGAGTAATTGATCATGGCGGCGATGGGCAAAGCTTCGATTTTTTTTTTCTCCACGTAGTGAAGGCAACACTAAATGTGAAAAGGTGGTGCGGGTCAGAAGGTGGCATTCAAACGACCACAGCGACCGGCCGCGCCCACCTGCGGCGTAACGGAACTGATGAACCAGCGAAGCCATGTAGCTGCTGGCCAAGTAAAATAAATAGCAACCAAAAAGCGCAACGCCATACGGCGACAGAGAAGGTAATGAAGTAATTGTAGGCGCAATTTCACTATGACGAGTTACTAACTAGCCCAACACCAAGTTCTACAAAGAAGGCAGCCGACAAGCGCTTCCTGGCCTACCAGTGTCCCGTCCAGCGTTTCCTCAAGTCTAAATTTGCGCATTTCGTCTATAGCTATCTAACGCAGCACTATGCATCGTCTGTGCCAAAAAAAAGCCGCCGTCCACGCGGCCCTGACCTGCGCTGGTGAGGGGCCATGTGGCGTGTATACGGTGCAGTCGCCGACTCTGGTCTGCTTCGAAGGAATGGTCTGCGCGCACCCTCTGGATTTCCTAGAGCATACTATAGCAGTATACAGCTATAGTAGGCTCCCATCACAACGCCTCAACCCTTAACTCGGTTACGCTAGCACCATGGGCTACACCTTTTTCCCGCACCGATGCATTATTACCAAGCCGTAACGTTATTAGACGAGCTAGGCTCCCCGCAGTCAATGCGTCGTCGTAATATTTCCTCAACAATAAGCCGAGACTTCCTTATAAACGGATAGGCGATAGACGGACAGCTCGGCACTCCGTTCGGGACATCTGGGCACCGATGCGCTCACGATTCGGAGACGCCGCTAAACAATGAAAACACGTGCCTTACGAAACCAACTGCAGGGTTGAGAGTAATAAAGGTAAAGAAAAAGCGGCGGCTGGGGGGGCCTGTGTATAGGCGCCGACTGAGACTGGCGTGAGGTGATTCCTTATTTCGCCACTGTTGCCGAGGCGTATAGCCTCCGAGTGGGAATGCAGGTTTTGTTGTCGGTGATAGCTCGAGTGTGAGAACTATAAGAAGAAGAATAAAAAATGACGTTTTAGCGGTGGAGGTCGTCACGGCGAATATGGCGGCTGACGAGAGTGAAGACGGTGCGCGAGGATTACACGTTTCCAACGCTTTCGCAACTTACGTAACGCGACGCACGCGTCTGCTGGAATCGCATGCAACACGCCGAGTCACGTGATATAAGGGAGTGCTATTTCCCACGGGACTGTTGCGAAGCTGCAGGAATACGTGTGATAATCCATCTCTTGAGAATCGGCATTGAAAAGACGTGCGATGCGACCTCTGCGTCAATGCGGAGGTAATAAACTGCGCGGAGAACGGAGATTCTCCGGTGTTCCACTGCGTTCCAGCAATGTTGACTACAGTAAGCACAGGCCAACGACCATATGGGCATATTGCTAACGTGAAAGTTCTAACGCGGAACCATATACTCATGGGGCAATTTCACACTTACAGAAACACCAACTCTGTTTCGTCTTTTGTATTTACAGAAAACGCTGATATCCTCACGGACTGCGAATGGTTTATTAGTATAGGGGTGTGGGATCAATTGAAATTTCGAATACGAATCGAATAGTCTTTACTATTCCACTCGGGTTCGATTCGAGAATTCGCTAGTTCGAAATTGTCGAATATTCGTTTCTTTCAAATAAATTGACTCGCCATCCCGGCACTGCGAAAGTGAATGTTCAGCGAAGCTGTTGGAAACCCCCACTACAACTACTGAGGGGGGTATGCAATGCTTTATTGCTTTAGAGTAATGGTAGTAATGGGAGTAATGGTAATTTTGACAGCGTGCCGCCGCCCATAGCGGTGCTGCAACAACATTGGGATCATTTGCTAGGCTGGTTCTTTGATATACAAAATGCTATAGGGACGTCACTCCCCACGTCGCAAGCTGCCGTCGCCGCGGCAGCTTGCGAAACAGTAATCTTTACCGGGAAACGTATGCGGGGAGCGCTGCGTGCTTCGCACTGTTATCGGAAGCGCCTTATCGTTAATTATGTGGTTCGGATGATTGTTTTGTGCTTGTTCTTCATTGAAACTTATGCTGTTCTGTATGTCGCATGCATGATTCCAAAGAATGTATGCGCTGTCCGCTTCACTTTGCCGACTGCTTGAAGCCTCGGCCTTACGAGGGTACGAGCCACTGCTCCTGGCTCTACACTGCCGCCGGGATCGGCCCACATTTTTGCTGACGGACGCGGACACGAAAAATGCCGACCAACTAGAGGCTAACAGCTTCGCTGCAATATCAAAACACCTATTGAAGTCTGAGAAGTAAATACATATACTGAGAGAAACAAAGTCCATGCACAAAATCCCTGCTGTCCACATGCACGGGATCACGGTTAACACTTGACAGTGCTAGAGTCACTCATGCTGGTTTGTTGTCAGTAAGAACTGCAACAATGCATTCGTAGCCCTCCTCTGCGACGGCTCGTGAGACTCGGCGTTCTAAAAGGACTCGTTCTGACAACGACTCTGTCGTCAATATACGAGCTATAGTGCAATCTCGAGCATTGCAGGACAAACGATACATGAATAGCAGAGGTGTCCGTGTTATAAATGATGGACAATATCAAGAGCGTCAGTCATGTCGTCGGCACTATTGTCACGACTCCTCCCCAGACTTCATGAGGACACCTTAGACAGAGAGCCTACGCGGAAGCGCTTTTGCACGTAGAACCTTTGAGAAGACTTCTACACCTGACTGACGAGAGTGACGACTACAGTCGTCCCTTTTCGCAGTGGCCCAGGATTGGGGTTACGCGTTAAATCGCGGCCACGCTGGAACGCTAACACTATAGGGGTTCAATAAAGTGCTTTTTCTCCCCTGTGATATCTCTCTCGTCACATCACCGGCACTATTCAGCATACCGAAAAAAAGAAAAGCGACAAGCCCAGCTTAGACCTCTCTTACGTGGTGTCCTGATCTTGCTGAAAGCTGGTGACATGACCTGAAAAGTGACACGCTGGCTCGAGCGCCTTTTGTTCTGCCATGCAAGCCGTGTCTTTCAAGTTACAAGCGACGCCGTGTACAGTTGAGGCAGCAACGGCGTCTCGCGCCTTAAAACGCGCACAGCCCTCGACGGCGTATAATTAGACGAATAAATGGAGCCCCGACGGGCCGCCTCTGTGACGCTTTGCACCTTCGTCCTCACCCGTCGCCCCGCACTGCCTCGTTTAAAGAAACTCGCGGTCAAACTCTCTCGCCGACGCTCGCAAACATGTAATCGCCATGCAAGGTATAATCCCCCATCGGCTTGCGTGCTGTTCTGGCATTTATGATCACTGGCATAATTTTCCTGACTTACACGCTCATTAGCAAAACGTATACTCGCCGTCCACGTGACGCCGATACGTTATCGCCGAATTATTTGCCAATTGCGCAGAGAGCGAGCGAACTTAACAGTAAGCTAGCCCCCGTGTAGGCTATATAATCCGACCTGCAGGCTCGGAGACGCAAGTTGCATTCCGATCAAGACTCCCCGAGGTCGTTCACTCATTATCACTCACTCTTTGTATGCTAATTTGAGGGCTATTGCAGGCAACGCCAATTAAGCGCTCGCGCTATGGAGCCACGCTGCTCGGCCAGGCATCTAACGCTAATCGTCCTCTGCCAAGCCGCGCGCGGACACGGAATCTCTAAACAGACGTGCTAACACCGGTCAGATCGGGCTCGAATCGTTCCGCGAGAAATGCCCGCGTCGAGCACTGCCATGCGTGGTCAGCTAGCTATAGTAATTCGGGGCCGATGGATGCCTTCCGTGCTAAGCTCAGCGCGGAAAACACCCGGCGGCCAAACGAAGAGTGTGACCTCGGCGCGAACCTGCTGCCTCCCTTGTTCCTTGGCTGCCGTTCTTGTTATCTCTTTCGTTATCTGTTATCTCTTCTCCACTGTTACCCCGATTCACTCAGCGCCAATTGCGTATGCAGTTCGCGCTCATACGTGCAACGCGCGAAGAAAACAGACCCTCCCGAATGTCCCGTTTATCGGTCGTTCGAACGATCTTATCGACCAAGCGCTTAACCAACGCTATACCGCACATCAGCGAACGGATGCGTACCCAAACCAGGCACGGACACGGCATCTAAATATGCCGCAAGAATAACGGCGGATGGAAATTCAAAGAGAAACAATGCCTCGCAGAATGCGTGAACAAGGTTGCGTGAGATTCGACGGGTTTTACGAGTCCGGAAAGTGATACTGCACAGATCTGTCCCGCCGTGCGACCAGAAGGAGCAGGAAGAACGCCGAAGAAAGGCATAACCCCAAGCTGCGTTTAACGAACACCGGGTTGATACGAACGCCTGCTGTATTCGTTACTACCTTCGGTTAGGGCACTTAATACGCCCTTAGGAAGTGTCAGACTCTTAAAACAAAATGCACTGACTTTTCATCAGTGTGCACCGCACAGGCGAAGCGCGGAGGTTGCAATGCGTAAGCTTGACATTGAGGAAGGCCCTTACACGCATGCAGCAATAACACGTGCATGCACGCACGCACGCCAAACGCACACACGTGCGCGCGCATAGACATAGACATGAACCAGCTCTTTCGATGTTTTGTCTGCGCAGGTGAATCATCCGAGTAGTTTCCCACGCCTACAGAGAGGGGAGTACGCGCGGCTGTTAGCTGTCGAGGAACTGAGCTCATTAAAATATAACTTTTTTGTTTGTTTCCAAGACTGCTCGACCGGAGTAGCAACAATATTAATGATTGCCGCGCCAATCAAAGGACGCCGCGTATGCATCATGCACAGTATCCTCGAAGAAGAAGACATTGCGCTTGCTCTTCAGGCTGGCGCAAACGACGACGCGATGTGATGGCCGACACGTATACGTAAGCAAGGCGAGCGTGCATTGTGAGTCTCCTCGGTACTATGCCCTACAATAACAATGCAGTGTTGTGGAAACTACGGGGAGTGCTGAGGCGATCAACGGCGCTTGGGAGAAAATAGTGCCTAGAGCCACGACAACGCTCGCAGCGGAAGTTCGTGACTGTTCAATATATCGACCGACGACGCTGATGGACTTCAGTAAAGAGTTTTTACCTCTGCTGAGTTTCGGTATCTGCCGTTCGGTAATAGCGTATTACGCCAGTTTTTTTTTTTTTTTTTTTTTTTTTTTTCAGCAACGAGGCATGGCTAACACGCAGCGCGTCTCGCCTTTCTCTAGCTCGACATTCTCTACAGTAGACAACGTTGGGGGCGGATCCATCCATCCGTCCGTCCGTCCATCCGTCTGTCTGTCTGTCTAGGCAGGAGTGCATGTTCTTAATTTAAGCTTTTACAGCGAAGCCGTATATGGCTCGCCGATTCGTCCGTCCGTCACCTGTGCGCAGAAACTATCATCATCAGCATTCGCTCGAGCATCGTCGTCTTATTCCGCAGCTGGCTCGTTGCTTTGTGCTCGTGCTCGGCACGCGCTCGTGCCACTACTCCCGCGTTCGTCGTCGTCTTCTTCCACAGCTGGCTCCGTTGCCGCTCATCATTCCAGCATAGAATTTCACTTCTCTTCTGCCATCGTAATGGGGAGGCCGCGTTTACGGGGGTATGAGCCATTTCTTAAGGGGGTATGAGCCATTCATTGTCTTACCTGACAGACAGATTTAATTTTGAAGCAATTTAATTTCGAAGAATCGCAAGCCGCAATGCGACAGCGGCGGACTGCGGGCATACCGTCAGTGACGTCGTTTTCTCCGTCGCAGCCAAACGTGTGTGTAACCTCATTAAAAAACAGAGAGGCGTAGCCAATAATTCGGGAAGACATTTACGAACCGTCGAGATTAACCCAGTGATAAACACCACGAACGCACATTCCCCGTACGGAGTGTGTAGTTATAGGTGATTTTTATTTTGTCTGACTATAAGACACGTGTGCGCTGGGAGGAGGAGGGGGGGGGGGGGGGGGTCACGTGCGTGTGCGCCAGCGAGCGATGCGATAAAATGCGGTGGTACACCTACGTAGTCCGCCTCCCTGACAGGAATTCGGCTGACAGGAATTCTTGGCTTCACAGCACTGCCCCGTTTTAGTGCAGCGCGCAACTATGCCAGCGTCGACAACGTACAAAGAGGCGGTGTCTGTCAGTCACGGGAAGAAGCCTCGGTGGGGAGGGGAAATCGGTGGGTGAAAGGCACGGGAGAAAGGGGGGAGGGGTAGGGGCTCTTTGCAAAGAAGACCGCTACTTGGCAGAAGACAGAGCAAATGGACCAATCGAGGCCCACTGATGGGCAGCGTGGCAGTTTCGAAGCTTCTCGAGAGGCTTCATGCAGGTGCTTCGACGACGACGCTGCCGCGCGAGAGAAAGCTGAAATGGTGGCAGTGAACGAGTCGGCCACGGCCACGCATGAAGGAGGTCTCCATTGCCGGCTATGACAACTTGATTGGCGAGGCGGCGATTTTCGAAGTGGAGGGACTAAGAAAGAGAGGAGCGGGACCTTGCGATGATCTCGTGGGAATCGGCGTTGGCAGGATGACGTGCTCTGAAAGAAAGGAGGGGGGGGGGGAGGGGGGAGGCTAGGACGCAGCCGAGGGCTTAGCCGACGGCTGGCCATCCGAAGCCGAACGAATCAAGCCATGGTGCTTCTTATAATATCGGCATACACGCGTTGTTCGAAGTGACCGGTTTGTCGATGCCAGCAGTCGGAACCCATCACGATCTTTTCTATTTATATTTCTCTCTCTCTCTTTTTTTTTTTTTTTGCTTTATAGTATGTCTTCACGCCCAACTACTTTCCTCCATTTTTCGTTGCAGAATTTTTCTAGCACCTACTTCTTGAAATTTTTGTTCCGCTTGCTGTGGACAATACATTCAGTATAAAAAAAAGAAAAGGTTCGTTTCATATTATCGATACGGAGAAGGTTATTGAGATTGCAATAAGTCGTGCAGGCCCCAGTAATAAAACTTTATTTTCCATTGCTGTTCTTGCTTCTCTCGTGTATAATTCTTTCTTCGTTTTTTTTTTTCTTTGTTTCCTTCTTTATAATTAATGTGGCAACCCGAACAACCCAAGCCGTTTTTAAATATGCACCCTTGGTAACTTAAGGATCCAACGCATCAATCAAGCCAAGGATGTTACTTTTTTTAGGCAACCCTGATTCTTTTTTTTTTAATTATGAGGTTTTACGTGCCAAACCACGATCTGATTATGAGTCACGCCGTAGTCGGGGACTCCGGAATAATTCGGACCACCGGTGGTTCTTCAACAGGCGCACCTAAATCTAAGTACGAGTACACGGGTGTTTTCGCATTTCGCCCCCATTAAAATGGGGCCGCGAGGCCTGGATTTGATCCCGCTACCTCGTTACTTAGCAGCCCAACACCATAGCCACTAAGTAACCACGGCGGCTAACCCTGAGTTGCCGCTGAGTCAAAGCACACACCTGCAAACAAAATGACTACGTTCGATAAAACAGCGAAATTCGACGCCGGACTAACAAAAGCAAAGAGGGCAAATAGGAAATGATAATCGCCGTTCTCACTAGTTTGCTCACAGCTGTTAGCTGCATTATAGAGAAAATATAAAGAGGAAATAAAGAAGGCGTCGACATAGCTTATGCACATACATTTTCTGTTGCGTCTACTTATACACACGTTCGCACTCGTCTTTCTAGCGCTAGGTATACATGCAGCTAACAAGAGTGAATGGAATGTTACTACTAATTATATTCCAATTAGCATTATTAGCCTACTTGCCACCCTTAGCAGTTTGTATCGTGTTTCTTGCCGAATTAATCTGGCGGTCTTTGTAATAAAAAGGAAGGCTTAAAAATAATCGGTATTTGTGGCTATCCAACCTAGATGGCTGAATCCCCGAGCACAGTATCCCGAGGCTGTAACCACGCGGCCGTGGTCACGGGCAGGGCAGCACCGGACTAATTATCAGTCGACATGCTAGTAGGCTGCGCCGACAACAGGACTACGAGAAGTGAACGCGGTCGCTGACTATCAACTGGTGGTTTTATTCGAGGAACGGAAATTTATAAAAAAGAAGAAACATGGAAGGAAAAAGCAATAGGGATAGCCAAACTCGCGTACAAAGAAACATTCAAGGGCACTTAGGTATGCCTAGGTGGATTAATGCGAAAGCACTGCGATGGCTCTCCGATGACGCCTGAGCCTCGTTCGCGGACTTGCGTGGGCTTCCAAAGGAGCAGGGCGCAGCTACTGACTTAAACGTGAAACGATTGCGGCGAACGCTATGCGCGAAGGCTAGCTTTCTGGTTTCTTTCGTTCCCCCGCACGGCCGGCGCCGCCACTGCCGTGATGATGATGATGATTCTTTATTGGCATCCCCTTCGAAACGGGGTGGAGACAAATGGTCACATAGCCTGCTTGAATTACTCAGGTATGCTATCAATGCTTTCCTTCTGGCATTCTTGTATTATTATCATCATCATCATCAGCAGCAGCAGCAGCCTATATTAATGTCCCCTGCAGGCCGAAGGCCTCTCCCTGCGATCTCCAATTACCCCTGCCTTGCGCTAGCTGATTCCAACTTGCGCCTGCAAATTTCCTGACTTCATCACCCCACCTAGTTTTCTGCCGTGCTCAACTGCACTTCCCTTCTCTTGTTATCCATTCTGTAACTCTAATGGTCCACCGGTTATCCATCCTATACGCATTGCATGGCCTGTCCAGCTCCATTTTTTTTTCGTTTGATGTCTTCTTGTAATGTCTTAATGCATTCTTGTATACATATCTTTAATTCTCTGTATGAGGGCCTTCTGGGAGCGTCATCTCTTTGAGCGCAATCTGGTGGTGCTTCAAGGAACGCAGCGCCCACGCGGTGCACGCCTCCCGTTGATCGGCTGTGACCACGTGACTTTTTGTACCATCTCCGGGGACGCCGCCGGATTTTCCACTTCATGAACCATATATTGCCTTTCGCATTAAAAAAAGAAAGACTACTAAGCAGCGAATAATCAGGCACCGAATGAGGCAAGAAGCTAGGGCCGGTCGGCAACGCTCACTAACTCAATCTCTCACGCGGGCAAACTGAAGGCTTCTAAACAAGTTCTAAACTTCTAACAACAAAGCAAAAAAAGTAATATAAATAACAACCACAAGAGCTCTGGCTAACAAAAAAAAACATGTAAATAGCTAATAGCCAAAAGAGAGAACGAAAACAAAAGTAAAGGTGACAGTGGTGAAAATGGGCGTGGTGGGTGGCACAGGGTATAAAAATTCGAGCGGATGCTAGTTGTTGAGATAGAGCAGAATATTTTGATCACGCAGTAAAACGCAAGCGGAACCTCTCTTTTGAATAATATACGCTTCCCAAATCTCATGTGCTCGCTGTTCGCGGTATATATTTGCGAATTGCGCTGGCCCTGTCAAAGAGAGGTGAACACACACGCGTGTTACAATGCAAGGCCAAGGAACTACCGGGCGCCTTGTAGTCCTCAGTCTGCGCTGTCTGTTCGGTACGTCGATTTTCAACCAACTAGCCCAAATTAGCGCTCTTGTACAGTGTGTAATTCTCAGATATAGCATGCACCAGCGCCCCACGTACGCACCATGCATAAAACGCTGTTTTATGCATCGAAGCACAAAAGTACCGGGAACACTGAACACAAGAGCAACATGAAAAACTCCCTATGCAGCTTTCTGTTGCTCAATACGTGCTACATAAAAGTGTTTTTCCGAGCGTGAAAGAAGCCCGCGAATACACGCAAAATTGCCGCGCGACTAGCCGCTCGAGGCACTTCGCGTGTATTCGCGGGCTTCTTTCACGCTCAGAAAAACATTTATGTAGCGCTTATTGAGCAACAGAAAGCTGTATCGGAAGTTTTTCATGTTGCTCTATAATTTTCACATTATATTTTTCAAGTTGATTAATTAATGAAGACAAATTATGGCATTAGGCAGGATGTAAAAAATAATCCGAGTATCTCCACGCGACGGCAAACAAGGTTAGATTACCTTGGTTGTGTCCAGCTAAGTGGCATTTGCATATTTTTAAATCTTGGTGCAGAATAGTAGGGACACCCCGTAAATAGGTCATAAGACCTACGACTGCATCACAACGCGTTGTTTCTGGCCGGGCTTTTCCATCTCTGTCGCCAAATACGTTGGCTCCTGCATGCGCGTCATGCCAAAGCAGAAAAAGCTCGACATCCCTTCCAGCCGATCCTCTGCAGCCTCTACCCTGCCCGTCCACCCCCAAATTGTGGGCATAGACTTGTACGGGCCCCTCCCACGCGAGTGGGAGGGGTCCGCTGGTCACCGCTGGTCACCGCTGGATCCTTACCACAGTGGATCATCTAACGCGGTACGCTGACACAGCTGCTCTTCGCTGTGGTACTGCCTGAGAAGTCGCCGAGTTTTTCGTGCACGGTATCGTTTTGCGCCACGGCGCACCTCGTGTACTCCTGAGTGACCGTGGCAAGACGTTCCTATCGCATGTACTTCGTGATGTCCTCCAGGCCTCTGACACCACCCATAAGACCACATCAGCGCACCATCCGCAAACAAATGGCCTTACAGAGCGTTTTCATCGAACTTTGTCCGACATGATGTCAATGTATGTTCGACCCGATCACACCAACTGGGAAACCATTATAACTTTAGTGACGTTTGCGTATAATACTGCCGCCCAACATACAACCAATTACAGTCCCTTCTTCATTGTGTACGGTCGTGCGTCATCTTTCGTCTTGGACACTACACTCCTTTCAGCACCTGCTGCTCCATCCGCGTCTCTTCCTGAAGAATTTGCCGCTCGCATCTCCCGCTGCCGTGAAATTGCCCGCGCCAACACCGCTACCATTCAGGACAAAAGGTAAATTCGCTATGATGCGACGCGTCACGTTGCTTTGTTCCGCCCAGGCGACGAAGTTCTTTTGTGGACACCTGTTCGCGCACCGGGCCTCTGAAAAATTTCTCCGCAGATATCTCGGCCCCTACACCATTTTGCAAAGAACTTCGGCCGTTAACTACCGCGTCAGTCCTGTCAGCTCAGCTACTGACCGCCGCCGCCGCACTACGGAAATCGTTCACGTATCTCGCCTGATACCCTACATTCACCGTACCTGCCCTTTATAGCTTGCGGTCTTGCTGACCGCTTTCCTGAAGGGGAGGGGGGAGTTCACCTGAGTGCATTATGGGCATATCACCGTCGTCATCTGTACATACGACTCAACATCATGTGTGAGCGCTATTTGTGCATATCGTCGTCATTTGTACGTACCACTCATCATCTTTTGTCTCGTGCGGTGCTTCGTCTCTGCCTCGTGCGGCTGCTCGGGAATAAAGGCATCGCATTGGTGGACGTCTCCCAATATATATATATATATATATATATATATATACTCGTATGTATTGCTCTTGAATTTGTGGGGATCGGGCTGCCCGTGCTTGACTCTTCGTCCAAGAAGCTTAGAGAGAAACAACTGAATACGCCACAGTCACTTCCTCTACGACGTTCTATGCACAAATTATTGCCACGCCAGGTGAGATTGAGCCCGAGTACGTACGTGCGTGATTCTGTGACTCGAAGTAATTCTGACAAAGTCCAAGTCCGTGATCTCTTGGGCTCGAGCGAGCCCGGCCGAGTCTGGTGTTCGCTATTTATTTTTAACAGTTAAACTGTTTAAGCAAGCCGTAAAACATTCGCGTTTCACGAAAAGCCAGCCGCGTCGTAGCCATGCCAACCAGCGACGCCGCAGCTGCCTGCCACTGCGTTGCCTAGCAACCACCTCGCGTAGCGTCCCGCGCTATGCTCGGGAGAGAGAAATAGAAAATGAGAGCGAGAGAGAAAATGAGAGCGAGAGAGATAGAAACAAATTGTGCCAGCGCCAACGAGGCAACGCGCAGAGGTGCTGCCGACGCCAACTGCGCTTCTCCACTTCCCTGCATTAGCCTCGAACGCTCGGGGTGCGACTTATTTAGGGAGCCTACATGCAAGCGCTGTTTTAGAAAACAGCGCTTGCATGTACGCTCCCTAGACTGATTTATTAACAAATCCGTGCAGGGGCAGGGCCTCGCCTCGATGACGTATCACCATTTTCTTTTTTTTTTTCGGCGAAGACGACGACGCTCGAATGCTATCATATGGTTCGCATGAATGCATGCTCCGGAAGCGTGGCTGAATGGCCTAGTGGTTACGACGCTCGCCTTGGGACCTTGGGAACGCGTGGCAAGAAGTCTGTTTTCTTTTCTTTCTTAGTATCACCATTTTCTTCTTTTTTGTCTTCTCTGTTTGGCGGTACGGTCGGTTGTGCCCCGGTGTCGCGGCGGAAGCCGCGGTGCCGGGCGCCGACGCGAAGCGGCGGTCGTTGAGGTGTTGCGGAGCGCATCTTAGCAACACCCCAAATAAAAAAATACTGCTCCAGTCAGGTAGACTGCTCCCTCCCTGATAGTGAGATTATATTTGGATCATGAAAACAGTGATGCGTTTATTTAGGAATACTATCGAGCCCTTAACAGCAGCCACAGTTGTGCCTAGTCACCAACAGCCCAGCGTGTTCTCCGTTCCCGCCGCCAAACAGAGAGGAAGTCTCTGGTCACCACCAGCCCAGCGTGTTCTTCGTTCCAACGCCGCCAAACAGAGAGGAAGAAAAAAAAAGGAGAATGGTCATACGTCATCGAGGCGAGGCCCCGCCCCTGCACGGATTTGTTGTGAAAACAGTCGCACCCGAACGCTCGCGGTGTCCGTGACTGCAGCAGGCGCCTCTGGCGGCGGCTCGGTCGAGCTCCCACCAACTGCGCGCTACTGCGCATGCGCCGAGACGTCATCCCCACGTGTTGTCTGCTGCGCGCCGCCCGTACACTGTGCATAGCTTTCGCCCCACTTCCCCGACTTGCTCTCGGACTGCAAGTGCTTCGCGAAGCGTTCCCCGATGCCATGGACCACGAGGAATTGCTTATACACTTCGTATAACTTAGCATTACTTCGATAGCCAGGACCAGCTAGGAACTGATAAGCTCAGCTGTGTATTTAGCCTTACGCCACCAGTGCAAGCTACCCCGATTATTTATTTACTTATTTATTTACTTAATTATTTACTTACTTATTTATTTATTCAGGGCTATTGCATAAACTGATCCAAATACAAAATAAACAATTAGTTTAATTAGTGAGCTGAGTCCTTTGCTTTTTCTTGTGAATGATGTCAGCCTGGGCCAATAATTGATCTGTAATGACTCTGTAAAAAAAGTTTGTAGTGACGTAAAGGAAGATACACTGGATGTCATAAAAAAGAGAAAAAAAAACCTTCGATGCGAACGTAATTCTCACAAACTTATGAGTTCTAGGTATGTCATTTGCAGTGGTAAAATGAATCTTTCTCTAAACTACACACTCATCCAGGGCAATTGATGTGGCTATGAATATAGGCAATGGGTGATACTGCGAAGCTAGAGCATAGAGAGAAGCTATAGAGCATAGAGCATAGAAGCATAGAGCATAGAGCATAGAAGCATAGCATAGAAGCATAGAAGCATAGCATAGAAGCATAGAGCATATTGCATAGAGCTCTCTATGGCTAGAGCTCGTCTCCGTTGCATACATATCAGTTGTGTACGTTTGATTGTACTTCAAAATAGTCCAAATATTCATCCTACAGAAAAATGGCACTTCACTGAACATGACCCGAATCACTCATTAAATTTGACGATTAATTAGGCATCATTGTGCACATAGAAAGCTCGTACATTTACAACCGATTTGAAAAAAACCTTCAATAAGCTAAACAGTTTCTTGAAGTCGGATGATGTGGGTTATGTAATGTGTTTATAAAAATGTCGCAGTTTCACCCAAAAGGCGAAGCATCAATTGCGATCGCAAATTAGTAGAGAGCTGTACGGAGTAAGGATAGTAGTTTTATCAGCTGTATAAACTTGGGCATGCAGCAGCACCAGCAACGCGCAGAACTGTTGTCGACGCCGTCGGTGTTTTGCCCGCCTTCGCACCGAACGCGCGCGGCGTTGGTGACTGTTGCCGCTGCCTCTGGGGGCGGCTCGGAGGTTTTCGACGAGATCAGAATAGGACGCTCGTCGAGCAGCGTCGGAAATCTTACCCATCTTCTCGCTTCGGAACTTTTATTGCGATAGCAATTATATGGACACTCCAAAGCGGATTTCCGCCGTCGCCGTCGTTGTCGCCGTCGCCGTGAGGTTCCGTATGACGTCAACGGCGATTAAATCTTCGCCGCGCTCCGGAGGCTGTATGTGCGAGTGAAAAGGCGCGAGGGACGCGCGCTTTCACGGGGAGCGAACGCACGTCGGCGAGCAAACGCGCGTTCTGCGCCATGCTCCCTGAAGGTCATGCAGAATTAAGCGTCTCTTTCCTCCTTTACAATCACCATATATATAGAGAGCAAACGCGACTGCTTCCGTCGCGCGAAAGGCCGTGGGGGGGACGGGAGGGAGGGGAGGCGACGTTTAGCTGCGACACCAAATGCGTATTTATATTGTGACGGAGCGTTGCGAGGCGAGAAGGTGGGTAAGATTTCCGACGCAGCTCGACGAGTGTCCCATTCTGATCTCGTCGAAAACCTCCGAGCCGCCTCCAGAGGCACCGGCAACAGTCACGAACGCCGCGCGCGTTCGGTGCGAACGCGGGCAAATCGCCGACGGCGTCAACAGTTCTGCACGTTGCGGGTGCTGCTGCATGTCCAAGTTTATACAGCTGATAAAACTACTATCCTTACTCCGTATAGCTCTCTACTAATTTGTTATCGCAATTGATGCTTCGCCTTTCGGGAGAAACTGCGACAATTTTTAGCAGCGGAGCTGTTTAAGCTTCAGTTCCAGCCGTGCCCCGCGACCGCTCAAAACTAGGCGCAGCTATGCAAAGCGAAGTGGAGGATACGAAAGGCTGAGGAGCGCGCATCGCGGCGCAGGTGTTTGAGTAAGGAGGCGCACTGGGGGAGAAGGCGACCAATAGGAGGCCGCGCTGGGCGCGAAGAGAGGCGATGGGTAAGGTTATAGTGCTTAGAATATACTTGCAAGTATATTCTAGGCACTATAGTAAGGTGTTTCTATGCGGCGCGCCCTTTAGGATAACGAGCGCGCATCGCAGCACCAACGAGGCAACGCGCAGAGCTGCTGCCGACGCCGTCCGCGTTTCCACGCGTTCGCTCCGAACGCGCGCGGTGTCCGTGACTGCAGCCGATGCCTCTGGCGGCGGCTCGGCAGGTTTCGACCAGAGAATTGGACACTCGTCAAGTAGCGTCGGAAGTCGCTGCCTCTTCTCGCCTCGCAACGTTTCAATATAATGTAACTTCCTGTTGTAGAGGTGTGTTTACTTGGGTTTACGCAATTGCATCACGTGCAATGCATGCACATCTAAGGTGCATGCAACACTCGATGTAACGAACACAGCTTCGCTGTTCGACCATCCTCACGGAGTGCAAGGGCCGGTGACCTTTTTAGGGGCGAAGCTCCTTAAGGCGGCACCCGTTCGTCCCTCGTCGTAGTAGTAGTGTGTAACCAGTCTGAGAAAAATGAGAAAAAAAATTCCGAAGTTGTGTCCGTAGCGCGGAATCGAACCAGGGACCCCTCGCTTCCGAGCGCGCGGCGTTACCCACTACGCCACGAAGCACACATAGACACAAGCACCACGATGGCAATAAATACCCAACATTAACGAAAGGCCACGTTTCTAGCGCGTTTCTAACGCGTTTGTGCTAGCGCGTTACGGCCCGTGTAAGAAGCTGGTGTAAGACGCTGTGGCCTCTCCACCTTACCTTCAACGCGTTTCGAACGCGCTGCCCAAGGCGGTGGCAAGTCAAGTTCAAGTCGAGGAGCGTTTATGAATACGGGGGGTATACTCTCTCAGCAGTCATGTGACGGCGTCGGCAAACGCGGTGCACGTTCCGACATGTGTAAATGGCTGCGTAAGACGCTGTGGCCGCTCCCCCTTACTAGAGAGTACTGCACGTCTCTAACGCGTTTGTGCTAGCGTCCCCTTAAGCGGGAGATCCGATGATTCCCTCCGAAGCTTCGCCCACTCATCATCATTCACCCCGTGGATATGCTGTGATTTTTTTTTTGTAGGAAACTCTGTGGTTTTAAAATGTATTTCAAGAGCCCGCGGGCTGGTCAAGCTGCATAGGGGCAGCTTTTATCTGCACTCCCACCATTAGTATATTTGCTGTTGCATGGCGGCAAAATAAACTAATTTCATGTATACCTGGCGTCTTCCCCACCTAGGCACATCACGAAACGTTTCAGCGACGTAAAAGAAAGCGTGTCGAAGCGTAAATGTTGTTAGCGCAAGGACTCACTTAATAACTTATGTCGTGTTGTTCACGTTGCTAGGTAAAGAGACGCATGCCGACAAAGATTCTTAATCAGTCTTACAGATGGCCTCCGCGCTGTTCAAATGTTTCGCAAGATGTTACGACAAGAGCTGCAGAGACACCGTGAGATAAAAAGGGGGTTTTGTGAGACCAGATATGCGAACCTGGACCGTGAGGCCCGTGTATGCAAATTACGATATGATTGTTGTTTTCGCCGTCTAACGTGGTACCGTTCCTATAGTCGGCGACAACCTAAAAATTAAAAGGTGATATGTGCCCTGTCCAACTGAAACGCAATTTAGGTTTGCTTTTTAGGGGCGAAGCTCCTTATAGCGGCACCCGTTCCGTTCCCGTCGTAGTAGTAGTACTAGTCTGAGAAAAATGAGAAAAAAATTCCGAAGTTGTGTCCGTAGCGCGGAATCGAACCAGGGACCCCTCGCTTCCGAGCGCGCGGCGTTAGCCCACTACGCCACGAAGCGGAGATGGACAAACGCACCACGATGGCTATAAATACCCAACATTAACGAAAGGCCGCGTTTCTAACGCGTTTGTGCTAGCGCGTTACGGCCCGTGTAAGAAGCTGGTGTAAGACGCTGTGGCCTCTCCACCTTACCTTCAACGCGTTTCGAACGCGCTGCCCAAAGCGGTGGCAAGTCAAGTTCAAGTCGAGGAGCGTTTATGAATACGGTGGGTATACTCTCTCAGCAGTTATGTGATGGCGTCGGCAAACGCGGTGCACGTTCAGGCATGTGTAAATGGCTGCGTAAGACGCTGTGGCCGCTCCCCCTTACTAGAGAGTACTGCACGTTTCTAACGCGTTTGTGCTAGCGTCCCCTTAAGCGGGAGATCCGATGATTCCCTCCGGAGCTTCGCCCACTCATCATCATTCACCTCGTGGATCTGCTGTCACTTTTTGCCTGACGTGAAGTGGTTTGGCATGTTTAAAACAACTTTTTTTTTTCCGTGCAGATCGCTCTTTGTCACTGGTTTCAGGTTGAAACCTAAACGTTTATAGGGCTACTCAGCCATAGCTAAGATTTTAGCATGAAACAACTAGCTTTTTTATATAAATACGCATTTGGTGCCGCAGCTAAACGTCGCCTCCCCTCCCTCCCTCCCTCCCGTTCCCCCACGGCCTTTCGCGCGATAGGAGAAGTCGCGTTTGCTCTCTATATATGGTGATTGTAAAAGAGGAAAGAGACGCTTAATTCTGCAGCCCTTCAGAGAGTACGGCACAGAACGCGCGTTTGCTCGCCGACGTGCGTTCGCTCCCCGTGAAAGCGCGCGTCCCTCGCGCCCTTTCACTCGCACATAGAGTGTCCGGAGCGCGGCGACGATTTCATCGCCGTTGACGTCATACGGAACCTCACGGCGACGGCGACGACGACGGCAGAAATCCGCTTTGGAGTGTCTATGTAATTGCTATCGCAATAAAATGTGCAATAAAACTCGACTTTGTTAGCAGCGTTCTGCGTGTGCAGTCGCGAAAGTGCTTTGGGCGTCTGAAGGTGTTTAGCCTGTAATGGAGCATTCGGTAGGAGGACAGCGCTTACGTCACGCCACCCTCTGCCTTGTGGTGGTTACGGGAGAGTACTCCGGTGCCGCCACATATTACAGATGTACTGATTAACGGTTCTCAACCCGTATTCATAAAGAAAGATATTACGCTACGATTATTCGTAAGAAATCTCAGTCGATTCTGATACTGGACATGTTCTTAGCGAAGCCGGCCGGACAACTGCAAAGAGCTCTGACAAACGAAAAAAAAAACTGAATTCGGCATCTGTTCTCTACGGCATTACGTAATGACGCAACGAACGCTACGTAAATGGCCACACTCCAACAAATATGCGCCTTCTTCAAGCGTACCACTACTTTAATAAAGCGAGAAGCTTTGTAAAAGGGTGCTGTTATTGGCTTATATTGACAATAATCGTCAATGGTTTCCGCATTTTATGTTTTTTTTTTCACTAGATTTAGAGCGGGTCAGGAAATTGGCTGTATTCAAGGACTCGGGCTCCTTAAGTCAATGATTTGTTGAAAGTTATACAGTGAAATACCGCGTGCACCAGAGAGAGTAGCGGACCAAAAAAAAACTATTCGGAATACTCTCAGAAACGGGGCACTTCTTTGCATTTGAGTGTAGCATCAGGGTGAGGATACGATTTTTCATTTACTACAACATCACCGATAACAATCCTTTAGCCGCCTCTGGGACATCGCCGGTATATACCGGCGATGTCCCAGAGGCGGCTAAATCTTGTGCAAACATGGATTGGAAGCGAACACTGAAAGCTATCTCAGTAGGATGAGGAATGGTTGTGTGTTTTGATTTAAAAAAAAAAGAAAAAGAAAAAAAAACAAGTGAAAAAAAACTGTCAGCCCTTCCACTGGTGTGGAAGGATAGCCGATATTCTAGTTGACATCAAGAGAAAGAAATGGAGCTGGGCCGGCCATGTAATGCGTAGTGTAGATAACCAGTGGACAATTAGAGTTACAGAATGGGTTCCCAGGGAAGGGAAGCGCAGTAGAGGGCGGCGGAAAATTAGGTGGGCTGATGAAATTAGGGAATTTGCAGGCGCAAGTTGGAATCAGCTAGCGCAAGACAGGGGTAATTGGAGATCGCAGGTAGAGAGAGGCCTTCGTCCTGCAGTGGACATAAATATAGGCTGACGATGATGATGAAATCAGTTGACACCTTGCCATTGCCTAACAAGCAATAACTCCCTTTTCCACTGTGGTAACATTTCGCGGTAAACCCCCGAAAATGAGGGTACACTGCAAAATGCATCGCGTAGCATTGATTCCCATAGCGCGTGGGCCACCCATGATATTTCCACGTTCTGTTGCACGTACAGACTCCCGCATTTTAAGCTATATCGCGCGAGAACACAATAATATGGTCGTACGCCGTCCTGAAGCGAACATCGCATTATACGACTCTCGCACAGGAGAGTGCTCAGTGCACTTGAGAGTACTTCTGCCGGTCTCGCTGATTATCGCCGTTTAAAGGCGCTAAGATGACGCGTGATGGACGCTCGCGCATTGTAGCTTTTAAAAATGCGGTAGGCTCTACATTCCGCATAAGATGCTGAACAACCACTCTGTACGATAAGGACGGCGCTTACAGGCTGCACGTTGCCTTTTTCTGCAGCAATAGCGGCCCACTCAGCCTCCAGACAATTATTATAACCGTCATCTGCAGTCTCATTGCGTTCGGAATGCCGTCGATGAGACAGAATATGCTAAAACGTGGCTTTCATAAACTTGGTATGAAGGCGGCAAACGGCCGCATAGTTCACGCGCTGAAATGAAAATTAAGTGCCAGGTCAGATTCTCGGGTAGAAATAGCGCACATATCAGGCATGCAGTCGAACTCGGATATATTGAAACCACACAAAATGAATAATTGTGTATAACGAACAGCTGTAAAATCCCCTTGAAAATGTTTGTATAATTTTTTTAAGCGAAGCTTTATAGGCTCGCAAGTTTCGGCGCTGGTGGTGGCAGTGGTGTCACGCTGAAAAATGGGCCGATCCTGGCCATAGTGCAGAAAGGGTCCAAGCTCAATGGCACATACATGCTAGGGGACCTGTAACGCGCCCTTGAACTACCCTTGTCACACGTGGGACCCAAAGAGACAAAATCACCAGCCCTTCCCCTGTCGAGAAAAGGGGGGTGAGGGAAGCTTGTCTCCGATTCTAGCGTGAGAGCTTCCGAAGCCCAGGCGAAACGTCAGCGAAGAGCCGCGGACCCCGAGTTGCGGGAGCGCGATGTTGAGGCCAAACGTCAACGAAGAGCCGCCGGACCTGAGTTTAGGCGAGAAGAAGCGGCACGCCTGTGACAGTGTCGTCTTTCCACAAGCTTCGCTTACCCCCATTGTCTCGAACGGGGAAGCGCTCCTATTTTTTTATTTGTATATTGAATTACCTATATATCGAACTGTTTTGTGGTCCCCTTCAGATTCGATATATCTTGGTTCGATTATAAATGACAATCCAAAAGCATTGTCATTGTTACGCATCGCAGGAGCAACACCTTCGGTTTCGTTCCTTTTGGGTAAGCGCTCCGCAACGCGCCTCCGCTGCCACCCGCGCGGCCGACGGCGCGCGCGAAACCGAAAGCGAAACAAAGCAAAAAAAAAAAAAAAAGCGCGCCCGCCAGCGCGCTATCGTGACGTCACGTTTTCTAGCAACGTCACGATCTCCCGCCGACGTCACGCCCAACTCTCGACCAATGGGGAAAGCGGCGCTGTCGCTTTCGCTTTGGCGGCCGCACGCGCGCAATCCGCCGCCGCCGCTTCAGCGTCAGTCGCGTCTCGCAAGTCAGCCGCCACAGGTAGACGGACAGAGAGAGCGCAACGTCGTCGTCGTGGTCGCCGTCGAACTGGTTTTGCGTCCCAGCTGCGGCGAGACGAGCAACCGCGATTCCCGACTACGATAACGAAGCCGCGCGAGGCGAAGAAAAAAGTGTTTCCCCGTAGTTGTGGTGTCCGACCGAGTGAGAACAGCTCCGAGGGTTTCGTGCGTCGGCCTGAGTCCCTCAGAATCTACGAGAACGAGAGAAAAAAAAGAAGAGATTGACGCTGCCCCCCTAGTGAAGAGCGACCCGGGAGGTGGTCCCACGACTCCGAGAAGCGACGTTAAGAAAAATAACGAGCCATGCTTCGACGTCGACGATTCGCAGAGGCCGCGATACCAGCGCATCGAGAGAGTCAAGATCGCCGTCGCTGAAAACGTGGTTCTTTACGACCCGGTGCATCTCAACGCCAGTTTCGCCGCTTTCCTCATGTGAATGATAGAGAAGCACGTCTAGTTCGACAACGATATACACGTATACCACGCCAGTGTGCAGTGCGCCGGTTTCGTTTCGTCTGATTTCTGTTTCTAGTGCGTCTCCGTTCGCCACTTCGGTGATTTTCGACTTCGTCGTCGCCGACGTAGGCGCCTGTGAGATTTATTTTTGCACCGGTGGGTTTTGTGGTCGTCGTCGCTTCGCATGTGAGCCAAGCTTTGGCTAAAAAAAAAATTGTTTTTGTCGCCGTCCAGTTGTGTGACAGACCGCTGAGAAGTCATGGAGCGAGCAACGTCTGCGGTCGTTTCCTACCTGTTCGTCGCCCTGTGCTTCGGAATGGCCAGAGTAAGTACTAAAGTGATTTCTGCACAACTTCTACTATTTTTTTTTTACTCTTGTTACATACTTCGGCGCACCGTAGTTGCTGCTACGAATCATCGTCCCATCTAACCACGTTTCTTTTCGATAGTAATGAGCGAACGATCGGATAAAGGGACCTTTACAGTTATTCGCCTGACGTTCCTGGCGGAAACGTAGCTCCTCTGTAACATACGTGTGGTTCACGACGTGCGAAACTTGGCGGTTTTCCTACGTCACAACCATCGTGGCATATTCGTTTCGACGTTATGCTGGACGCGGCATTAAGAGCCCTTCAAAGAGCAATGTGTCCTTCTTTTTTGTCCGTTTTATTGCCTGACAATCAAAAACGTGGTGGAGGTTGTGAAGGGGAAATGACAAGTGCTCGCAGTAGCACGCCCAACTGTATACGTTGTGTCTTTCTGCCATAAGGCGGGAATTGTTCGCTCACTTTTATATGGCAACAGTGTTCCTGCTAACGTTCGATCGCAGAAAGAAATCCTACATGTGAATGGAACCTTGTACATTGCAGGCGGAGTGATCTACGTGTTCATGGTGTTCTCGTTGGCTTAAAATTTTCTGTCACTTTTTCGTCAATAAGTTTTGTACACTTCCTCTGACTGTGCGGTGTGGCAAGTCCAACTTGTGACCCTTGTGCGCGAATTTAATGAAGCTGCTAACTTGGGAAATCGTCGGTCACGTAAGACCCCGTTCAACGTGTCGCGAATATCTTGCGAGTCCACAATATCGCCGCCGCAGAAATAATTATAATAATATTTTTATTATTATTTACATATACCTTACAGGCCTCAACAGAGGCATTGTGTAGTAAGGGAGGGTCAAATAAAAGAAAAAGTCTACACCAAGTAGGATAACAATGAAAAAACATAACAGTAATCATAACAGAAATACTAGTGATTTCAGATATTAGATTACAAGATATTACGATTCGGAAGAAATTATGTGAAGTACAAGACAACTATGGCATCATGGAACATAATATAAGTATTATTAGTATCATCATCATTAAATGGAAAATCTGCACAGCTTTACTTTCGTGTGCTCTCAATGCTCTGTAAAACTGAGTTTTAAACTCAGTTACGCCGTCCTACATCACAAAAAGCCTTGAAAAAAATTTTGGACAGGCAGCTGCGAAAATCGTCATTTTCAGGTGACATATATGCGAAAGGGATTGCGAAGTTGAGCTCAAAACAGCGCCCGGCGAATTTCGCGTTGGATGCGCACAGTGTGAAAAAACGTCGAGTCTTATATTCGAGTGACGCATTGGTGCGTCACGTGTCGAATATAAGAGACCCCATGCTCGTGAATCCACGAATGAGCGCGCAACTAAACGCGACGGTCATAGTCGTGGAGATTAACATAATCTGGGTATAAAAGTTCGTGCCAGAGAACCTCTGGCTGTATGTAGTTGAAATAAATTCTCAAAGGTCCGGCTAGTTGGTCGTGATTCATTCTCAAAAACGTTTTCAACCCTAAAGACACAGCGATCATCCCGAGTCCGTCCGTCTTGTGTTGCGGTCGTTTTCCGCGCGGATTCAAATTGAATGCATCAATTCCAGCTCGTCCAACTTTCCGCGTTACTTAATGATACGTGTAGGCACGACAGAGAAGTACACACGGACAGCATTGGTCGCAACTGAGTCTTTATTGCACAAAACCCAAACACCAACAGAAAAAAAAAAAACAAGAAAAGGACAGGAACGCACCCTGAAAACAATAATGAAGCCTGTGTACGAGGCAAGAGAAGGAAAAATGCGGCATCAGCGCACAGGTCTGCTGGCTGATGCATGTAGGCGGGTCAAATATTTGTGTTGTACTCTTATAGACGCCGGAGTGGGGGAGTCCGGATTAATTACGATCACCTAGGATTATTTAACGTACACCTAAATCTAAGCACAGTCGACCCCAAAATTTCACGGACCACGAGATTTTTGAAGAAAACAAAACGGTTTTACTGGCTCTACTGTTACAGGCTGCTGGGAAATTTGCCGCTTATTGAGATCCCATGGGCCGTACACGTTTGTGGTTGACTGTACACTGTTTTTTTTTTTTTTTTTTGCATTCTGCCTCCGTCGGAATGTGGCCATCGAGTTCGGGTATCGAACCGGCGATCAAATAATGCACAACATCGCAACGCCATAACCACAGAGGGCCTGACTGTACGCCAAAGCTACGCGACAGCGCCGTGCATGATTACAGCCACCGCCTGGCCCCTCGCTTCACATTGCCGAAGGCGCACGAGTGCAAAGTTTCATTTTTCTTCGATCCACGGCGAGAGTGCATCTGAACTCGAGGACGACAGCGCAACGGAAACGACGAACACACTGTCATCCTTTCAAATGCTGTCGCAGTAAAAGCAAGGCAAACATTCGCGTCATCTTATAATCAAGCGGTAATGCCGCGTTTCTTGCAACGCGAACGCCCCATCGCAAGCTTGCTGCATCGCTTGCAGCCAAACGGTTTCTCTGGCGGAAAGACCCCATCAATGGGCAGAATAAGCGGACCCTCACTCACCAATATTGCAGCGAAGCTGTTAGCCTCTCGGTGGTCGACATTTTTTCGTGTCCGGTAGGTGAACAAAAATTATCATCGTCAGCAATGGCTCATACCCCCGAAAGCAAGCGACAATGTAATGGCTCATACCCCCGTAAACAATGCAAAAAAAAATGCAATGGCTCATACCCCCGTAAGACTGAGGCTACAAGCGCTCAGCAAAGTGAAGCGAACAGTGCATACATTCATTGAAATCGTCCAAACAACACACAGAACAGCATACATTTTAATAAAGAAGCTCAGAACAAGCATCCGAACCACCAGTAAAGCATTAACACCGCCCTCATAAGTTGTAGTGGTGATTTTGCAACAGCTTCACTGGGCATCATGTTTAGCAGGACCGGGATGGCGAGTCTCATTTTTTTTTTCGGCTACGTACTCCTTCACACTCATCGGCACTCACTCACGTTTTTACTCGCGCCAACTCATACTGGCCAACACTAACTCGCCTTCACGCTCGCTCCCAATCACGCTTACCGTCACCTATACTCGTGCTAATACTAGCGTCGTCTAACACTCGGCAACACTTGCTCCTACACACTCGCTGAGAGTCACTCGCGTTCATACTCACGCCCACTAAAACTCAGCAGCACTCGTTTCGTTCATACCCGCGTCCAATCACACCTTCAGTACAACACACCATCTATGCCCCACATCTGTGAATTCAACGTGGAGAGAGTAGGGGGCTTAGTGATAAACTCACGAGTGAGTATGCCGACCTCTGCTATAGACCCTCAATACGCGCAACGAGTTCGCGAAGGTCGTTACAGTAAGCGCTGCACCAACAATGTACAATCCCCAACTTCGCGATGAAGGCAAACAATACCCCCGCTCCCCCCTCTGCCCCCTTACACCCATCCTATATCACGCACGATGAAAAACACCTCTCTCGCGTCCTACAAGGAGGGAGAGAAAGTGGGTTAATTAAACCGGCGTCAATCCTTATTAACAAATGGCGCCGAGCTTTGCGAAAAACGTTCGTAGCGCGACGAGCTCCGAGTCACGATATATAGCTAGAGCGATGTGCGCGCCGCTTGTGAGGAGGAGTGCGGACTCCTCCTCCTCCTGAGGCTGCAGCGCGATCCTTGATCTCTGACACCCAGTCTTCATAACACGGGGTTACACGAACGAGACGGAAAGCAAGCTTACGTCGGCGAAACTTACATGACCCACAAACGGGGCTTGCTCTCGACTGCTTTGCTGCTTGTTCCGGAATTATGCTTTCTCTTCTTCTTCTTCTTCTTCTTCTTCTTCTTCTTCTTCGCTAATTAACCAGTGGCAGTGCTTGGGTGTGTATGTTCTCGCTTGGCCCCGGCTTAATGATCATTTGACGGGAGAATAAAGTACACGCTCGCGCCCAAGCCGTTTTTCCGTGACTTCTACCACTCTAGTGCCTACCCAAAAAGCGAAAGAAATGAAGAGAAAAAGAAAGAGAATCGTTTAATCTCTCGGCGAGACAGGTTTCTTTCAGAGCAGGACTCGCTTCCTTGTAGGCTTGGATGACCCGATGGCAAGCTATCCGTTTTGTTTCTTTTTCGTTCTGTTTTGCTCATATTAGGACGTTTACGCCGTTCACTTCTGCCTTTCTTTCTTCCTTCCTTTTTTTTTCTTTTTGTCTCCCTGTCAGATTTGGCGCTATGTTTAGCGCCCGACCCTGCCAGAATCGAAGAGCGGCTTACGCAGTCGGCTTCTCTCGGTGTCTCCGAGGACCTCTCAGTGTGAGGCATCGCGGTATTAAGGGAAGTCTCACACCACGCATATAATCCGCTTATCCTATTGAATGCAGCCTTTGATTCTTGCCACGTGAGATGGAAACCGTCAGCAACGAAGCGTAGAAGGACTTAAAAGATCATTTAGTGACTCCCAGCGTTCTCCTCTCACGAAGGCCTAAATCTTGAAAACACCGACAGATATTAGCCCGCCGTTGCCGTACGTTTGTTTTGACGAAGTAGACGAGCTACACGGTCTTTTTTTTTTTTTTCGTTTTTTCCAACGAAGGTGTTCGCTTTTAAGGTAACGATCACAAACCCTCACCTTAGATTTAGAGACAGAAAAAAATCGCTTCTGCGGCAAAGATCGCCCGCACTAATCAAGATTATCAAAACTCAATTGGGATATTGCATCATTCCCAAGCCTGCGTGAGCTCAAATGTGACTGCGGAGGCGCGAATAATGTGGGATTCCGACGTGGCGCCGAAGTGAACCATAAATCAGAGAATCAGAAAAAAAAAGCCATCCCGGCTGAATTCTTCGTTCTCCAAGAGTTACTCGAAGGTATGTCGGAAGCTTGTCGCTTAGCGATGCCGCGTACGAGATAACCGATATCGATCGCCGACGAAAAGACGAAGCGGCCACTGCGCGTTGCAGAGTGCCCTCGTTCGTGCTTCGGAAAGCCTTGAAGCACGCTACGCAGGCTGTAGCAAGGAACCGATGGACGCGGAAGGCGGGAGGGTTATAACCGACTCATTGGGAGGGCAATGACATTTTGTGTGCGCGTACGCTTTATCCCGACGATATCGCTGCATCACCGTCTGAGATCTATCCTGCTGATCCATCTTATGCACGATGAAATTGTACGATGCAAACTCCTTTCGTAACGGTCGTCTTCACCCGATACGAAAGTAGCAGAAAGGACTATAAGTAGACTTAGGATAGAGCGAACAAGATGGTAGGACAAAAAAATTATGAAGTTATTGGGTGTTACGTGCCAAAACCACGATCTTATTATGAGGTACGTCGTAGTGGGGGACTCCGGAAGAATTTGGACCACCTGGGGCTCTTTAACGTGCACCTCAATCTAAGTACACGGGTGTTTTCGCATTTCGCCCCCGTCGAAATGCGGCCGCCGTGGCCGGGATTCGATCCCGCGACCTCGTGCTTAGCAGCCCAACACCATAGCCACCAAGCAACGACGGCGTGTATGGTAGGAAAACACACAAAATACAAAGTAAATTGAACAGAGGTGATTGATGCATAACTGAAAATCGAGTATCAGTTATTGAGACAACGAACTGCTAAATATTAAAGCGAGGGAAAAAATAAACTAATGCTCAAATCTGCGGGTCATGTATAGGTGCGTTAAGACATGCATGATGTAAAGGTAACAGTGCAGTTCCTGGAAACATTACAATCATCGCAAACAACCAACATTTTCGTTCAGCCTTAGCTAACGTCGCATACAAAGAAGGAGTAAAAGTGACTTTTAACGTAACCTCCATGTATTACTTTATCTAGAATTGTATAACCTAGCGATCTTGTTTCTATTCGTGGTTATGTTTATATAAGTAACAACTGTATTGTTTATTTATTCCTAAATGTAACCCTGCCATCTTTAATGCACCCGGCGCTGGGGGTTTAAATATAATTAAATAAGTGAGCGGTCTCCTTGCAGAGGATACAATAACGAAGGGTATATCACGCGAAATCCGCAGGAATCTTTTCATTGTTGAGGATGAAACGTAACCTAGGATGGGGTACTAAGGCGTCAAATCTCATTTTTAAAAGGTTGCGTAAGCTTTGCGACGTACACACGCAGCACTTGTGCGTGTACCAACCCCTGACGAGTACAAGCACTAACCATGAAGTTTCCAATACTTTCTGCGGCGATATCATTTAAACAACCACCGCCAGCAAACATCATTTTGAAATCGTTTCCCGTAATAGACGTCACGGGACAAAAAAAAAAAGACTACATAAAGAATAAGCCCCTGTCGTGCTCTCAACCGCTCCTGTGTATCTTGCACATTCGCAAACGCCGAAGCAGAGATAAAGCAACGACCGGAAACGATTCTCGTCGCCTAAAAGTGCTCCCGACTGCCCCAAAGCAAAGAGGCGCGTAATGGATCGCGCGAGTAACACGTATTACGGCAGATTGCCATGGCTCCTCAGCAAAGATGGCGGCGCATGTGACATTGTCGCCCCCCCCCCCCCCATCCCCCCTCCGCGCTGCATGCAGCCTCCTAGCGTTCATTTTCTCAATCAATCTCGGCACTCCGCACATAAGCCTTGCGTAAGGTTATGCGATCAATCTCACCTCTCTGGATTGATTCTCTGAAGAAACTAAATGAAATAACGGAATATGGAGCGCGCTTTCCTAATACGCAACCTGCAGCATCCCGCGCTGATCTTTCTGCGATGTTATCCACACCTTCCACGGCGGGCTTCGAAGAAGACGAGAAATGAGGCTCCCTTCTGTAGCATACAGATGAAGACCTCCCGACGCGATTGCGTCGCGGTATGTACACACACACACGCACGGCTCGTTACACATTCCGTACATTCGAAAGACCGGCAACACTGGTGCAAGGGGTCAAGTCTCGCTGGAGCGTGCTCGAGGCGCGGTGATTAAGGGTTACGCTGTAGCGCGCTCACCTTTGGATCCATTCCGCGTTTCGTTAATCTCCCGGGCGGAGACGTACCGCGGAAACAAATAAATAGAGCGAAGAAGAAGACGAAGAAGGAGCGAAACGAAATAGACGGGTTAAAAACACGGACAAATAGGGCTTCCCTTCCTCCTTTAGAATTTGATTACAGCTTCCGCCGACAGTAGTCGTCGCGGAAGGGTGATGTCGAAAGCCCGCAATCTCCGTACACATATACACGGGCGGTCCACCTCGGGGGAGGATGGGTTGGAGTCAAGTGGAAACGGTGAGGCATTCGGCCGAGAAGCGAGAGTCGTCGAAAACAAGCAAAAACGAAAAAGAAAAAAAAAAAAAACGCCGTGGCGATGTGACCCTCTTGCGCCGCTTGAACGCACATCCCTGACGGCGCCACACTGACCGACATATAAGTACCACATTCCCCTTCGTGTATTTTCCCCGGGTTTTCGCGGCCTTTTGAACTTTCCCTCGTTACCGTCGGTTGTTAAGGGCTTATCGTGAAGCCGCCGTTGCGGAATGAAGACATTTCGCGGAATGTCTGCTGTGCTCCGACAGATGAAAAAAAAAAAAAAACAAAAACAAAAAAAACAAGAACAATTAAACACAGAGTTGTAGTACAAATAGTCCTAAACAAAGACGACAGTGCATTAACCTTCACAATGCCAGCTAAAGCGCGTTCCGGCGGGCTGACTATAGCAGGACAAGCAGTTTCTGTAGTGAGGTTGTTCTCGACTGCATGGTTTACCCTGCGTAAAACACGCACAAAAACCATATTTCATATTCTTTTGCGCAGAAGGTCGGAACATTGCGCAATGTCACCGCGTGTCTTTTCTTTCGAAGTCAGCCGCTCGCCTATACTTAAGTGTCAGCGTCACCGCACACGTCACAGCCGAAGATGTGGCTGTAGTTGACAAACATTCGCGGCGACTTGTTATGCGCCCAAACAATCCACGGGCCGTATTCTGAAACGTTCGCCTAGGCGAAATTTCTCTTTTCGCTTTCAGGCGTGCGCTGATTGGCTGTTTTAGCAAAATTGGATGAGCTGATTGGGTGGTTGAGCCCGACGTCATTCAATTTTGTTCAACCAGCCAATCAGCGCGCACGCTGATTTCGCCTAGGCGAACGTTTCAGAATACGGCCCCAGTGCACTATATATATACAGAAACAGGTCGTTCGCAGGCTCGTTTGCACATGACCCGCTCGTTCCGTGTCCCCATAGATATATGTTCGTTTGTTGGTTCTTGTTGGATGTTTTTTATTTGCGTTTGTTCCAGGTCGCCTTGTTTGTCTCCGAGGGGTAACTGAGTTGTTCAACTAACCATTCCCTCGCATTTTGTTCTCGTTCCTACCTCTCTCTCGTTCGCCTTTGGTATAGAATAAAAAAATTGCGTTGTTATTCGCTACTGCCTAGCGCGAATGAATTAATACCGGCGATCGTCATGATGTGATGATACTGTGATAGTAATGTCACAACGTTTGGCAAGTATTTGACAACTATATTTGGCAAAGGTGAGACAGTACCACAATCTGTCACACAAATACCACTGGCGTCACAGTGTGGCACTTAGTGGAAATTTGCAGGACAGTTTGTTGGAATGCACATTTGTACGACTATAGACGCATGTTGCGTCAGATAGTTCTTGCGCATGCGTGATTTCTGCTTTTCGAATGGTAAAACACTTTTAGCGCTAAAGACCGCATGATGCTTCGGACGACGAGCCGGGTAGGTGGCTGTTTCATTGATGAAACCTGGCGGAATCTTCACAAAAATAAATAGAAAATCAGAAATGTTACCCTGAAAGACTTACACAAAGTCAGTACGACTCACACAGTATATATCTTTGTGCGAGTTTCTGAAATTTATTTGTACAACACCACGACTTCGCCTGTGGTGTTGCGCTTTTTTTTTTTTATTATTTGTTATGTATTTGCGTAAGCCTTCGCAGCGCAAAACAGAAAAACGGAATCAGCATGCTCCACCGTCTAGTCCAACGTCAGGCCACTTTAACGTGATGGCATTTGTTGGAAACTTGCATGTCAAGAACTTCGTACGATGATTCCGATGGTTCTTGCGCACTTCACGTTACGCTCTTTACTGCTCGTACGTATACAACCGTTCCTCGTGTGAGCTAAGAGCGTTTCCAAGTCGCCTTGTATTGCTCGCCGCGTTTACTGCCGCCGTGGCGTGCTTTCTTCCATGGGCTGGGTCCCCCCCACCGGCCTCGTCCGACTTTCTTCCCCTACCTCGTCTTCTGTTTCTGCCCGCCTCGTTTCAAGATCAGAGGGAGCGATACATACCCAATGCGCGCCCCATAATCGAATAGCGTCCCGCACCGATTGCATGCAACGCGGCCGAAGTAGAGATGTATCGTCGGCTGCGAACTGCATCGACGGCTGGGCCACTTAAAGGCCGGCTATCCCGGAATATTTGCTAAGAGTGAAGCTAAAAGAAGAAGGAAACAAGATCTGTATTGAGGAAGCAAACACGTTTAGCGAGAAACTGTGACGAAAAAGCCGAGGGTGAAAAGAGAGAGAGAGAGAGAGAGAGACGAAAGGAAAAAGGCAAGGCGGTTAACAAGAACGGAAAATCCGGTTCGTTACCCTATATTCGTGGGGAAGGGAGAAAAATGAAAATATATAAAGACAGATAGAACACAGAACTCGACAAGGACGTGAAAAAAAATGCTTGCTGTTGTTGTTTGTTTGTTCTTTCTTTCTTCTTTATTTCTTACTTTCATTCTTTTTTTTTTCTTTTTGCCACGGGGTAGGGTGGTCCTCGCAAGAACGTAAGTGTTTCACACGCTTGATATTTGTAAAAAAATCTATCATATTCGCTTCTTTTTACATATTTCTACGCATTCTTATATAATTGAGTACATTTCTACGCTTTTATTCTTCCTTAGATCCCTGTCTCACACACACACAATCGCGCGCGCGGACATCTAAACGAAGAAACAAACGAACAAAACCAGTTCTGCAAAACCAGGATGCTTTTAGAAGTGACCGAGCGTACTCGTTCAGACCGTGCCCACTTCCTCGGTCCGGTATATCGAAAACAACGGTGGCAGCTATATACGATGTGGCGTTATGAGCAGCTCCGTTGGCCGATCGCTTCCAACGATTGGAGGAATGCCCTCATTTATCTCCCGGAAGTAACACCTGAGAGGCGCGGCGAAGATTAACGGGACTCAGCCATATCTCTCTGTGTGCGTTAAAACCGAAGCACATGAGTACAGCGGCGCTCCTTGCGTGGGTATCCTCATTTAGCCGCACACGGGGACCATAGTGAACCGTAATCTAAAGCCGCGATCGCCGAATACCTCCGGAGGAATATGCAGGGTGTTCGGTTCAGCGCACGCTCAAAGTGAGGCCGCTAGCCGCAGTTGTTCTTTTTTCGTCCTCGTGCGCCCATTCTGTAACTTGCCCACGCTCGGTTGATTCCACTGCGAAATTATATAGGAACACTAGAGAGATAAACGCTATATCAGTTTAGATTAATTAACGTATTCTTTCTGATCTCCGATTTTCGTTACTTTCTCTTTAATAGGTCGTTAATAGGTCCTTAATAGGTCCTTAATAGGTCCTTAATAGGTAGCGGTTAAAGTGAAAATGAAGGTTTTAACGTATTGAATTTTTCGCCAGACCAAGATGTGAAGCGAAGAGAGATAGACCCTTCAATACGAGTTGATCCCATATTTATTTCGCTCGATATTTACCTCACTCGCAGGAATGCGCGGCGATCGAGCTTTGCAGACCAAGTTTTCCCAGCCCGTTCTTGAAACACCGCTCGAAATCGTTGACTATATAGGCTTCAGAGGCTATAGGCGTGAGTGAAGATAAGAGAAAGCTACGGATCGCGTGTTACTCGTACATCATTTCAGCGCTTGAGACTATCGTTAGGCTATGACGCGACGCATGAGCGATTATATGAAATTAATACTGTCGACATATATACAGGGTGCCCCAACTATCATGTACCAAGATTTTAAAATATGCAAGTGCCCCGTAGCTGGACAGAACCAAGGTAATGTTGTTTGCCATCGCTTAGATATATTCAGATGATATTTTGCATTCCGCCCAATTACATAATTAGTCAATTTAATTATTTAATAAACTCCTCAAATATTATAATTAGATGAAAAGTGTCATTGAGACAATTGTAAGGCAACATGAAAAACTGCCGATACACCTTTCTGCTGCTCAATACATGTTACATAAAAGTGTGTTTTTTTTTTTTCGAGCGTGAAAGAAGCCCGCGAATACACGCAATAATGCCGCACGACGTAGTCTATTGGTAAGCGCGAGGTCGCAAGTTCAAATCCCGCGCGCAGCGGCCGCATTCTGATCTCGCCACAAAGCGAAAACGCTCGTGTAATTAGATTTAATTGTTGTTAAAGAACTCCAGCTTGTCCAGAGCACTATGCGTCGTATCTCACAGCCCGCGCTTGGTTTGGCACGCTAATATCTCACGATAGGCGATGTAGAAGATTCAGTAAGAAGGATTTCTCACACGTCTAACTTGCCCTAACAAGATACAAGATGGCGGCGTTCCAACTAGCAACACCGTTAAAGCTGAGACACTAGTTATGGGAGTTTGCACGGTGCAAGGAACGGAGGGTGGCATTAACGTTACCGTCAGCCCGCGTGTTAGCACCTTAATTGCCGTTCTAGCCCGAGGTCTGTCATTTGGGTTATGTCAAACTAGGTGTGTAAACTTCGTGTGCGTAGCGCACGACAAAAAAACGAGAAGAAAAAGAAGAGACGAAGGTGCACGTAGCGCGAACTTCCAACTGATTGCTTATTGACGGAAAACCTTGCGCATGTATAAAAAATGTCAATAAACAATCATTTGAAAGTCAACGCTGCTTTGTCTCGCTCTTTGTCTTTGTCTCGCTCTTTCTCTCTCTCTCTTTGCTTTTTGGTCGTTTATTCATTTATATTTTTCGCACGTTACGCATACGAAGTCATCTACCAAATCGCCCAAACCCCCACCACACTTTTAGGCGTGTCGAGAAGTTGCACTTGCAGGTTTTGCGTATCGTCCATTTGCTTTTTGATTTCGGACTCTCGCTTTGAAGTGGCCATCAGGTTGCCGCCTATAACGTTGCCAGCGTCTGGCGTTCCTAAACGCACAACATGCCTCGCTGTCCACTCGGTGCGTGGTTCGGTGCGCGGACGTTCCACGGGCCCACGCGTCGTGTACACTTCCTGGCGGCCTTGGGGGCCCAAGCGCAGGCCTTGGAGTTAGACAGAGAGTGTGCGCGTATGAGCAAGAGAGATAGAGAGTGAGTGAAACAAACACACCGTAGCCCGAACCGACGGAAGGCGGCGCGGGCGAGAGGCATGGAAACGCGTAGCTGACCACGGGTTCCTTCCTTCCCATTTCCTTCCTATGGCTTTGCTTCCTGCGGCTTTTACTTCCTCGGCGTCGGCCAGTTGCGCGCACGCGCGAACAGACAGCGACTGCGTTTCGTCATCCCACTTCCGCCCACCGTCTCCCACCCTCGCCGGCACGCGATTCACGAAGGCTGAGTGACCGGCGCGCTCACCGCGGCTGTTGGCGTTTTCTTTTGCGAGAGGGCCAAGCGCGCCCTCCAAGGCGGCGGCGGCGGCGGCCAACTGTTGCTTGCTTCGGGCCCCGCCGCGCGGACCACCCCGCATACCGCACACGTTCCTTTCCAACCACGCAGCTGACTCCGGATAACCGCCTCCTTGTCGGAGGAAACGGTCTTGGTTAGGCTGCGGGAGAGATGTAAGCTGGCCTAGTTGGCTTGCGTTCAACGGTGCGAACGGAGTATGCTTGCGGGTCGACCGAGCAAGATGAGATTAGATAACGCTGTGGTTCCTGTGTCTGTACTGCTTGTCATCCGTGTCCTCATACAATACTGTGCGGCTCCCGATAAAAAAAATCAGTTGATAGTCAACGTATCTATTTGTCCTGTTAGTGTATCTCTTTTGCCGCATTCAGCGCTGCAGCACTACGGCGTGAGCGTACCAACCAGAAACTATGCACATCCAAGGCGCACGTTGGAATTTATGCGAAGTGAAGCGGTTATTAAATGCTATAGCAACTGTAGACGCGATGCGTAAATTATATTCATTTTCGTCTCATGCAAGTATAATCTCACGTGCATCGCTGCAGCTCCTGAAGTCAACATATCCTCAGTGACCTACGGCAGTCTTTATGTCCACCTTCGGATGTTCTCTCTCCTTTCTTTCCATCTCTTAACGACTGTCCCTCCGTGTAGGGTAGCAAACCGCACGTATGTCTGGTTGACGTTCCTGCCTTTCCTCTCTCTCTCTCTCTTTCCTCCGTGCTTCACTTCAAAGCGTCGCTTAAAGAAAAAACAATTTGCAGCAAACGCAATACTTCAAGAGACGCTCGCGACAGCATATATATCTGATGGCTTGCGCATACTGTAGCTACAGGGAAAATAAATATATCAGCAGGCGTCTCGCCTCGTCGCATGGTGAGGCTGAACACTATCCTGTCACGTGCACTCAGACATGCGCATGTGTGGCAGCCCCCCCTCCCCTTCCGATTCACGCGCTTCGGATCAAACATACCTCAGCGGATCAGCCGGAGAGATATCGCTTGACTTTGAATACCATCCTCCGATGGTTCCTGCTCAAAAAAAAGAAGAAATAATTAAGCCTAGCTTCCTTCGGTACCTTGCTAGTGCTGGCTGCTTCTGCTGCCTTGCCGATTATACAGCTTGAGTCACTTCGCATATGTCACTGGGTGGTTGTACCCCAATAGACACTTGAGTAGGTGCGACTGAGCATGTAGCACTGGGCGTGTGAGCATTCTTAGCCAGTCCTCCAGTATGGGTATGCATCATCTGGGTAGGTGCCGCAACATACAAGCAGAGAGGCAAGGAGCGACCAAGTCGGCCTCAAGAGCAGCCGAGTGTGGAGAAAGTTAAGCGAACCATAATGGGACCACTGCAGATCGTGCACTGAGCGAGGATCAGCGTTGAACCACGTAGAAGTAAATACATTTCAGTAAACATCACAGAAAGCTTCGCTTATAACGGATTCCCGTGCATGCGAGAGATTCGCCATTCCCTGTTCTTTTTTTTTAACGGCGAAGCTGTATATAGCTCACATCCGGGGTTTCGTGGGGTCTGTGTGCAGAAACTATCATCATCAGCAATGGCTCGAGCGCCGTCTTCTTCTTCCACAGCTGGCTCGTTGGCGCCCCTCGGCGCAACCGCGCGAACGCGCTCGTGCCACTGCTCACGCGTTCGTCGTCTTCGTCTTCTTCCACAGCTGGCTCCGTTGCTGCTCATCATTCCAGCGCACAATTTCACTACTCTTCTGTCGTCGTAATGGGGAGGCCGCGTTTACGGGGGTATGAGCCATTGCTTAAAGGGGTATGAGTCATTCATTGTTTTACGTGACGGACGCATTTAATAACAGAGCTGATACGCGAATGTGTGTGCGTACCCAGCGTCACGATGACCACCGATCAGGACAAAAAAATATTTCGTACCTTTGTTCAAAATTCTGTGTCATGCGCTAAACAGCCTCGCTGGTCATCCACCATCACAGAGTGGAATGACTCATGAATTTTTTTTTCTCGCCTTTAGTTTTTCCGTCCCTTTTCGTCGTTAGTAGGCACAACAGTGTGTGTGTGTCTATAGTCGGGAAAAAGCGGTATATGCGGGCAGGGTACGGAACCATACGAGGACGGCTGCGGCGCGCCGCGTTACCTTGAACGCCGTTCGAACGGGACCGGTGAACGTGACGTGCTTCTGATTTCTCCGCTGCCGTGCCGCCGTGCTTGTACGAGCGACGGGGAGACTTAATTGGGCGCGTTATTGAGTCCCTACCCCCTCTCCCTCGCGCGTCGTTCCTCCGAGGCACTGCGTCGGTCATCCTCCGCCTATCGCCTACAAACTCCGTCTGGCTCGTGATGTCCGATTTCGCGTTCGCAAAGACCAGCGGCTGCTTTTCACGATGTGCGTATACATATACGGTGATTTTCCTTCTTTAGTTCTCTTTATTAAGGCGACAACCTTACATATGCCCCATGAAGCGAAAAATCCGGCATCCGGCGTTAACATCCGATGGTATTTAAACCCACTGGACCAAGTGATGACGTCACGTTCCCGGCGCAGGACATGCTGCGGCACGCACTGTGAAATGCCACGGTGCAATAGAGTGAATGAAGATGAACTAAAGTGCATTAAGGTCGATTACGGTGGATTAATGTGAATTGAAGTGTATTGAGGTGGATTAATTTTGGTACGAATTGAAGCAAGGTGGATTAACGTGGATGCATCAAGAAGTCCGGCATGGCCTGACAGCAGCAGATACTGGATCAGCGTAGCTACCACCTGCGACGGTTACACATGCTCCCTCCCCGTAGCTTTGTTCGCAGCCACAGAAAATTGTACGCGAGTGTAGCATTCTTCGTTATCAGTGTTCCATATCCATTTTAGTTTTTAGTTTGCATCGCTTGCACTTGACGTAGCAATAACATAGCGAGGGGCTCTTCATTCACTTCGCACGATCCGAAAGACGGACACGGGACCGCGTCTCGCGTGTCTGTGGACATGCGTGCTCAGTCTTCTTCGATTTCGTACCGGAAGAGCAAGAAGAGAGTCTGCAGAGGGCGCAAGAGATGGAGACATCTTCCGAGAACCGCGCTGAAAGGTGAATAACTCAATAATCAGACGGAGGAAAGAATAAACCGAAAGTGGCGGGAGCGCAAGCGGGGCGTTTCAAAAAGACGTCCGCGGTTGAGGCGGACCACCCCGGATGAAGAGGGCTGCTGCGCCGAAGACCGATCATGCGAGAACTGCTCGCGTTGTATACCCATGCAGGTGAACAACAAGAATAACGACAAAAAAATACAAGAAAGATGGAGGAAGCGGAACAGGAGAGCCCTTAGAAAGAGAAGGGGCCGAAGAGACTGAATCGGCAATGGGTTTGGCAAGTATAGATGCATTATATATAAAAGTCGTCGCCTTTCAGATTTACCCCCTCGGCGATTCGCGAAAGTCGTTTCTGCAGAACGAAGAAGGAGACGAAGAGGAGGCGGGAGCAAGAAGTTGAGGACGAACAAGAAGAAGAAGAAGAAAAAAAAGAAGAAGACAGGACCCACAGCGAGCAGTTCTCGCCTGCCAAAACTGCGCCCGCGAAGATGCACTCGAGGGAGATCAAAAAAGACTGCAGCGCTCTTCTTCCTCGGCATTCGCGGCGGCCATTGTGCGAGTTTTCTACGCGGCGGCTTTCGCCGGTCACATTCGCTTTCTTCTCTCATCCTCATTCCCTCTCCTCACATAATGGTCCTGCCTGAAGAGATACCCCCCCCCCCCCCCCCCTTCGCGACCTTGCCACGCAATGTGTGTGTATGTGTACATACGGTCGTTGTCATCATCCTCGGGTCCTGTAGAGACGCGTGCAAACCACGGCCTTGCTCTTTACGACGACGACGACGTCTCCATCGACCGAGAGTTTTGCATGCTGGACGCTATAGAATCGATTCGGCCGTTACGATCATGCCTGGGCCGCGCGCGGTGGTGTTGTTGTCTTAATGTCCTCTTACGCAAGCTTTCTTTCTCCCCCCTTTTGTTCCTCGCAGCCTTGAGGAACTTTATGTAGTCCCGCGTCCCGAAACTGATATATCAGACGTGTGCGCAATTCGGAGAAAAAAAAACGCAACCGCTCAGTGGAACGAGAGAGCCCCGTTCGTGGGCCTCATGATCGAGTGCGGTCCAGTTGTATTGTTTCCTCCTTGTCTTCTTGTATTGCGCAGTTAAAGCAGCAGCGACGCGATTTTGTACGCCGGAGGAGGCTGCTTGCGTCATTCTTCCTTTTTTTCCCCCCATTTATATTTCACGGCTAAGTCGAAGTGCTGTCATATACAAGCCGCACTAAAAGCAGCGGGAAAACGGCAGCGTGCATGATGTAACACCGCACGCACGTCGATCGGAGAATGTTCCCGTTATTGAAAAAAAAAACAGGACGGCTTAAATTGTGAATGGAATATCTTTCGGCACATCGTTTGTCCTTATGCCGTAGTGAAATCGGGATGTTTTAAATATCGCCCGTTTATTCAACCCCCTTCCCCGCCGGCGTCTTCCAGTTGAGCGAGTTAGAACCTCCGCAAATATAGGAACGTACGCACACATACGTTTTACTGGTCGTTCAAAAGGATAAAGTCGTGTGCCTGTGTAGCACACCTGACATTTTCACCTTTCAATAAAGTATTTGCCTGTTTCAAGCGAATTAAAATAGGATTAATAGCGGAAGGTGATAGAAACTCACCTAATCAAAGAAGTATAGAAATGCGCTTGTCCGATTCGTGATAATACACCAAGTTCCTCAGTTTCGCCTGATAAGCGCCCTCGGTCATGATCGTCTTAAATCCGGTCAACTGCGTCAGTGGAGGCCTAACGCTTTCATGGCTGTCACGGTGATCTTGCGGTTTGTAGATTCCTGTAGTTCAAGAACGTCGCGAAGAGATGGCGCTCAGAGATGGTACTCTCTGCGCTGTCCTGCGCTGTTCTTTTTTCTTTTTTTTTTTCTTGTCGTGTCCAAAACCACCGCGCGCCAGCCATCATAGTATAGTAGATAGACGAACTTGGCGAACGACGTCCGTGAAGCGCATGAAACGACGTTACCTTAAGAGGGCCAGTAGCTCACTGTAGAGGATCGGGTTGCGGAATGGCCGGTGAATTAGCCACTAATTGCCGTAGTTGATTGTCGTTGATGCTGCGCGAATATTTGACCCCGTATCTGCGGAGCATCGCGTCTGGCATCTGATGAAGGTTGCGAGAGGCAGTCGTCCTCCACAAACTCAGGATGCGTTTGCCATTAGGCGCGCTGAGGTGGTCCTTTCTTTTTAATCATTTACTTCTTTTTTTTTTTCCAATGAACATTAGCCTTAGCTATAGCGCCGGTCCTGCCTTTTTTCTGCTTGTACCCTTGATCTTGGAGGCCATACAAAAACCTGTTGCGCATGCCAAACTTTGAAGCGGCGTTGTGAAGCTGGACGGGACTTTAACAGAAATGGGACTCTTGCATTGCAGCAGTAAGCACAGATGGGAGAGTTGATGTAGTGACAACAGCGCGAAATACAAACACGAAGCGAAGCAAATATGGCGAAACATAGCAACGTCGCATCTGCTGTCTGCTTGCCTTCGTCGCTGTATGGCTGAAAGTTGAGGAAGTCGATACAGGAGTTTCGTCGTACTGAAAAACAAGCCATCCAAACACGGGCGAAAGTAGAACGAGAAGGGCAACACAGTTGATAGACAAAGTTGATAGACAAAGTTGATTGACATAGCTGATGGGCATATATCTGATCGAATTATTGTTGATATACAGAGCTGATAGACAGAGTAGATAGACACACAGTCAATATGCATGCATAGTTGATATAGACAGTAGTTGGTATACATATAGTTGATATACATAGTTTATAGACAGTTCATAGACATATTGACAGACAATATACACAGTTAATAGACATAGTTGACAGTTGAAAAGGAACGCTTTTTGATTTTATAGTCGGGGGTTTGTGTCACCACCCTTGTTCTACTCCTGCGAGTGTATTGCACGCCTGCTTTTCTATATACCATGTCTCGTCTATGTCTTTCGCGCTGTTTCATCATGTAACTATCGCATATTACTTTCTGACCTGGGGTGTTCGTTCTGAATACTTTCAAATTCCGCCATATTGGTGAATTTCGCCATTTTTGCGTTACGAGCCAATGGTAAGCATAGCGGGCCTGTGAGGCAATCAGAGCTGATCAGATGTTGACAAGAGTCCCAAGAGCAAAGGTGAGGCGAGCGCAAAACGAAACGCTAAAACATTTATTTCGTCGCATGCATAGCGCGGAAAATTATTCGGATTAACGTAGATTTCGATAATGCGTGGTATTTGCGTACTCTTTTCTTCCCGCCGTTCAGTTCAACTAACGTCCGTGTCAACTATACCCTGAGGAAACCGTCACGTGGTACAGTTTGCAATATGGACGCAGCTATAATAAGGTGCTCCCGACTTAATATTAATTAATTAATACCACAACACCCTCTCCTTGGAGATTTCAGCAGCTTCGATTACCTATAAATACAATTACGAACCCAATTTGAACAATGGAACCAGCAATGAATGATGTAATAAGCATGCCAGATGAAACAACGCCCCGTAAATCAATTGGACCGAAACTACAGATACAAAATGGTGTTTTGTCGACGCGATGAATGCACTAATAGTTAGTGTATTCCACTACCCGCCCTGGTTGCTTAGCGGTTATGGTGTTGGCCTGCTAAGCCCGAGGTCGCGGCATCAAATCCCGACCATGTCGGCCGCATTTCGATGGGGGCGAAATGTAAAAAGACATCCGTGTACTTAGATTTAGGTGCGCGTTAAAGAACCCCGAGTGGTCAATAAGACAATCTGGAACCCTCCCCTACTTAGGCGCCTCTCATAGCCCGTGAGATGGTTTGAGACTTTAACTTGAATCAATCAATCAATCAATGATTGCTAAGTTGCTCTTTCCTTGACGCCAGGGACATGCGCATTAACACGCCGAGCATCGCCGACGGACACCCAGTTCGTCCATACATCAGCTTAGTACGTCGGATAATTCTATGCTGCATAACCTGCTCCCGGGCTCGTTTAGAACGAAACAATCGATGGTGCTACTCCCTTATCGTATGACGTAAATAGCACTAAGGGTTCGACACGCCGATCGAACTTGACCCTTCTCCTGTAGACGGAAGCGCTCCCCGTTTCCTTTCCTGCATATTATTCAAGGCCTCTTGCGCATATGTATGCGCTAGGCGACTCGTTTTAATTCGGCATTGACGGCTATGTCGGGCATTGTTGTTAGAGCCCTCCCCCTCTCCTTTTTCTTTTTCTTTCCGCCCATCTCCTAATAGGCAGTCGCTCCTTATATAGACAGGCAGTGAAGCATGCTCCGCAGAGCATGATGCTGACGAATAAAGCGGCCACCGTAATAAATTCGCGCCACTCATCGGCTCCAGGACGAGAACTCGCCCGCATATACCTTCCTTCTCGTCTACATGTTCCTGCTTGGGCGCCATTGTTTTTTTTTTTTTTTCGCGCCTTATTCCCGTCCTTGCGCCTGCATTCTTGATTTCGTTGCCACGAGCCCTTATCGTTACGGAATTGATTTTCGTCATAAGAGGAGAGGAAATTATTGCCCCAACCGTTGCACGCGCTGTGTTTAGTGAGAGAGAGTAATGTGGACCTGGTATGCTTCCTGGACAGCCAAGGCCGTTGCGGCGTTAACGACAGCCGCTTCTTTGTGCTCTTCTGTACCCCCCCCCCCCCCTTCCCCTTTTGCGTGGGCGCGAGTGCGGTGGCTGTGTATGGAAAAAAAAGTTGCGCGGGCTACCTTGGAAGCCATTACCGCTGACGCGGGCTGATGGAGGACGCAACCCCTCGCGTAACCATAAGGGCGCATATCGGGGGTGCGGGAGTGTGGCTGAATTCATTACAAGCCCCCGCCGTGTGCTGTTCGCTGTGAAGAATTGTGCGCATATCTCGATCAAAAAGAGTCTCTCTGCGGGACTTCTTGATCTGTCTTCTTCGTTTATCGTTTTTCTCAATCGCTTCTCTGTGTTTTTGTCTTCTCGTTGGCTTACGCTGACTTTTCTTGGCTTTCCCGTCTGTTTGTTTTTGTCTTGCAGCGAAGTCGTCTGCGATCGTCTAGCAGACGATCGCGTTGTTTTTGAGTCGTCTGCTTCCCAGAAAGGGAGTGAGGAAAACGAGTTAAGGTATAAGGGGTAACCAGATGGACAACCAGAAGGGTAACCAGAAGGACGTCCAGTTAGCTATCCTTAATGGGGGAAAGCGGATGAGAGATTGGAAGAAAGAAGACAAAGGCAGAATGACAAAGAGAGAGAGAGAGTTCGCGAGCACAGTAGCGGACAGAGGAGCCACGCATAAGCGTATACTCACAAGTCCGTTGATTTCGAGAAAGACGTTAAAGAATCTCCGTCGCAGATTCGTACGGTGCCTATGCCGGGTGACGCTCGATAAGGCAGAAATAATCAAATAAAACGGCGGCGAAACGTTCGTGGGACGTAGCTTTTGCGGAAAACTGGTCTGGAGCTCCTTGGTAGCCGTTTCCGCATTCTGGGCATGACGGATGTACGCTTGCTGCGGCTCGCGCAGCAGAGGCAGCGTTAGTCGCGGAATCCGTCCCCGGCAGAATACTTTATCGTCCGCTATCCTAATATATACGCGTAAGTATACAAACAGGTGAAGAAGTGGGAAGCTAGGAGACCACTGAAATTCCTGTGGCTGACCCGCCGCGCAGTCGGTCGCTCAGTAGATGTGGAGTTCTGCTTCTGAACACGAGGTCGCGGGCTCAATGTCCTGCTGCAGCATTGCCGCATTATGATGGAGGCGAAATGCAAAATAAAACGCTCGTGTGTACTTAGATTTGGGTGCCCGTTAAAGAGCCCAGGGTGGTGGAAATTAATCCGCAGCCTCCCCATTACGCCGGCCTTTGCAACCAACTGTGCATTTCGTTCAACCACGCAATTTGAAATTCCTGCGGCAACTACTATAGATTCTGAACGACCTCAGTCGTGCGAAAACTAACAAAGCGTTTTTTTTTTCTTAGTTTTGTATTCAGCGAATACGTGATATCCAAGTAATATGTCGAATTAGGCGAATTGGGGCGGCGGCAGCCTTTAGCGTGGAAAGGAGAAAGCCGTGTCGCCATCTCTCAGACTTCCTTCTTTCCAAAAAAAAAAAAAGAAGAAAGAAAGAAAGAGAAGGAAAGACGCGGGTTACTATAGTAAAGTGAACTAGACTTTACCATATTCTAGTACACTCTAGCGCTAGCCTGAACCCAGTCAAGTTCCGCCATGTTGGTGTTTAGAGCCAATCAGAGATGACAATATGGTGAATTAAGCAATGTACCGGAATGCATTGTAATGTCCAGAATGGCACACACGGCGCTCTATCTTAATTTATGTGCGCTTTTGCGTCGCTCGTGGTTGGATGTTGCTGTCACGAATGCTTCTCGCGACCAACGTTTCCAATAAGACAACGCTGGCTCTCACTTTCACCGCCATCTTAGTGAGGACAAGGACAGCGCGAATGGTCGCGTTCTCAAATGGAACACAGTTGTGACTCAAAACTGTCGGGACTGCATGTCTCGCTGTTCAGGTCCCTTTATACTGGTGGCCCCGGCATGCGCCCGACAGGCTTATTACGGGCTTACTTATTCGCTCCTCGTTGGGATAGGTGGCACGTGTTCAGGTGCTGGTCGAGGAGTCTGTTGAACACCACCTCCGCATCCGTACTCGCTGCATAGTGACGTGCTGCAATAGTGCTTGTTATAGAGCCGAGTGGGGATGAAGATGAATATGCAGAAGGCGAAGATAATGTTCAATAGCGTGGCAAGGGAACAAGAATTCAGGATCGCCAGTCAGCCTCTTGGAGACTGTAAAGGAGTACGTTTATCTAGGCCAATTACTCACAGGGGACCCTGATCATGCGAAGGAAATTTACAGAAGGATAAAATTGGATTGGAGTGCATACGGCAGGCATCGCCAAATCCTGACTGGGAGCTTACCACTGTCGTTGAAAAGAAAAGTGTAATAATCATTGCATTCTACCGGTGCTAACATATGGGGCAGAAACTTGGAGGTTAACAAAGAAGCTCGAGAACAAGTTAAGGACCGCACGAAGAGCGATAGAACGAGAAATGTTAGGCCTAACGTTAAGAGACAGGAAGAGAGCGGTGTGCATCAGAGAGCAAACGGGGGGGCCAAGCCATGTAATACGTAGGGTAGATAACCGGTGAACAATTAAGGCTCAATCCCACCGGCGACATGAGGTGGTCGAGCGACTATTTGCGACTGGCGACCGAAAAGCGACTGAAGGCGACCGATGCTGACACCGGCAAGCCCTGCAGAACGCGACCTACAAGACGCAATCTCGGAGATTCCCCCTTTCACGTCGCTTCCTCCACCTTGCAGGATTCCGCGGAACTGATTTGCCATATTCAGTGTCACTGTGCTTCGATCCGTCGAGTAATCTGCCCTATAGCGCTGTGACCTGCTAGCTTCCTAGTTATAGCTCAGACGGTATACAGCGACCGCCTCGATACTGAATCAGCGTATAGCTTCCACGTGCGACGGTTTCGCATTTGCCCAAACCAAGAATAGAGAAGCAGGAAAATAAGTCAAATTTAACGCACAGTCATGTGCTTCGTCTCGTTGTATCTCGTTGTGAATAAGACGGTAACGTTTTCTCTTCTCCGGCTTAACCTAACGTTGATGTGTCGGATTATTATCGAAAGCGCTTTTACTTGTGCGTGCTTTTCTTTTGTAGTTATCCCTTCATAGGCCACGGAAATTCGTCCGCGAGTCTATATAGAGCCCTGGACTTATCCAATTATGTATGCCGTGAATTATGTTCTCACGTTGCATAGTAAAGGTGAAGGATGACGAATCATTGGACCAACTTATTGTGCATGGAAATTTGGCAAGCAACGCTCTTATCACAACGCCGAAATCTGACATCGCGGGTCAGACCTATTTGCTATTCAGACATGTCTTACCGTACATTCGAGAATAAATCACTGGCGATAGCGTACGTTGGAGAATCTAGAACACTGTTTGCGAAGCGCGCTCAATCGGTTTAGACATTTGCTTTCATTATGTATATAAAACTGTGGACAACGCTCGTGAAATTTCGGATAGAGTATATGCGTCTTGCGCCGAGCGATAACTTGATCACAGTGGTAGTTCGGCGTAAATGGACGCCGACCAAACGTAAAACAACGATGTGTGGAAATAACATCAGCTGCAGCCACTCATTTTTGGTTCTCAACGGAAAACTTCGTATAAATATTGTGCCTAGTCCCCAGCTCAAAGATGCAGTGAGGTAGGCGAGAGTAATTCATGCAAGAGACGACAATATCCCCCGCGGAAGCGAATAGCGCTGTGGTGTATTATCCGATAAACGCAAAGGCCTCAATACTAAGCATGGCGTCTGGTAATGTTTTTTTTTCTTTTTTTTTATTCCCCTATGAATTTCTACGCTTCCTTCTGCTGTGTACGCCCATATTCTAGCTCTCAGCATTCGTAATGAGGCAATTCGTCGAGCAATTATTTTTTTGTGATCGCAGTATCACTTGCCGACGGGGCAATACTGCATGGCTGGGACTGGACAGGGGACATACCCGGACACATTGCGAGGCACATTATTAGCGTAGAATGCACACTGTGCTAAAACTAGTTCCCATGGTTGGTTAGAATGGCGCGAGCATGTGTTGCTACTTACATATAGGCACCCTGCACCGGCCAGAGGGCGCCACGGCGCTTTCTTTCAGCCACGAAAGTTTTTCTCCTGGCTTTAACCACCGCAACGCCTCCTGCACCGGCCGCAAGTGATGCATAAAAAAAAAGTGAGACATTAAAAATGACAAGGCCCCACGCTTCATAGTTCGTCTGAACGGTTGCGCACCGAGCTTTGCCGAGCTAAAGCTCTGGAGTGTTCGCGCTTCTGATCTCGGTCGCAAGCATGCCGAGTCATGCGGAGCATGCGCACTTGGATATCTTCAGTATTTAGTACCTTCTGGTTGGTGATAATCGGTCACGAAAGTCAGGGATAATGTTCAACGCCCATTTCGTTTTCGCCGCTCACTCGGCTGTCTGTTTTGGCGCTAGCTGTCAACTGTGGAAAGCTTCATCGCAAGGTGCCTCTACACGTATACGCCCGACATTTTCTTTTCGACAATTAACAGGTTTCAGAACGCCAGGGTTCAAGGCGCTTATCTCAGTACGCGTAACACTTCGAAGGGAGGGGGGGGGGGGGGGCGACCGGGACTTTAAATGTTATTCTTTGCTCTTTCGCATCAAATACCGAGAGGTCTCGTCATTCTTTCCAAAAGGCAACGACCGCCCGACGAGAGTTAACAACCGGCGCTCCACTGTTTGCGCCCGAAGTTGCATGGCGGCGGCGATGCCGAGATTTCCAGCACGCAAGTTTGCTCGGAACGTCTCGCGCACGCAGTTCAACTGCGCACCCGGCAGAGGCCCGGTTCTTCGAGGAGGCATAGTCGTCTATACGGCGTTTGTTCATGCCTCTGTTCGAGCTCTGTATAGGCCGTGATTCTTGTTTATTTATTAAGCGATACCATTTCTTCTTGCTTTTCAATGCCTTTTAAGTTTAGCTGGTTGCTCGCTTGAACTGCACCGTGCACGGCTGGCGTCAAAAGATTACGGACCGCAGTATCTTGGGAAAATTCTTTATATAGTTTCCGATCATCTTGGTGGCCGTAGAAATTAAAATTGTACAACACTACTCGCTACATATAGCGTTCATGTGAGTCATCAACAGCATCTGGTGATCGAAGTTCATTCTAGCGGGGGATGCAGAGCTTGTCTATACGGCGATTCATCTTCTGTTGAGCTGCTGAGATGCCTTTTATCTATTCGATACGCATTTCTTCTCTTTTGCAATGCCTAACTAGCTGACGGCTTCTGCGTGCGACGTGACGGATTGCAACGGAACCACGCATGATACTGCGAGGCGTCGCTTGTATTTGATTGGACGGACAAAATGCTAGAGACTATAGACCATGTGCTCGTGGTGTGCCCTAGTTGCACGCGAAAGACTCACACTGGCGCCACCTTGAGGCATTTATATAATAGACCACTGTCGGAGGACCTCTTGCTAGGCGCAGGGCCACTTGGTGGCCGTAGCAACGGCCTGGACTCACGCTTTGATAAACTGTACATTATCATCCCCCATTGTGACGTAGCATAACTGTACAACACTACTCGTACAACACTACACTACTCGCATGTAATATTACACGCTGGGGATCTGAATACGCTGTTGACGTGGCGCCACCTCCTCACGTGCCCAATGACGCGCGCACTAGGCCACACCTTTAGTTAGGCAGATGGCTGCGACGTGACGTGCGCAATGACGCACGCACTAGGCACACCTTTAGGGAGAACCGTGGAGCCGCGGTATGCGTCGGCGAAGCGTGCTCGTCTCGCACCCGAGGTATTTTCGGTACCGTATTTCGGTCACGCCAACTACGACTGATTTTCGCGTAATGGGGCATATAAAGCTTTCGCATTAATAATGAACCTCGACATTTTACTGGATCACGTTCACGGACAACCAGTTAGGGTAGTTTACCCCATCCCGCTATGGCCATGGGCAAATACGAGTTGTTAAAGGCGTTCATGTATAACCGCGAAGACGCTGAACGCTCATTGAATCCAGAAGACGACGCGAAGCGCTGACAGGCGGGGGAAGAGGAGCGTTACACGTAAGTGCGGAAGAGTGCAGTATACCCTGCAAGCGAGTGAATGGCGCTCTAAGGCAAACGGACCAAGCGCTGCGAGAAAGCCAAACACGTCTCCCTCGCGATATCTTCGTCAGCCGCCTACTAGATACGCCTTGCGCGTGTACGTATAAGGGGCGCAACCGGTGTGCACGGGCCGAGGACGCGTGGGTGAGCGTCGTTCCTTTAGCGTCGGTGCATTTCGCAAGTGCACCGAGACACAGGCGCGGCTGCAACCTTGACGGGGCCTAAACGTTCGAAGACCTTAGCGCAGAAACAAAAAGAGGGGGGGAGGGGGAAATAAAGGTGATCGGCACCGATTTGCACCGAGGCTTCCTCGCCTTCCAGTTTACAGTTTCGGCAGCGCGCCATGTAATGGCAGAAGCCCACTCGATTGAGACCTTAAAGGCATCGTAAAGAGAGCTGTTAAGTCGAGCGGCTTTCGCAAATTACTCTCTTGAAATAGTGAAACGCCCGCTCACGCCTTGAAAGGACACTTGACGAAGAAGAAAATGCGTAACAACGAAAAGAGGGTGTGGTGACACCACCTTAAGCTGCTCGCAAGTTCTGATCATGGCAGTTCGCCGGGACGTCGTGAGTTTGGAGAGCGTTTGCGCAGGCGCAGTTAATTACGTATCGGTAAGGAGGGCCTTCATCGAGTTCTAAACCGAAACTCTGACTCAAGCTAGCTAATGTTTCAGAAAAATTTCGGTTCCGAAACTACCCAAATAGAGAGGGAACAATCGTTTTTTTTTATTGGGAAGTTTGCCCTGCTGGATGAAACGATTGATGCTTGGAAGTTATATGTAGATGTTTCATTCAGTTTGATACATACATACATACATACATACATACATACATACATACATACATACATACATACATACATACATACATACATACATACATACATACATACATACATACATTACATACATACATACATACATACATACATACATACATACATACATACATACATACATACATACATACATACATACATACATAATTGGATGAAGTCTAACAGGGATACATATGGTGGGGACCATATATCCACAGATGGTACCTATATATATATAGTCAGGTGGGCGGCTTGGGCGCAGCCCCACTTTTTGACAGGCAGTAGCGCCTTTTAGAGAGCGCAGTGTATAGCCAACTAGAATACGGTGGTTCTAGTTTTGCAGTGCAGTCCGGGACGGTTCCACACGAAGTGCGCTAGATCTGCGAGGGCAGCCGGGCCGCGGGCGCCACAGAAGGGGAGAAAAAAAAAACTACGAGAAATTCGTAACGTCACGGGCATGCTACAGAGCTAAAGTTTCAGCGCAGAATTAAAGAAAGAAGTACGTGTTTTTCCTTCGTTTTCTCCGGTGTTTTCACAAAACACTTTGCAACAGTAAACTCATTCAATGTTGCTGTTTGGGGCCCCGCGCGGTAAGAACGTGGGCTGTCGCTACGACAGCGACCTCAATCGGAGGGTTTCTTAAAAAATGAGTAGTGTGTTGTTCTAACTTCGGATATTGGTGTATTGAGCGATGTTAATGGCGAAGTATTTTGATTGTACGCCTTCTTTTCTTCGAGCTGACGACTCCGATGTTTGAAAGTGTACGAAGCCTAAAGAAACGTACGCCACCGGATCGCGCTCGGATTCGATTAATTAAATATAAATTAATTAATTTGTGGGGTATTACCTGCCAAAACCACATACATACGATTATGACACACGCCGTGTAGGGGGGGGGGGGACTGCGGATTAATTATGACCATCTAGGGTTCATTAACGTGCACCGAAGTCTAAGTACATGAGTGGTTTTGCATTTTGCCGCGCGGATTCTAAACACTCGAGTGCTATCTAGTCATCATTGTACGCTTAGCTTGTATTGATTTCGGATGCTACTTAAGGTATTCATCTGTTGCCTTGTACCTGTTTTCATTTATTTAATTACTTATTTATTTATTTGTATTGTAAGTTACACTTTAACGCTCCAGCTGGTAGCAGGCCTGATTGCCGAGATTAAAATCGCATAAGAAGGCATAGCTGTCAATGAGAAAAAATAAACATATCCCGCGTAAGAAGCGAAATACAAGACAAGAAAGCACACGAAGCAAGAAAGTGGTTACATCACGGCTATAAGACAATAATTAGTAAGCGACTCTCGCTAAAGTTGTGCCAAAACGCAACTCGTTATAGTTCCCTCCGTTCCACGAGCACACGATCACCATCAAATACAAATGTACGTCACACGTATAGAAGACGAAGAAAAAAAAAGGAAATCGCATGCAGCGCCCTTCCGATGTGTCAGCTAGTGAAGAAATTCTCCGGCTCTGCAACTGTCTGATGGGCCAAGGTCCAAGTGTGGTAACGACGGAGTGAAAGAACAAGTTCGCGACCTTATCTGGTTATGTATTTAGCAAGCGCCTTGGCGAGAAGCAGAGTTCCTGGTACGTACCAGTCGGAGTGGATCATTCTTGCTAATTAACTGGACGGAGAAACCGTTCCTAACCTCACGCCGACCCTTCAAGCGCTGCGCAAATGATTTGAACGAAAGAAGTCGATTCGGCAATATACAGGCAGAAAAAAAAAGAAACCAGCACGAGCAGCTTTTATGCTTTCCACCTGTTATAAGGTCATTATTATTATTATTATTATTATTATTATTATTATTATTATTATTATTATTATTATTATTATTATTATTATTAGGCCATACAAGCCCACGGAAGGCTTCTGCAGACCTCGCAAAATTATATGTACAAATTGATTATTTGTAATACAGATTATTAAAGAAATATTATTATTATTATTATTAGTAGTAGTAGTAGTAGTAGTAGTAGTAGTAGTAGTAGTAGTAGTAGTAGTAGTAGTAGTAGTAGTAGTAGTGCACTGACAAAATCGTTATATAAATTGTGTTGTATTTTTATTGACTTTTAGTGGCCCTCAATAAACTTTCTGCTTACATGCAATTGAATGTTAAACGCAATTTTTCCAGGGGAAGTATATATGTTCGTTTTGCTTGTTCTTATTGTCGGCGTTGCCCTTTTTCGTTTTCTTTTTTGATTGGCCACGACAGTGATTGATTATTTCTATTATCATCCCCTTTGAAACGGGGCGGCGACAGATAGTCACCTAACCTACTTGTGCTAATCTGGCATTATATACGTCTATTGCAATATAGCTTGTTGCCTATCTCACCTTGTTATTTCTCTCTTCCTTAAAAAAAAAAACATTTGTCTTCATTGTAAGGTTACCTATGCCTGTAAAGATCCCGGTTCTATCAATCTCTTCTGTGCCTTTGTTTCACCAATATTCTAAACATCCCTTGCTTCTATCGACTACTGGCCAGATAACGCTTTTATCCGCTTTGAATGCAAGCGCCTCTGGAAGGTGTGCATTTCACTACAATGTGCCGAGTCGTTTGAGGACTTTTACGCTGCAGTAGCCACATGGCTCATCCTGTTGCGAGTATTTTCTGCGGTATGTTTTTGTCCTCAGGCTGTCAGATCGGGCCTCAAATAGCAAGTCACTGCCCTTGGTGTTACGGTACAAGTTTTCCCTCCTGATTTCTTTCTTGCCGTATTTGTGAATCTCAGTGGCCTTTTTTTTTTCATCATTTATGTCCAGTTTACCGCCTCTATTTTTCTCATGTCATTAGTAACGACTACGAGTTGTCTAGTTACACTATCAATTATGCTGTACTTGGTTGCCAACTTTCCTGACCTCTTCATCCATTCTGTGTCCACGCTTTTAAGCCTTGGTATAGAGATATTTGCGCACTTTAGCTGCCAGTTTCTTCTCACCCATGTCCCTGATTCGTTATTCAAACCTAGTTTTGTTCTGCGCTTCTCTGGCTTCAAGGAAGGCCCAACCTATGTCACTCTGCACTGGCTCATGTGTGGTTTTACCGCGGGCTCCCATTGCCAGTCCGTCCACCGACCTTCCGTTAACTTCCGCGAGACAGTTCAAATGTGCGAAGCCCGGCGAGACAGTTACAATGCCAACAACAACAACAACAACAGGAACAACAACAAATACAGAGTGTTCTAGCATAGCGTTACCTACCCGCAGTTACCGTTACCGATACCAGATGCTACGAGAGCACGTATGGGGAGATTACCAAGCTCTCGGTGTTTGCCACTGCTGTCCGACAAGTTTACCAGACGGCGTGTACGAAACTGGGAAAGTGAAGAAGAAATCAGGTGGACATCTAGCCAAGACGAAACAAATCATTTCCAAATCAACGCTAAACCCTTACAAAAGTCACTGTAGAAAATTTGTGTTGTTTCTACCGTACTTTTTCGTTGCATTCAACGGACTTTCTTTTGAGATGCACTAGACTATTATGCATGATCGTCACAAGGGAACGCTGTGACGCCATCTGCTAGGCAGTGATCTAAACACTTCCGCGGCTCGGTGGCGTCTTTTTATGAGCCTAACAGAATCAAATAGGACATATGATCTCAACATTAATTGCAAAATTTGATAATAATTTGTCCTCATCGTTGAATTAGACTAATCAAGCCAAAGTTTATTTAGCTTTTTAATTTTTTGCTGTCACGACAGAAAGCAAGTAGCGAGTGAATTAGGATTAAAGCGGGCAGCCTGGGCATCGCTATATCGGTCGCAATCGCGCTAACCGGCGGAAGCCGTATTAGTAACCTTGCCGGACAGAAGCGGGCAACCTAGGGTTCCTACAAAAATTACTAGATGGCACTTCGGTCGTTCAGCTGATTGACATTAAAGTACATGTATAGCATACCTGAGTAAATCAAGCAGGCTAGGTGACTATTTGTCACCGGCCCGTTTCAAAGAGATGCCAATAAATCATCATCATCATGCCATGGAAATGATGTGTACTACATGAATGTGGCTTCAGGCTTTCAATGGTTTTATTTATTGCGCTTCATCCGCCTTCATTGGCCTAAATTTATAAGCAATCATAAGCAATCATTTTTACAAGCAATTTATGAGCAATCATTTTTTTCATAAATCCGTGAATGCAACAAGACTCTAGGCACACGCATAAGCATCGCGAATTGTTGCATTTACGACGCAATATTTTATAGAATATCATCAAACTTGCGAAGTCACAAAGCCGTTTGAAGACACAAGACCGAAGATTACGCAAATCCGGGTACTCTATGCATCGTTCTCATACAGGCTAAACCACCAGGGTCGTAGCGCCAAACGTTTCTGTAGTTATCTTTAAGGCAAGCTAAGCTCTACGGCGAGAAATAGCGAGAGCGTGGTAATCTCCGCGCATGCGCAGTCGTGACAGCCGGCAACTCCATGCTAAACCAAACAAGACTGAGCACACAGCAGTACGTCTGCGTCCGGCGTCGGCTAGGGAGCCTACATGCAAGAGAAACATTGCTTGCAAGTAGCCTACATGCAAGAGAAACATTGCTTGCAAGTAGCTTACATGCAAGAGAAACAGTGCTTGCATGTGCCTACATGCAAGAGAAAAAGTGCTTGCATGTAGGCTCCCTAGCGTCGGCTGCCCGGTCGCGTCGTCTCGCTGCGCTCGTGCTCTCAGCTCAAACACGAGAGAGAGAGAGAGGAGGGGGTGCCCTCCTCCTCCGCCAACGGTCGTGCATGCGTTGCTTGCAGTGGCGACCCAGAAATGCAGCAAGGCGTGGGACGAAACACTACTGCCGCCGCCTCGCGGCGCCCTTCCATGTGCACTCGGCTGTGTTGTGAGGAGTGCGTGGTGGTGCGCGGCGATCGCGTCTCTCTCTTCTCTCTCTCACTCGAGGTTGCACTCCCCCCACCCATTATGTCCTTTCGTTTGTTCTTGGTCCGTTCGAAAGCCGGCGAGGAATGCACCAGCACTTCGGCTGAGCGACCGATTGCAGGAACGCTGTCGTGATTCCGCGGGATCTGTCGAGAATGTGAAGTACAGTCGAAATCCCCAACGACGTACTCTACAAGCTAAACCCAACTTGTTAGATAACAGAGCGCTCTCCGAAGAAAAGATTCTTGGGCCATGCCCTATGCATTCTTGCATGAAAAAGGCCACAAAAGCCCTTCTGCACTACGTGAAGGATACTGGATTGTGCGAACGCTTGTGACAGCGGAGATTCCTCTGCGACTGACTCTGAGAATGACTGACTCTATATATTATGTTCTTCTCTTTCCTTTGTATCTACTCTTATCATTTCACCCGCCCCAAGTGTAGGGTAACCAACCGTGCACGTCCTTGGTTAACCTCCCTACATATCCCTCTTTGTTTCTCTCTCTCTTTGTTTATAACGAAGTGTTTGGGTGGGGCCTTGGAAATTGTTCGCTATACAGGTCACTTCGTTGTAAAGGTCACGCATCGCACCGTCCACCAGTATAACCGGGACACAAAAATCCATTCGTTATACAGCTCATTTCGTTGTGGACGCGTTCGTTGCAGAGGCGCTCGACTGTATATCGAAGTGCATGAAGTTTATTCATTGATTAGCTTCTATAGGGTGTCCCAGCTAACTGTAGCCAATCTGTTCAACGAAAAAAAAAATCAACATTTGTAGCGGAGACCGCGCGCACGCGAAAACCGCCTGAGCTCGCGAACAACTTTCTTTTCTTGAATCATGTGTATCATGACCTCGAATATGACTTCACAGTGGCTGGAGGTGAGAGAGTTGACGAATTCATTCTGCACTCATAAGCGGCACGAGAGAGGTGTTCGTGTTTGGTGAATGCGTACGAGAGAGAGAGATAAACGGGATGGGAAAGGCAGGGAGGTTAACCGGACAAGATTCTGGTTTGCTACCCTGCACTGGGGGAAGGGTACGGGTCGCAAACCAGTAATGGTTGAATAATTGGCAACAAGGGGGAAAATGCGCGAGCTGAGATAACGGCGCTGTAGGCGAGAACATGTCTGCACGTCGTGGTTATAGTGCGTGCAAATATCTGTATATATGTTGTACATATAGTTAAACAAAAAAAAACAGTGGCAGTAATTGAGAAACGGAAAATACGAAGAAACATATAATAATATATGTGTGGAGATCGCACTCAAAATTTAAAATATTTAAATTATAGCGTTTAAGGTGCCAATACCGCGATCTGATTATGAGGCGCGCAGTAGTGGGGGACTCCGGAATAATTTGGACCACCTGGGGTTCTTTAACGTGCACCTAAATCTAAGTACACGGGTGTTTTCGCATTTCGCCCCCATCGAAATGCGGCCCCCGTGCTCGAGGATTCGATCCCGCGACCTCGTGCTCAGCAGGAGATCGCACTCGTAGAGCGGCCACGGTCACATTTATTAGGGGACCCATCGTAATATTTCTCGTTGGCCAAAGAGTAACTCGCGATTTTTTTTTTCTTTAAAGAGGAGAATAAAACATTTATCAAAAGAAATGAAAAAAAAAAACACGAGTAACGAGAACGTATAGTATTCCTCCGTCATCTCGAGTGCGGCCAATATTAGCGCCACAACATAACTATAATAACCGAAGTTATCGACAAGGAGTAATATAGTATAATAATCAGTAATCTAGGGTGGTTTCATAAACGGGCCGCGCAATGCACACGTACATATCTTTCGCTTAGTTGCTTAATTACTTGACCGATCCTTCACATCACTGCGCATGTTTAGCATAAAATCATGCATTACTCAGAACACTATCCGCGACAGGGTGCTTTCTTGCAGCTCCCCGAAAAAGTTCGCTTTTTTTTTTTCGAGGCACTGCATGCGTTCAGATTCCCTGAACTGCAACTTCTGAGAAAGCATGGAGTACAATATTGGGACTGTGTTCCTTTTCATAGTCACATAGAACGTCCCTGATGAACGGAATTGCTATTACGGACAGATATGGCGAGGTGTGCGTACTGCCTGGAAGCTTGCTTGGAAGACGGCCGCGTCGACGGAATGATGACGCCGACGTCTGGTCAACGACACTTCATTGACTAACATAAGCTACAGCGACGAGCTACATTCTACAAACAGAAAATCTGCACTGAAAGCTGCTCTGTCAACGAGCGCGATTTTCGAGCTTGAATTACGTCGTTATTACGAAACGATTGTAACTATATTATGTGAGCCACGATTTTGAAATTTTCCAAATATCATCTTGATTTAATCTACTTTCTCCATATTAAATCCTGTTTCCGCATCTCCCTGAGTCTGTCTGCGAGAACGATTTAAAGTGTGGAGTGGGCGTTGCATTACAGTGTGGCATTACGGATACTCTGGCCCGGTTTCTCGTGTAACACTAATATTCGGGTAAATTTGGCGCATTACAGTAGCGGACACTACTGATCTTCCCTCATCAAAAGATACAGAAAGATACAAACCGAAGTCCGACATTCGTGAAGTGCGTCGCACTCTTCCGTCAAAACAAGCTGCGTCAGAGCGCGGCTAAAGTGTCTCCACGCCCAAGCATCGGAGCGCGCATAAACGAAGTTAAAAACATCACCCAGAGTTCACCGCGGCGTTAATTGTCTCGCTCGGACTGTCGCTCGCTTCCGCAGTCGCGCAGCCCAAGCCAGGTATACCATAAAAGCGCCTCGCGTGTTCTTTCGGGGTTACAGGACAATTTGCACGCGACGCGTATATATACACGGAACAACGCGCCGCGCAGTTCCGCCGGAACACAAACACACGCGCACACACATTCGCTCGCCGCGCGAACACGCAATGTATGGTATACGCTCGACGCGCGCACGGGACGTTTGCGGCGGTGTCACACACGCGCACGCTCTCGCGCCCACACAGGCGCGGGCACACACGTACAGACACACACATGTGGCAGCCGAGACGTATACACCCAGACCTATACGCGCACGCAAACCGCGAGCGCCACAAAGTGAAGGAAGCGCAGCAGAGGAGGAATATACCGCAAACTGTTCTGGCTGAATTCTTTTATTTCGTTCGTTTCCTTCTTTCTGGCCTGTCTCCTTTACGCCCTTCTCCGCCGCTGTCCAGTCAGTCCGGCGGCCGACCACAATGGCCTCATAGAGATCCTTTTCACAGCGCCGCCAACTCTTTCTTTTTTTTTATCTCCTTTTTCTTCTGTCTTTCTTTATTTCTTTTTTTTTCGCTCTTTCACGCGCCTCGTGTCCTCTGGGCTTCCTTCATTCCCACCTGCCTCCCGCTATAGCGACGACTGCTCCTGGCAGTCGACCGCAGGTGTCAGTGACCTCGGCCCACCACACCAGCCGCGACTGACGCGCGGTAAGCGGCCGTTCCTCACTCGGTATGCGCATGCGCGACGCCACGGGCATACGACACGCCGCGGCACTTCGGCTGAAGCGACGGGTTCCCCGACGCGTTCGGCATAGTCGTAAATTAAAGAGGAGGAGGAGGAAGGATGCTGCAGAGGGGTCAGAACGCCGCATGAAGTACGACATCGCACGCCGTGACGTGTAGGGAAGTAGAAGAACGAGAAGAAGAATACGGCGCTTCACTGTTCAGGCCGGCTAACCCTTTCTCTTTGGCGTTGGGCCATCACTCTTTCCTTTCCTCCTCGCCCTCCTCTAAACCCGCATCTGGACGCGGTCGTCCCAAGTTCAACTGTCTCGTTTCTCTAAATTGCTCGTCGCCGACAGAGCGTACAGAAACCGCGAGGCAAACAATGAAGGAACGAACGAACGAACGAACGAACGAAAGAAAGAAAGGAAGGAAGAAAGAAAGAAAGAAAGAAAAGAAAGTCACTAAACCGAAACTAACAGTCTACGAAAAAAGATGAAAAGAAGGAGGGAAAAAAAGCTTGGCAGGAACGGTATAGACGAGCGGCTTCGCCGTTGGCTTGTTTTACGGTTAAGGGCTCGACCGCTTTACGACTTCTCGCGATGGCCAGCAGGAGACGTCGACACTCGACACGCCCCTTGATGGCTCGGAGCACTTGAAAAAAAAAAAAAGCGTGGTGGGTGAATCGCTGCTGCTGAGGTCGGTCGCGCATGCAAGTTCGCATGGAACGAGCTAGTAGCGGATGAGGGCGTGGGAAGATTAAACGCGATTCAAAATGGGTGGGGAGGGGGATGCGAACCTTTGCCGACGAGCAGTGTAAACATAGCACGCGAACCGTGACTATTTTGCTGCGCCGAAACGGGTTTGAATGTTCCTTCCATCGTGGCACTGCGCGGGAAACGTGCGTACCAGGGCGTAAGCTGCGCATAGCGTAGAAATTAAGCCCTGTCACGTGGCGTACTGTAAAAGTAGACCACGCGAGGAAGCGTAAGTTAGCGCGTTAGAAAACCCGTGCAATCGAACGTTCCGCCAAAGAGATTCTCGCGTTCGATGAAATGGAAAGCATGACTCGTTGACTTTTAAATTCGTTAATTATCGATGAAGCTGTTGCGTCTTTATAGTTAAAGGTTATATTGCTTTTTTGCGTAACATGTACTGCGGCGTAACCTTGAACGATTCCGAAACTACCTAAATGCGCTGTTCCGTTTCCTTGCACGTTCTCTTGCACTTGTAACAGTGGCTTAATTCAGGTTCCAGAACGCACACTTGAGACAGATCTGTGTTTAGAAGCATTCTAAAGGCCGATTACACGCAGAATTTCCATGTAATTGTGCCGTTTTGATCAGTTACTTCATGTTCGCGTTTCAATTCTAGCTGACGGTAGCTGTTAGTGTTATTTACGTTTGAATTCATACTAGCATAATGCTGTACGAATCCAGATGCTAAGCATGTGTTTCTTGTAGTCACCTTACCTTAGCTAACAAAATTCAAAATAAATTCAAAAAAGCGCATTCGCGTGTACTGATCGAGCGAAATCAGTCATCACTGGACTTTTTTTTTTTTTGTTCGTCCAGTACAAGGAGGTATAAAAAAATGCTGGTCCAGTATCGGGTATAGATAAGACGAGTGTGAATCGCTCTATCTTCAAGGCCCAGTACTTCAGGAACTTGAAACCATACGCGTAAGGTAACAAGCACTTTTTTTTTTTTTTTTACTTCAGCGTGTGCTACGGCCGGTATCCACTGAAAGCAGGCATTCTTGTTGTTTCTTCCTGGGCTTCTATAGACTACGGCATAATCGGCAATTTGAACCTATAACAGAATTATCTGGAAAGGATAGATCTTTGCTTTATTTCTTTTAAAATTGATTGCATCGCCAGCATATCCTAACGCGTGAGCTATGTCGGTACAAACAGTGCTTGAGTTCTATAGGTGTTTTGAAAGGACCATCGATACAAACTTTCGCGCTGCTCGAGTAGATGAAGTGGACGGCTTGGACAATCTTGATCACAAGGCTATACCTGTCATTGCGTTCGAGCGCGGTCGAACAGCGTTCTCAGCCTACAGGCGTCGTTATCTGAGTTCGTGCATCTTGCCATTGCCCATTGTTAAAGTTCGTGCGCATTCACCGAACACGATCACCTTTCTCGTGGCGCTTATGAGTGCATGATGAATTCGTCAGCGCTCTGACCTCCAGCCACTGCCAAGTCATATACGAGTTCATGATATACTCGATTACAAGAAAAGAAAAAGAAAAGCTGTTTGCGAGCTCAGACAGTCTTCATGTGCTTCCGTGCGCCTGGTCTCTGCTACAAATGTTGAACGGTGGAAAAGTACGCGTCGGCGCGAAGCTAAAAAAAACAACATACGATTGTAAGCATCTTTATCATTTGACTGTAATATCTCAGAAACAAAAAAAAAGGACAGATCAGCGGAGTCAGCGATTAATCCAGCTGTGAACTCACTCAGTGCTACAGCAACAATGTTCCCAAAACAGTACACCGCCATCTTCTCAAGAACAGCAGTTCTTTGAGACGCACAGGACTTCGTCCTCGCCCGCCATAGCATCGCCTGTTGCGGCCTCCGAAGTCCTCGCGCAGAAACCACCGCTCTCGGAGTCTGATCACAAAGCGCCCGAGCTGCGCGTAGCGCATGGTTTAGCGCGTTTGGCTCCAATTGCATTTCAAGTGGCCGCGGGAACATCAGTTCGAATGCCTGCAATGTTGAGCACGGAAGTATAAATCTAAGCGGCGACCTTTCGTTTCATACTTAGTCTAAAGATGCACGTGGCCGAGTGAACTACCACGACTACAATCCTCGAAGTCAATTGTGTGCACCGTGATAGACGCGACTATACCCACACGGGGTCAGCGCTCCGGCATCAAACGAGGCTTCCCTCGACCTCGACGTCGCCCACCGTATTCCTTTCCTTTTAATGCGCGCTCTCGAACCCAGACCACGTTCGCGACCTGCGGGCATACATGCTCGTCGGCTCCCTTTTGTTCGGACGGTGCTTTGCTCCACATTCGCAGACCAGCTTCCTCTCTCTCCAGCTGCACTATAGCAGCTTTACAAGAACCTCGCATTCGGCTCGTTTAGTAAAAGCACCGAGAAACAAGCGCGCATGTGGTTAAGCCGGCTACTTGAGAAGACGGCGGCCGAGTCAAAAGGGTGCTTCTGTATTCTCTTTACTGTTTAACGTTCTTACGGTGGATACGTGACCGCTCCACTTTGTTTATGTCCTAGCTCTCGCGCGGCGTTGTGGACCTTTGTTGTTCCTGCGACCCGAAAGCATTCTGGTGAAAAACCTGACCAGCCACGCTATACGCAACTTGACACGCCGCCATATCTGTTTCTCTATAGAAACCCCCCTTCGTTTTTCCTTCACGGGTCTGCGACCGGCATAACAATGAAAGTGCGTTCTATTGACCTCCCTGATGCGATCTCTGCGGTTTTCTCGGATGCTCCGTTGAACCGGAGAGCCTGACACCGATTCTTCGAATTGCTTAGTCAGTAGGTGCCACAGACGGCACTGTCTTCTTGGGTTTAAGCAGGTAGCCGTTTCATTTCTCTTGCCGGTCCCAAAGTTTCCTTACCTCTGGGGTAACGCTGTAGAGATAACTGTTCGTCTCTGCTGATGGTACAGACGCTGTTCCTCGTCCGTATGTTTTTCGTGCGAATGCGTCGGCAGACGGCGTTGCGCAGTTGTCTTCTAACACGGTGCTGGTAAGATAACATTCAGATCTCACAACGGAGAGAAAGGGGTAGTAGAGGTGCCTGCACGGCAAGAACTGACTTCCGTTCGCATTCATTTGCATCGGTGAGAGGCTTTCTTACGGTCGTCGAATAGCCAGTCATTCCAATTCTTTTGTCTCTCTTGAAAGCCCGATCGTTTCGTTATACGGAGACAACAGGGATAACGTAGCGCCTATAGGCTTTCTCTATAGCGAACCGTTTCTTCCGTAACAGGCTCGTAAGTATAGCGGACTGTTTCCGGGCTTACAAAGCTTCCGACACCGTGTTCTTCGACATGCAACGACCAGCGTAGGTAACAAGCGGCGAAGTGTCTTTGCCCGCAAAACCAGCTAATGCTGCTCGGGGCGAACGTAACGGAGGATGCCCAAGCCGACCTGTAACATTATGCCTGATATCTTTAGTGATCAGGGAGACCATACTTCAAGCAACCTGTAGAACCGAATTGGCGACAAACTTCCTGACAATGAGCACGTCTGGCGCGAGTGCGATAACGTGATGACGGACCGGGTGATTCTGTCAAAAGTAAACTTCTTTGCTGTAATGAATGTTATGTAACTCATCATACAAATAATCGTGGTTATGTGTTGACCTTGATCACTTCACTTTATGGTCGTAAAATTAAACTACCACTTTTTTTTCTTGCATCTGTATCGTGTTCACTCATTTGTGGCGTACACTTCAGACGCTACGCATTGCCTTTGCTTTCATTAATTCAACAGTTTTTATGACAATAATGTTGTATGGTACCCGTTGCAATGCTGTGTGTGCGTGTGAGGAGTGGAACTCTGTCAGACAAACGCGGCAATTTGTTGCTAGTTGGTCTCACAGACTGGGATCCTAAATACCGCTAAATAGACATGGACGGAGATAAGCGCCACAACGCATGGGGCAAATATATATATATATATATATATATATATATATATATATATATATATTGAAATAGACCGTTGGAAGTTGGCGCCTTGTGTTGTCGTTGTTATGTCCGACCTTGTGTGCTTAGCGTCATTTAGGTTCCGAATCTGCCAGACATTCACACACTTTAGTCCCTGTCTTTCCTTAAAATCTCCATGCGCATTCCGATATACTGATTCAAATCAATTCAATGTCAAACGTAAACGTGCCGATATGAACGTTACAGCACGACGTCCTTAACGTAAGCACAGCGCATGTCATCATCATCATCATCATCATCATCATCATCAGCCTATATTTACGTCTACTCCAATTACCTGCGATCTCCAATTACCCCTGCCTTGCGCTAGCTGATTCTAATTACCACCTGAAAATTTCCTAACTTCATCACCCCACCTAGTTTTCTGCCGACCTCGACTGCGCTTCCCTTCTCTTGGCACAGCGTGTGTAATCGTTCACAAACGCGAAGCGGTCATACATCCTGTCCAGGCGACGCTCTTCATGGCGCGAACCCTCGTGCCCTTGTCAACAGAGGTTCGCGAGAACGAGTCAACCCCGCCGTTAAAAAACCGCGCCTACAAGGCGGCCACAGCGAACGCGCGCCAACAATAGAGATGGCGCGAAATCGCACCGCCAGTGTACAATGTACACCCGAGAGGATCTCTTAAAAAGAGTGCGCAAACGAGCTGCGAAGAGGCAAAGTAAGACGTATAAAAACCCGCGCACTTCCGGTTACTGTTCCGACAAGGCGGCAAACAACTCCGGGGCAATCTTCGCACACAACATTCGCGCGGTCACGTGCTCGATCCAGCAGCAGACGTCACGGTCGCTTCTTTCCTTGAAAAGGCGACGATGGTCGCCGCCACAGCTCGCTGATGACTTTCACAGTGGTCGCCGAGGTAAACGCCGTACGCAAGAGAGAAAAAAAAAAAAGAAAGAAGGGCCTTCGGACACTAGAGTTTTGTCTCGGAGGGAAACACGCGCAGAAAGTTAAAGAAAAAAGGACACAGAGGAGAGAACGAGAAAAAGATAAAGAAAGAGAAAAGGAAAAACAAAGAGAGAGAGAGAAAGAGAGGCAGGGGTTTAGGAAGGACTTGAGCGCACGCGATGTTACAAGTGAACGCGCAGAGCATTCTCTTCAATGAATGCCCGCAGTATTGTACGCCACCTCTCAGTGTATGACGGAAGGGCCACAGAAGAGTCGGTGAAAAGCTTTTTTTGCGGCTACTTCGAGAACGTCAGTGGTCTGAGGCGAAGGAGTGCAAGCTTGCCTGTAGTCTGCGTTCACCGCGCCGAACGCGTGCCTCAAAGTGCTCGCTTTACTGTTTCTTATACTCTTTCTTCTTTTGGTTCGTCTCTCCCCTAAGCGGAGTGTCTTTCAGAGGTCGTGTCACGAACTCCCTGCAGGGCACGACCCCCGTCATGACCCCCCGCTTAGGCGAGGGCGGAAAAATTCGCTACACCGTTTTAACGCGCTTATGCGCTTGAGTTATACCGTTATCCTGTGCCCGGAACCGGGGTTGCCGCGTCCTTTTCCTGGTCCGTGTTATGAGAAGTAGCCGAGCGTGTGAAGGACACTGACGTGCCAGCCCACCGAGGATGTGAACGGGGATCCTAACCTTCAGGTTCAGACAAACCCTTTCCCTCTTTGCAACAACGAGCGACTTGCCCAGCAACATATCGCTCGACGCGATCGTGCGCTTGCGCTATAGGTTAAACGCTGGCGTAGTGAATCGAGACGATTCGACAGCAGATGCAACGCGCTACAGCAACGCCACCTGGGTAGCACAAGGCCTGCTGTGCACTCTGTTTTATGACGTCACGCTACTATGGCCGAAGTTTTCATTGCCAAGGCTGGCGTGACGAAAGCGGTGACGTCAAAATCTCCGCGGCTTACTCGGGATCATGTCCATTACATTCTACGGTTGTCGGGCCAGATAGCATGACGTCATGGATCGGAGTGCACATGCCTTGTGCTATCCAGGTGGCGTTGGCTACACAGTCGCCGGTTTGTCTATGTACGGAGCTAATGTTTCCGTTCTACTTTAATCCCGTCTACTATATTTCGACAAGAGATACTGCGTCCATCAGGGAACCAGGTAGCGGGCATGTAATTAGTCGTCTTATTCGTCCGCTGCAGCTTAGGGAGCTAGCGTGTCTCACCCGGAAATTGTGGCGGGATGAGAATAGCTCAGTAGCAGTCGAGTTGTTTGTGAGCATTTCCTCCTCACAAACATCACAGCATCACAAATCATGTAATACATTTCGGACCAAAAGCAACTCATCTCTACCGAAAAAAAAAAAAGAAAGAGACGTCGCCGCATATGTACCGGCTTTCAAAGCAATGCTGCAACGTGCTTTATTGGGGCAACGCAATGAGTGATGTACGAATAAATTAAGCAACACAGGTGAAATAATCCGCTCCAGAATCTAAGCGCGTCATCAGTCTACGTGGCACGCCGGTTTGTCGCACTTCTGTTTCAATTAACAGGCTTCATTCCGCTATTTAATGGCATAACGAAAAAATATATATATTCTGTTTTATTGCAACTCTTGCAACGAACATGACAAGATGCCGGGAGAAACTGTTAATCAAGAAAAAAAGAAATGATATAGTTGCTGCTAAGTATACGAATCACGGTGATATGGTCACCGCCAGAATGTCCTTACGCAGCTGCAATTTCAATAAAGACGGTGTGGTGTCATCGCGGTGTTATCGCTGCAACAAGGACATATACGTTCCGTCTTTACGACAATTTTCTTTGGAAGAGAGTAATGTACACGCGCAAAGAGCTCCGGAACGGTAAAAATTATTTTACCATAATATACGACGTCTCTCATATATAGTTAACCCTTGCTAGCACCCTAGCCATATGTAAACACCTTAGCCTCTAATCCACCGCAGCGGTCGATAAAACGAATAAGAGCCGAGTTTTAAGAGAGACTAGTTTACCAGTCTAAATTGATTTAGCGTTGCTCCTGATGCCCCTTTAAAGCCCATGACTAAATCAATCAATCGATTAATCAGTGAGTCAGTCAGTCAATCAATCAGTCTGTCAATCAACACGCTCTCCTGGTTATCGAAGTGAGTGTCCCGTGGCAACGTAGCGATGTTCCGCGTCGCCGCAACGGCTTCTCGGTAGCGCGGCTCATCAAGTCGCCGGCCCCGTTCCGATTAGCCGCGATCGCCGACGTCATTGGCGGTAACGATCCCTTGCGCAACTCCTTTCGTCGCAGTATGCACGCGGGCGTGATCAACGGCTGGTCTCGCACGACTGGCCGGATTCGTATAAGTTCGTGCGCAGTGGTGCGCTAGCTGTTTCTCACAATCCACCCGGTGAAGCCTCGCGAGGGGCGTAAGGACCTGCGCGCCGCGATAACCATTACCACCAGAGCTGTATAGACCGAGCGAACTGGAGTGCGTACTTGCGCTAGTTGGTGCATTGTCACGTAAGAAGCGCGCTTTCTTTGCTTTTTGCTTGCTTTTTTTTTCAAAACAAAGCTTTCTTGCGAACCCTCCCAGAATTTCCTGACGGTGCTCTCTTGTCGAAAAGAGCACGCGGGAGCGCGCGCCGGTTTTCTTTAGATCAACGACGCAGGTACGAAGCGGGTCAATAATAGTCAACCTGATCACTCTCTCTGTCGCTTCTCACTTTTGCGTACGCCTCAGTGCTCACCAACCTTCGATCCCTCTATATAGAAACATCGGGTATCACCGTATCCCGCGTGACTTAACTGCGTGGACATCTCACAGAGTGTAATCGCAGGAACTGCTGTTTACGTGTCGGCATAGCCTGCGAACGGTGTAACCGACAGGCATCGACATTGCATGAAATTGCATCTTGCGTAGGATAGGTACAAACTTTAACGATATGTCGGAGAGGTTAGTCTGGCTGGATGCGTAGAGGTCAGCAAATGCAACAGTACACATCGCATTCAGCTTTATAAAGTTTAATTAACTGTCTCACGGGAGTTTCGCTTCATATGATTCAAACAATGCTTGATGGATGTGTCTGATTCTCTCTCTGGATCTCCATATTTACAAAAAATTACTATTGATATGAATCGAAAGGGAAGAGTGGCATCCTTAGTGGCAACGGTTACTCCTGATCGCAGAGCAAACAAGAAACAAACGAACAAAAAGCATCGAGGAATACTAAATGGAGTGATACATATATGGGCACGAAAAGGTGAGGCCAGCAGTGAATGACAGAAACACGGCTAAGTAACTGCTGCGCTGATTGATTGATTGATTGATTGATTGATTGATTGATTGATTGATTGATTGATTGAGGCAGAGGACACCGTACAGGTCTCGAATAGATTTTTGGATACCACACAGGAATATGAAATACATCATCTGAAACGAACACACACAGAAAAGCACACTCGCCGTTACGCAAGAAAAAGGACACTCCAGAATGTACAGCTGTTTGGATTCGTTGAAAACGCAAACACACTTGTTTGATAGCTTTTGAGCGTACTATTTGTGTACGCCCCCTTACACTTTTTCAACCTGAGAGAGAGCCAAGAAGAAAGCATCTATGTAAAACCCCCGCGAGAACACATTCGAACAAAGAATGGCTAAGAGCGTTCGTGTACAACGATGTCGCCTATTAGTATACAGACAGAGTAATCAGTTACACGTTGATCAACAGCTATGGATCTTATATGTGGCTTAATATGTCCCGATTATTCGCACGGCGGCATGCAGTGGCTGCCAACTTGTGGAAGGAAAAGAGCGAACAGTTTAACCAAACTCATAGCTTCATGAGCATGTACGTTAATGTCACTTTACTACTTTCCTACAAGTTCAGTATTCCATCGTCACTTAAGCTCTAAATTAGTTTAAACCAGCAAAGTGTTCTTTCAAATCTATTCTCCTTTATTTTGCGAAAAAGGAATCACTGATCACTAGCATATAAAAACAAGGACAGACTTACGCACTAACCACAGCGCCCGTACGACAGTTCGACGTCTCAGATTTTGAAGTACTTCGCGCACTTAATCTGCCTATTGCAGCCTCTTTACACTCCAAACAACTGCCAGGTTAAACCACCCGTTTCATTGTAATCATCATCAGCAGCAGGGGCATCATCGTTATCAGCGACCTCATCACTATCGCCACGATTACCAGCAGTCATCACCATCGCCGCGGTAGGGTGGCTAGAAGTGGGCCACCCTAGCCACCCTTTTCTAGCCACCCTAGTCGCGGCACTTTGCCGCTGTTCTCACTAGGTGGCGTCTGAGGCAGAAAAAAAAAAGGTTCCGGTTCCGGCATGAAGTCACAGGCCTAATGCTACGCACACGGGTCAGTTCACATGCCAAGCTTCACACGCCGCTGGTGTCGGCACCTGTCTCTTTCGCAGGCAGCCAGCCATCAGACTCTTTGCTGGTGGTATGCTGTGTACGAACAGCCGAGTTCATAGCAGAAAAGCAAGGGGATTGGGAAAGAGGTACACACACACGGTCCGTGAAAACCTGTAATTAGAATGCGTCAGCAGCCTTTCGGACAACGCAAAGTGGACAACACCCAACATGGAAAGTTGGAAGGGCGCGCGCGCGTGCAGATTGCGGTTCTGCGGCATCCCGTCCGCTTATTCTTCCTTTTTTTTCCATACAGTTCGTGCATTAAGCGAGAAGGCGATACGACACAAGGCGCATGCGCTCAAGCCAATCCCCTCCCCCTCCTTCAACCCCCTCGTCCCACCTGTTTTCATCGGCGGATCAAATTGAGTGCGGCGACTGTGAAAATGTATGAAAAGGCGTCGACGCAATTCTTTAGCGAAGGCTACCGAAATGTTGTTTGTGTACGTATTCTTGTTATAAACATGGGGTAGGTAAACGCAGGTCAACGATTTAAGCTAGCCTACACCAGGTCTACGAGGGATGCCCTATAATAGCGGAAGGATCTATGTTAAATTATATACCACTTGGAGTATTTCCGTCCCCGCAGCGGTGACTCGGTGGCTGTGTCCTTCTGCTCTCGAGCGCCAGGACGAGAGTTCGACTTTCGACCCACATTCCGAGAGGAGGCGGTATGCAAAAACGCCCCTAAATTTGTTACATGCCGAAAGGCCCCACAGGCGAAAGACACCACTACATGCGAAAGGCGCCACTATATATGGCAGCGTCTAATATTTATTGTCCTTTGTCCACGCACTTTATTGCGACGTTAAAATCAATCAATCAGTCAGTTTAACGCTTTTTTGGCCGCAGGAACCGCATGAAATACGTATTGCTACATTCCGCCCCAAGCAATGCAGCCTCTGCCGCGCTGTTCTTCTTTTTTTTTTTTTTTTTTTTCACATACCCCTGGTACGCCGCAGCACTAGGAATATGCTTTTAGAATATTCGCCTTTCAGGACATTTTACGCAGGCGTAATGCGGAAGACGCCGGTTCGGCTCCCACCACCCAGCAAGTTGTGTTATCGTGCACTTTCAGTTCCATTTTCCTCATTTTAATTGAAAAGGAGCTGTTAAATTTTATGTAGGCTTTCCCTGGTTTCATAGTCTGGTTCGCTTCGCGTGGTTGTAAAGAACAATAAATCAGGCGCCTCGGTTCTCCTTATCTTTCTCTCTCATTTCAGAATTTTAGTGCTACAGAGAGTGTTGGCGTCATGCTCTCGTACCGTACAGTGTACAATACGGTAATCCTGTATACTACGGTATAGTGCCTGTCAGACCGTATACCGTACGATACGGCAATTAAGTTATACGTACAGGCTAATTCCTCTCATACCGTATACTGTGCAGTACATTTTCCTGTATGGTACGGTCATCCCTGTCGTACATACCGTATACTACGGCAATTCAGTTATACGTACAGGCTAATTCCTCTCATACCGTATACTGTACAGTACAGTTTTCCTGTATGGTACGGTCATCCCTGTCGTACATACCGTATACTACGGTAATCCTGTAATACGTATAGGGTAATGTTTCTCATACCGTATAGTGTACAGTGCAGTAATCCCGTATGCTGCGGTGATCGCTGTCGTACATACCGTATACTACGGTAATCATGCAATACGTATAGGGTAATTTTTCTCATACCGCATACTGTACAGTACAGTAACCATGTATGGTACGGTGATCCTTGTTGTACATACCGTATACTACGGTATTTCTGTAATACGTATAGGGTAATTTTTTTTCATACCGCATACTGTACAGTACAGTAATCCCGTATGGTACGGTGATCCCTGTAGTACATACCGTATACTACGGTAACCCTGTAATACGTAACGTATAGGGTAATTCTTCTCATACCGTTTACTGTACAGATACAGTAACCCCTTATGGTACGGTCATCCGTGTCGTGCATACCACTAATCACACATACTGCAATCCCTGTCATATATAGCGTATAGCGTACAATGCGGTAATTCTCTCCACCTTGCATCATTTACCGAACAGAAAGATTTAGCGTGTACGACAGGCTGCTTTTCCGTACGGTCATGCGGCGTGGCCGAAGCAACGGCCATAATTCACGAAAGCGCTTCGCTCGAAGGAGCCGCTAGCTCATTTGTATATGACGCTTTTTCGCAATGAAAGGTTGTTCCGTACATACTGTTCCTAAGTCAGCCGTCATAACTGCTAGCCAGCCATTTACATCACCTGCCTGCGAGACAATGCCCACTGTACCAGAAAACGAGTGCGGCCGCTCACTCTGAGGCGTCCGGCGCGTATACCTCGATTTCTGCATGCTTCGAATATGAGAACAGCGCGTTGAATATGGAAGCCGATATGAGCAAATGCTCGGCGAGCGCTTCTATACGTAAGGCCAAAAACGGGCGTGCCTTGCGGCATACCAATGCGCGCGGAGACTTGAAAAAACTCATTACAAGCACCACAGACCGCTGCACCCGAGACGGACGTCACTGACGAAAAGGAAAGAAAAAAGAAAATTGTTTTCAGAGGTAAAAACTATGAGCGAGCGAATGAAGGGCACGTGACAAAAGTGGATGCAAGAGTACCGACTGAAATGACACCGCCACACCCTTTTTTGTCTTTTTTTTCTTTTTTTTTCTGAGAAAGCAAAGTGAGCCAGGTTCGTTCGTCCCTTTACGGTGCCGCGAGCAATTTGCACACGGCACAAGCAGCTCGGTGGGTTTAATGTCGCGCATGCCCGGCACTAAGTCCGAAAGCACGCGCGAGTACCTAAGGAGCGGTTCGTACTTTTACGGCCCGCAGAAACTCGGGAAGAAACGACCGACCCACTCGAAGGAGGCAACCTTGAAAGACATTCCGCTCCCCCTTACAAGCACCGCTTAAACCGTGGTGACGTTTAGGCAGCGGAGTTCAAAATCCATTAGGAGGAAAGGGTGCGGTTTACTTTCATAGAGAAGTGAGTGCTCGTTCAAGGACGGGCACAACAATAACGCCGGCGCGTTACCGTTTTTACAGAAGTAACTGAAGTTGATGAAGTTTAAAGTTGACGGAATCGTGAATTTCGACGGCGTCCGCACGAGAACAGTCAAATGCTAATGGATGAAAGAGGGTTAACTTGCATAATCTAAAAGAGCCGAACACAGCCGTGGCCTATAGTGGTAGAGCGCCCGCCTCGGCTGCGGGAGGTTGTGGGTTCGATTCCCATTGCCGCCGAGCACCCACTGGTTAAAATGGACACAAGCGTACCCCAGCCTGGCGTTCGGCTTCCCTCAGGGGTGATACGCCTGGGAAAGGAGCCTGCGCCCTAAATTCCCGTCGAAACCCTCGTGAGCACAGAATACAAGTGATGTTTGGGCGGCTTCGATGGCGGCCATTTCCCATGTGGCGCCCCAAGTACCTTTTTAGGTGGGGATACCTTCGGGTTGAGGACAAACACCTTTTCCCAAGCGTTGAGGTCCAATAATGACCGAGCACCAGGCCGGGAGCGCACTTGTGCCTATTTTACCGGTAGGAACCCGGCGGCAGCACTTGCCTCCCACAGCCGCGGCGGATGCTCTTCAACAAGGCCGTCTGTGGTTGGACGAGAGGCGCCCAGAGACAACTCCTGAAATCTCTATTGGATCCTTTCGAGACGTGAACCCCCACGATAGCCGATCACCGCATGCCTCAGATATGAGAATAGCGCGTTGAATATGAAAGCCGAGCTCGGTACCTCCCGCATACGAGGCGGATGCTCTACCGCTAGACCACCGCTGTGGTACCTATATAGCAAGCTTTAGAACTTTTCCTGCATAGAGACGGTTCAAACACGGCCGAAGACATTATGAAATATGTGACGTCAAACCGTTGTGATGGCGTTCCGGTAATCCTTCTGTATATACTTACCATGTAATTAACCCCGTTTTTGTATTGAATAAACTGATTCTGATTCTGAAGAAAGAGAAACTTTGACCTTTGTTTTCTCCGGCTGCCGCCAGATATATATATTCATAACTAAAATAAGAAAACAAAACGTACCTGCCGCTGGATTGTTTCTGACTCGTCAATCTAACGCTCGCCTAAGATCAGGTTGCAAACCATAACCTTCAGAAACCCAGTACACTTAAACAGAGCAAATACCAGACAATACCCAGAAGCGAGCTGCAAGCTCTGAAAGCACGAACACGCAGACATGGCACACGTCATATGGAAATGCACAGAGATCAGAGAAATATACAGACAGGACAACATATAGAACCGGACCTTCTCAAGGAGCGATGGCTAAGCGCTTTGACTAGCTCGGATCTACACGACCAACTATGGGCAATCCAGCGGGCCCCTGCAGCGGTGGAAAGACTATGACTCACCGCACATAATACCCGAGTGGCCTGAGCCCGGGCCGGCAACCTCGTAGGTGCTTTTCTCAATAAAGTTTTTTTTTCCGTCCTGAGATCACAAAATTTCAAAGAAGCACATTGTTTATACCAGAAAAATAATTAGACCGACTGCATCGGAAAGGTAGCGCTTGAACTTCTAGATCAGCTGTTTCGAAGGTTCCGAACCCTGAAGCATTAGTGCTAAAAATGCACATAGATGGCAATCTTGCGTGAAATGCAAGAAAAGAACGTGTCCACTTGGACACATTCTACTCGGATAACGTGTGCCAGAGGAATAGGGTGGAGCGATTGAAGGGCCCCATGTATTGATAAACGAACACTAGCGCATAATTTACCACGCAGGAAAGAGGGTGCACTTCGCGAAAAGAAAATGCCCATTGAAAGTTTTGTTTTGCTCACCCTTTGGTGCGGCACGGCCGCTCGATCAAAATTCGCAACCTCACGCGCAACCTTGTGCGTTTTGATCGAGCGGCCCTGGGCGTGGTATATGAAAGTGTATGTTATTATGTAATACTCTTTCATTCTGTTGTTTTGCCTAGTAAAATAATTATAGCGTAAAGTATAACAGAAGTGCGTCTCCACACCGTTCAGGTACTGCAGCATGGTCTCTGTACTGATTTTCCGTCGCCCGACGGTTGTAATGGTTAGGTAGAACTGGCTTAAATTCAAACGAGTACACGTCGAAAACGGCTAGAATCCATTGTTGCGTTTCCAGGTTCGACTTTCACTTGCAAACTATAGGCTACCATGGGACTGCGATACGTGCGTTTGGGACTGTACTCCGCCTGTAAACCGGCTACGGGACGACACTACATCGAGCTCTCGTGTAATTAGGTGTAACATCCGTTCTAATCACTCACTTTTTGTTCGCGTTTACTAGTGGCACACTCAGCTTCGATCCGGCCTTCCTTAACCTCTTCACTCTGGTGAACTCTGGTATGGTATATAGAATGTAACGTTACGGCGCGATATGGTGCGTACGGTTGGTTTGGCTATAATATGGGTATATGGTATTGGTATAGGGCATGGGTATCTTATGGATAGGGTATGGGTATGGTTTGGGCGTGGTACGGGTGTGGTACGGTAGCCTATGTATGGGTACGGTATAGGTATGGTATGGGTAAGGTATGGGCATGGTACAGTTTATGGCTTCAAGTAAAGCAAAAGTCATGAGAAAGCGGTGAAGAGTGAAGGGCCAGAAGCATTTCAACTGCCTTGATTTTCAGTAGGCACCTACAGTTTTCTGGAGGATACCAGTGAGTATGAGGCAGGGCAACCTACGTATTTCCCTCTTCAAAAGTGCACTCTACCAATCTAGATGTATCCGGTATTTTCTTCCAGTGCCCCCTCTCAAAGCCTCAGCGCGCCGGTGCTTGGACAGAAGGGAGGCGTGTGTTCGTCATCGTCGTCGGCGTGTGACAAAGGACGAACAAAAAAAAAAAAGAAAACAAAATCAAATCGCCAGACGAGGCAGGGACACCATAAAGCTGCTGCCGACCAGCCAGCGCATACCGTATTTACTCGTGTCTTACTCGCGTAAGGCCCGCACGTTTTGCTTTTAAGACGTTTGGCAGGGTGCGGTTCATATACGAGTTGGGCATGTAACTCGGATCAAAATTCCCTAATCGCTAAAACAGCGGACGACGTCGCGAATGGCGTACAAAGTAATGCAAACACCGGATAAGCACTATAAGCGTACATTTATTCAGGATACAGCATCGCTGGTTAAGTTCTGCTCCATTCCTCATCGCTCCTGCTCACGATGTCGATTACGTCATCACCGCAGCTTACAATACCTCATCGGCACATTACCAAAGATGGTTGTCCTCGGGGTGGCACAGTCAAATATTACGGCAACTTTAGCACTTTAACGATGGTTAAATCTTTTGCCTAGAGCCATAAGTTCAACCTCCAATCTTTCGCGAGACTGGCCCGTGCGAACTCCTTTGACTTACTCGTGCTTTCCGCGCGCGCGCGCGGTTTAACCGTGTCTTTCCTCCCCCCCCTCCCTCCCTCTCTCATCTTTCTATTCCTCCGTTTCCCTTCCCCCAGCGTAGGGTAGCCATCCAGACGCTTTCCTGGTTAACATCCCTGCCTTCTATCTTTCCTTCCTTATCTCTCCTTTGGTAACTTTCTTTAAAGTTTTGACCTCGAAAGTGGTGCTTGCGGGTCTTGCACGAGTAAATACGTTATATATGTCTCGCGGCTGGACAATGGGCCGTTACTCGCGCCTCGCCCCGTATCCGACAGACGCCCCGACGTGAGAGACCCGCCGCGGGGTGGAGAAGGTCACACGCGCATGCGCAGTGTGGACAGGCCGAGAATTCGCGCCCAGCGAAAGCGGAAAAGTGTTAATGAATGCGAAATGCGTTGTTATACCTCTGGGGGACAACAACGCTTTCATGCGCGCCCTTTCACTGATCCCCGTAGACGCATGGGCTTGCGGCGAAGTGTTGTCTACAAATTTGAATGAATTTCGGGACACGTGTCAGCTAACTGTATACAGGCACGGCCATTGAACGTGGTAAATGTCTACAGAAAGTTTTCGAAGTATTCGCAACACGCCCCGCCGTACCGTTCAACACGGCACACGCCATATCCTATCGTGCTTTAATGGCGTGATGAGAGCTGTGTATGGGTCACGTGTAACCGCAGCACTGGACTCGTAGCTGTGACCGAGCACAGTCTCAGCAAAGCCATACCACTTGATTGACTCGGACCTTCAACAGGACGCCGTTCTACAGGACAAAGTGAACCATGTGTCACCGTCATCCCCATTGGTGCCTATAGTGCCTCTCCGCTTTAACTGCATAAACATCAATCAATCAATCAACCAATCATTCAATAACCAAAACCCACAGCTGTGGGTCGGTGGCTATGGTATTTTGCTACTAAGCGCGAGGTCGCCGATTCGATTCCCTGTCGTGACAGCCGCATTTCTACGGTCGCATAATGCAAGAGCTCTAGGGTACAGATCTTTGCGTGCACGTTAAAGAACCCCAGATGGTCAAAAATCATCAAGAGCCCAACAAATTACGGAGCCTGTAGTACAAACAAATAAACAAGTTAGTGAACCTTTTAGCTTATGCGCAAGAGCGCGCTGTCTTTATTTTCCACCTGAAGAACGCAGGGTTTATGTACTCGCAGTGAAAACAACGACAATGCTAAAAACGCGCTCTGGCGTCATTTAAACCTCTGGCGTCATCCGTCAGCATTTATTTCCTGGTGGCAGTGTTTCTTGAAGGGTTAATTGTTTAAACGGCTATTAGAAGAGGGACGCTGATTGAAACACATGCACAGAGAAGTACAGACGACACCCTATGTGTATTTGTGTGAATTTGCGCCCCTCTTTTAATAGCTATTTGCTCGCTTCGCTTGAGAATTTAGAGATTCATCACGTCAAGTGTCACTCGATTCTAGAAGCTGAAAATCGACTGTCACGTTGCTCCGGCATAAGAAAGCAACAATACTTTGATCGGAGCAAGTTGTTTCGCTTTGCTAAAAACGTTCTGACGACCCAAATATACGAAAACGGGCCTTAGAGTTCCGACTATAGCGTTTGGAGACGGAACGCTATAGTCGGAACGCTCGTGCACCGTGTATTGGGTGCACGTTAAAGAACCGCAGGTGGTCAACGTTAACCCGGAGCCTTCCACTACGGCGTCCCTGATAACCAACAGTGCAGTTCCGGAACGTTAAAACCGACAACTTCATTTTCAAACTGGCGTGTACTACAAACGACCGGCTATGTTATACAAACTGCGCGTCAAACCCACAAATTGCACATCAGCGCATAAAGGGGTTCCACGATTCAATAACATTCGCGTGTGTACAGATACCTCGCGATAAATTCTACGCCCTTGTCTTGCAGCGCCAAATACGGAAAGCTGATGCACTTAAAAGTTACAACTTGCTTTATTTAATAAGCGTCTACTCTATTACACGTTCATTCTTAGTTTATTTTCATTGCACAGAAACGCCATCTTAGCAATCATAGGCACACATGCACAGTTTCTTCATTAACTTTTTTTTCTAAGAATAATGAAGTTCGAAAAAGATATGGTTTAATTTGTTCGGTAGCAGTTGTGCAAATGGCCAAATAACCAAGAGTCGCCGGACGCGGGGAGAAGAGGCGCGGCCGAAAACGAATAGAATACGTGTGCGTATTATTCGATGCGTTGTACGACTGGTGGTACCAACAAGACACCCCAACAGAGGCTTGTAACAAGCTTTCAGCAGGCACGAACACAGGTTACACCGAGTTTCAGCAAGGTGCGATTCGGCGTTCGGTCCGGTATACGACTGGACTGGCGCGTACAAACGACCACGTCTAACAAGCTTCCAACATCAGGAGCCGCTTTCTTAAAGCTTTTCATTCGTGAAAGCTCTTTGCCATTCGCTGGCCGCCTTCCCTAACAGTATGTCCAGCACCAAGATTGGCTGGGATTTTCTCTTACGAACAATTTCATCGTAAGAGCTTTTTGTGAATACGGGTCCAGATTCTAGCGGATTCCAACTGCCGAAGCAGCATCTTTCAACTGCCGAAGAAGCATACTTTCAACTGCCGAAGCAGCATACTTTCAACTGCCGAAGCAGCAGGCTTCGTCAACTGCTGCGTCCAACCACGTGTCTCCGGCTTCAAGTGGCAAACACGTGTGCGTCAGAATCGCTCGATATATCGAGAATGCGGCTCGAACTGTAGGTGCCTGCTGGAACATACTCTAACCTCCAGAAGTCCCGAAGAGACTTGCGAGAACGTTGTTGGGTGCCTTGTTGGTACAACGAACACGATGGGTCCCGCTAGGTCTTATGCACCTTCACTTTGCGAGAACTGGACGAGCTGGAACGTGTTCATGATCTGTCAGCGCTACAACTAGACAAATACGAAAAAGAGGGGGGAAGAGCGCTTATGACCGTCTCTTCTTCTTTTTTGTCTGGTTGTTGTGCTGACAGTTCATGTATGTAGCACATACCTACATGTGTTTCGCGATTAAACGAACAAAGCCCGAACTCCGTTCCACGTTAAGGAAAATTAGAACTCGATCAACTTTATTGCGGGTCATGAAGTGTACATCCATACCAAGAAAGGAAAAAAAAATTCTTTATAATTTAATTGGTTTGATGAACTATACACAACTGAAACTTCGCTTCAGCATATCAGAAGCACTTCTGTTAGGTTTGCGTTAGTTTCCCAAGCTTAAATGAGCATTTCGAGGTGTCCAGTTGAGAGTTTGATGGATTTAATGAGTTTAACCCATCACAATAAGTTCAGTGATGTTTTCGGACACTCTTATGGGTTTCGTGGGGTTAATGCGGGTTTGATCTTTCTGTTCGCGTTTTGCGATGGCTGCGAACTGCATGGGGAAGAATGACGAAAGTGGGAGAAAGAAACAACCCGAAAAGCGCTGGCGGGAAAATGTCTCCGTCGTTGGCTCCTCGGGGCCGGACCGTCCGGATACGGGTTACCCGCGACGCCGGAACAAAGGGGCGTGCGCGTCTAGTGAGACGTACGAGAAAGGCGAGGCTGAGAAGGAACTGGACGAGAGAAAGGGTAGGGGGGTGAGGTCGAAGAAAGATGAACGGGATTCCGCTCAGCGCGGAGGGGGGAGAGAGGGGTGGCAGGAGGTGAGGGGAGGGCGGAAATTGGGTCGCGAGCCTTAGCGGCCCGGGACACAACAGCGATGCCGGAAACAAAAGAAGGGGCCGCCCTTTCTCGCCGTCGCTTGAGACACGAGGCGCCGTCCGTTGGTCAAGCGAAAGCTCGTCGACCCCCCCCCCCTCTCCTCCCTTCCCCGGCCTGTATGCGCGTATACTACCTGTGTGTATACAACAACGGGCCGCGCGGCTTCGCCGCGTTCCTTGGCGCCGCGCTCGACGCCGGCATCTTGCCCGGTGGTCCTCCATGGCAGCCCGATCGGCGCGCGCTAGCGCTGGAGCTGAATGCGACGCGGCAATTGAGAAGAGCCCCGTACCTAGAAACTGCCCTGGAACTGGACTTAAGCAACCTCCGCCCTCCCACCATGCACTTCGAAACTTTTGCGCTGTTTTACGAGGAAGCGTAAATAATAATTAAATAATTACCTGTGTTTGCCCGAAGGCGAAGCATTGAAAGCGATATCGAGGTCCATAAGCTTTGCGCTTGAAGGGTGACTCGGAAAGCTGGCGTGATGGGGAGCACCGCCCAATTGGCGTTGCAGGCCTCGCATCTCGATGGTGCAGGAGATGTAGTAGTAGTTTAAAAACAAAAACTTTATTTGTTGTTTAGGTTAGTTAGTATTCCCAGGGGGTGGTTCCCTTAGTCCAGGACCCGATTTGCTGGTGCGGTCCGGCTGGTCCGGTCGATCAGTTTTTCTCTGGTCGTCCAGGACTGGGCTGGAAAGAACGGCTTCCCACTGGAAGTGGGAGGGGTTAGGTGAAGGAAGTTGAGCGGGTGGTTTGGCACATTCCCGCGCGGAGTGGTAAAGCGTTTGGGCGTCCCCCGCAGAAGGGACAAACGTCTGGGTATTGTGCACGAAAGGAGACGAAAAAAAAAAGTATATCTCCGTGCTTCATATGAGCCCAAATAACGGATTAGATTAGATACCTTCAAGTCTACTGCTCATTTCGTTCAGGTAACTTATATGCACCGCGGTGTGGCTTGCGGACTGCAGCTACTCAGCAGGAACTCTAATGTGCGTACGCGCCAGTGCGCACAGAGCACATGTCCGCAGTGAAAGCCAGAACGCTGAACAATGACCTCCGAGATATACGCGCGCCGGTCTACCGGCAAGCGCAAATCTCGGAGGCCATCCCGGGGCATGGCTCGGGGCATGCCTGCTCAAAACTCGGGGCATGGCTGCCCTGGCTACGTCAGAGCTGATTGAGCGTAGCGTGACGGTTCGTCCACTTGGATTCGGTCGCTTTTTTTGGAGCCAAACACACTGCTCGTCTATGGAGACCTTCTAACCGTGCTTCTAACCAGCCACGCACGGGCCGCGCATGCGCGTCGGTGCCACGACACGACAACGCCAGCGGCGACGGCGCTGACGCGTCTCGAGCGTCCGTTGATTTGCTTATCGCAATGGAACACCCTGTATACAACGATTCGTTAGGTGGTCCTGAATGGCAGCTATTAGATGAGAAAGCAGCAGCAGCAGCAGCAGCAGCAGCAGCAGCAGCAGCAGCCACGATCTACGAACTCCGGGAAGGTTCGCCTAGAAAGCTCCGATTTAATAACATTTTAGCGTGCGCAAACGCTAACATATACGACAGAGAGCATGAACTAACTTTAATAAAAGGCAGGGCTCAGTGGCCTAAGCAGGAGTGCAGGTCATTGGTGGGGATCACAAGATTAAGCAAACAAATAAACATCGGCTATGAGGTAAAAAATAGGCCGAACAGCATCGTCCGTTCGAAAGCGCATGTGAAACGGTTGCCGTGAGACACATACGCGGTGATGTGGTGCATCGAATCTCGTTTTGTTGCTCATGGCTCTTTTGACCGACAAAGTTAGGCTACGAGGTTCTTTTTTTAAACGAGAAATATTATTTCGCTCTATAAAACTGAGGATCTTGCTTTTCCTGACACATTTTCTTCTAAAAGTAAATGGTACGCAAGCTTGAGCAGTAGCGGTGGTGTTGAAAGAACAAGCGAAGAGATATACAGGGTGTTTCAGCGAACACTTTCAAAAATCCTTAAAGGTTACCTGTGGCAGATAGCACAATTCTACTTCATGAGCTGGTCTACTCGAAGAGGCGGGCATTACTTGCACAAGAAATTGAAATGCATAATCGAATTATTAACAAAAATTCACTAATTAAGTTATTAACTAATTACCTGATGGCCCATATTGTAATTCACAAATTGTAGCCGTGGAGTTCGCAAGGCGGATCCACTTGGAACGAATTCTCGGGATGACAGCAGTTTCGAGATAATAATTCCCGAACTTTGCGGAGAAATGCATTGGCGTTCCAGTTAATTTTGTGTTTCAATGCATAAAGCGACGTTTTGGTATGAAATTAATTGTAACGCCAATGCATTTCTCTGCAAAGTTCGGGAATTAATATCTCGAAACTGCTGTCATCCCGAGAATTCGTTCCAAGTGGATCCGCCTTGCGAACTCCACGGCTACAATTTGTGAATTACAATATGGGCCATCAGGTAATTAGTTAATAACTTAATTAGTGAATTTTCGTTAATCATTCGATTATGCATTTCAATTTCTTGTGCAAGTAATGTCCGCCTCTTCGAGTAGACCAGCTCATTAACTTGAATTGCGATATCTGCCACAGGCAACCTTAAATAAATTTTGAAAGTGTTCGCTGAAACACCCTGTATACCTAGCGACAACTTTCTGTGACAGTGCAGCCGAGTCGAATCACACCTGCTATGCTAAGCCTCTGCATGTAGTTCCCTACCGAAATAATTGGCTGTGGTTTAACTCAGTTATGCCTGGGTGTGCGTAGCGAGAGGTACGGTTGATCTTATTAACGCGATAGCGTTTCGGACCCCGTGTCGCAAAAAATCCGGCGTCGGCAACCGGCGTGTGATCGCGGGTGGCGGAGAAAATCATCCAACCACATCGACCGCGGAGGCCCTCCACGTGGTGCAAGGTTTTGGTTAACAAAAATTGAATTTCTCACAGTGAAATACGTCGGAAAAATGGTAAAGTAGGACTTTACCTTTCGGCGTCGGATTCGCCGTCAGATTGTTTATCAATCGGCGTCGGATTGTAATTTGAATACACGAGAAAACCTAATTCTGCTACGAGGAAGCTCAAACACAAACCCCTTTTCCAGCATTTCTACCAGACCTGCGCGCGTCGGGGCAATAGCAAACTATACAATAATAACAAAAGGTGCTAGGGCCTTTACATTTTAATATAAGACCACTTATTGCCCCTGGAAAAACGTCTTTCCAGCAATGCATTTCAATTTAAAGGTGAAGCCGACTTTAAGGGGATTGGTGTAAGTTTGGTCTTTGTAAGCTGGCTTTCCCACGTTCAGTGTTGCAGTGAATGAAACCTACTTGCCGTATGCGAACGATGCGGTGCGAACGGTTCCCGATAACGCTATCGCGTTCTACTCTTAAAGGCGAAGCTTAAGCGTCCTCCAATTTTGTTTAGCGTGGTTCTCTCTACGGTTACATCTTTATCGTTTAGCTTCGTACGTATGAGTGTTTAGGTTTGGTTGTTACATCTCGTAAAGTTATGGTAAACATTTAAAAACTGACAATTTTTAAAGTGTAACGCATTTATTTTGAAAGTCTTCATCTTGTTGTTTCTCAATTGCCACACAGACGGCCCGATGGTCGGTGAGGCGGGAGGATAAAGGGTTGTCGTCCAGTGACTTGAACACGTTTCGTGTGCTATCCTCATCTGAATACACTAGCCTGGCTGCTTCGTACTTACGACGCTTCTCGAGGCGTGCGGCTCGTTCTTCCTCCGTCTCCTCGGCTCGCTGCCTCCTCTTGGTTTCGTTCCGACGACGAAGCCTGGCTTCTTTCAGTCTCTCCGACTCACTTTCCATATCTGCCGACGAATCCCACCGAGCCGCCCATTCTATATATACGATGCAACGCCGGCTCCTCCTCTGTTGTTGCAACGCGGTTTCACCGGCTCCTCCTCTGACGTAATGCCAGATGGCGCGGCGAGCGGCGCTGCCAGCTGCGGAGGTTGCTAGGCAACGGCTCAGCTCGCGTTGCGGCCACCGGCCACAGCGAAACGGCGAGAATACGGACAATGTAGCTCTCGCTACAAAATCCTTACGCTATGCATTTTACGCTATGTATTTTTCCGCCATATGTGATATGTTTGTCATGTTGCGCAGCCACCATAGGTGTTAATAGGTAACACCTATTGGTGTCTTTGATAATCATAGTCGATGGTTTCTGCATAGTATTTTATTGAGCGAGATCTTGTACTTTGCGATACAGCCGACAAGAAATGACACGTAAAACTTCTGGGAAGTAGGTGAACAAAGCTTCGCCTTAATATATCATACGAACTTAAATGTAAGTACGCTATAGGGTCTCTAAACACAGGAGACGAACAACACGTAGTTGCGAACAAAATAATTTGTGTTTTACTTATCTCAACCAATGGTGGAAAATTATTCAGACTTACTCATATGCTGGAACCCACGTGATGCGGCTAATTAAATGCTATAACACTGTTTACCCGTGTGTGGGAAATGAAAAATATTTACCACCACCGCTATCTTCTACATCACGTGTTGAGGCATGTGAGGCGGTGTGCTAAAATCTGAAACTTTAAAATAACGAATCGAATATTGCCGCCATTGATTCGGTCTTCGAATCGAATGATCCCTGTTCATAAATACGAATATTCTTTCGAATAGCTTTCGAGTACTCCAGATCGCCAACTGCGCGATAAGTTCCATCCCGGCGGTCATAGTGTAGACAGCATAAAACACTACAAGTTGCGTAGTGGTCGCAATATGTCAATCAGGGACTGAGACAAAATTGGAGGACGCTTAAGCTTTGCCTTTAAGAGTGGAACGCGATAGCGTTATCAGGGTCCGTTCGCATCACATTTTTTCTTTATGAGTAGGCTTCACTGCGACACACAATGTGGGAAAGCCAGCTTACAAAGACCAAGCTTACACTGATCCCCTTAAAGTCGGCTTCACTTTTAAACACAAATGCATTGCTGGGAAGACATTTTTAAAGGAGCAATTTAAGCCGTCTTATATGAAAATGTGAAGGCCCTAGGACCTTTTTTATTATTTTATTAATTGTTAGCAGTTGCCCCGAGGTACGCGCGTGTGCTAAATTTAGAAATGCTCGGTTTTCAACATTCCCCTCAATGTTGCTTAGAACCAAAGTACAGCGAAACACAATCAGAAAATTGAAGGACGCTTAAGCTTCGCCTTTAAGAGTGTGACGCGATAGCATTCAAAGATCTCTGGCTGCTTATCAGGCTTTTTTTTTTCTCGTACATTCAAATTACAATCCGGCGCTATCACGTCTGTAGGTTGTGGTTAAGTCGTACTTTACCATTTTCTGACTGATTTTACTTTGATAAATTCCATTTTTGTTCACTAACGCCTTGCGCCCCGCGGAGGGCCTGTGTGGTCGGGGTGGTTCGGGATGATGTGGTTCGGCATAATTATTTCCGCCCGACGCCGATGTTTAAGCCGAAGCCGACTCCGACGCCGGATTTTCTGCGACACGGGGCCCTTAACACTATCGCGTTGAAACCGGCGAAACCGCCATCATGCGCACTCGACAATGAATCCTGGATATACGAATAACCTGCTTGTTGCTCTAATACTACTAATAATCTATCAATCATGTTTATCAATCAATCATGCTTACTTAACGTACCCAGGAACAACCCTAAGGTCTGAGTGCTGGCGCACGCTTACATTAAAAACCCAAAACAAAAAACACTGTAGGGGAATATCATTAAAAAATAAATTAATAAAAAGAAAAGTTGTGAAAGGAAGAGAGCCCCTACAAACAAAGCGCAAAGAAAATACAAAAGAAAGAGGAGGTGAAGGGCACTTGAACAATGCATGAAATCATAACACAAGGCAAAGCTTGGAAAAGAACGATGACAACGAGTTATGAAAGATATCAAGATCATGATATCAATTCAGATCATGAAAGTAACCGTTATAAAGACTGTATTCTGTGGATGTCTGAGTGTTCGTGATGACAGGCAGGAACATGGAAAGGTCTATGTTCTCTGGTGATCTTGCGCGGAATACGAAACATGATACAGCTGAGGAGTTTGGGACACGTGAGGTTACCGTGAATGAGTTTTAAGAGAAACAAGGTCAGCGCGATTACGTCGGTAGCGAAGTAAGGGCAATGACAACAATCCAACAGTGCCAGTACAAGGTCCAATGTCCAGGTCTGCAAAGCAGTGATTATATGTGCTTGGAAACTTTTTCTGGACCCGATCTATAATGTCGCTGTTGGATCTGGAACAGTCATTCCAGACGACCAACGCATATTCGTGTTGAGGAAGATAGATGGTTGTGTGCAACTTGCGGAACGGTGAAGGAGACTTGAATTCCCTCGATAGTCTGCATACAGAACCAAGAGAGCGCATACCCCGCATTGCAACACGTTTAGTGTGAGCCGAAAAGTGTAAGGTTGCATCAAAAAGTACACCAAGATCATTGATCTCGCAGACCTTACACAACGGCACAGAATATACAGAATAAGAAAAGGAAATACTTGCTGTTTTGCGTGTGAAAGTCATGACTTTGGTCTTAGCAGCATTCAAGGTAAGGTTATTATCTTTGCACCATTTAGAGAAAAAAAAATCTGGCCAGGCTGGAGGGTGCGACAGTCATCAACGGTGGGAATTTTCTTAAAGATCTTGATGTCATTGGCATATAGAAGGAAAGAAGAGTTCCGAATAGCAGAAATAATTTGCAGATTATTGTTATATTATTATTATTATTATTATTATTATTATTATTATTATTATTATTATTATTATTATTATTATTATTATTATTATTATTAAAACATATGCGCTTGAAAGCGTATATTTGTTGCCGTGAGGATATTTAGGTAGTGTTTCTTGATTCGATGCTTCCTTCCCTAGGGAACAAGGTCGGACACCGGCGCATCTGCAGGGGTAGTACAGATGGCTATATATAACCTGATTCGTGTTAAAAGAATGTATTTCAAGGTTGGCACTATAGTATACAAGAGACAAATGATAACGAGATAACAGTACGAACAAGAAGAAACTGCATAGCACGAACATACTTAATAACAGAAAGTAAAAAAAAAATTGCCTCACATTTCCCGACACCTCCAGTAATTATATTTCTCTCTTTACCTCGGGGGGTAACGGAGCGGAACAAAGACCGCTATGCATGTATCGAACACAACCAAGAAAAAAAAAATAGGAAGAAAGAAAAACGCTTAAGCTCTGGGAAGAAAATGAACCGTTCAGAACGGAATGAAACGCCGAGCGGCTAAAATGCCTCGGTGGCATTCAGCCGACCGCCGCCGTCTCGACAATGCACGCGACGGGCCCGTGAGGGGTGCGGGTTATTGGTGCGTGATTACGAACTCGAGACTAACGGGTGGCCGACGACGGAGTCGACGGTGGGTGAAATTGCCGAGCGCGCGGCATGAATGGGAAATACGGCACAAGGGGGCGGGTTTGGGTTGGTGGAGGAGAGGTCTTCGCGTCCTCCATTCTTTTCGCAAAAGAGGCGCGGTCCGTCGTGCAAGCGGCGGTGTTTGTGCGAAAACGGGACGACCGGCATACCAGGCTTTTCTGTTGGGACTGTACAGTTTTGATTACGCAAAAAAAAAAAAGACAGGAAAGCAGCGGATTCGAGACAAAATTCTAATTTTTTTTATGACCAAGTTTCATCAGAATTTGTGCCATGATAGCCAATACGATCTTTGATAGAAAATTTGGGTCATTGACGTTTTTGTTTTTTTGGCTTAGTCAGTGACCCGATTTTTCATTCGTGGTTTTTACCTAACCGGACGGTATCCTGTGAAACGTCTGATTTCAGTATACGATTATTGATCCACACAGTTGATCGACTCTTCAAAAACCAACACGAGGGGCTAACTGATCTTTCTTTTTTGACCGCAGGGGTTACCGCGTGGCATGCTAAATAACTTCGTGCAGGTTTTTTTCCTAAAGTAAAAGAGATAGAGTGAAAAATAAATGAAGTGGAAAAAAAATGAAAAAGAAAAGCACAGAAATGGCAGGTTCATCAGGTTGCACTTGGTTTGCTACTCTCAATTAAGGGAGGTAAAAGGCAAAAAAGCAAAAAAAAAAGGGGAGGGGGGTGGGGGGAAGGGAAAGGGGTAAGACGCGATGCACACGCGCACACACAACAGCATTTATGGTGCATTTAAAGGTGCTCGCAAAGCACACTTCATCTATAAAAGTGCAGCAGGGTTGTGGTGGCTTTTCTGTGGCGTAGGGTGTCCACGGTCCCAATATCTTTTATTCTGTCAACACTCTGTCATCTGGTTAGCTTAAAGCCACATGATAAGACTATCGTCAGAGAAAAATAAAACAACACGAAAACAAGCCCAGGGCCGGTATTTTGTAGCGACGGTCCACTCACGTTATCAACGGGATCAGCCGGAGGCCGTGAGAGGTGGATAATAAGACTAGTATAGAATAAAGCATAACGCATCGCTACAAAATACCGGCGCTGAACTTCGCACCGCTAACACTTAGGTATGCAATAGGCATACTTAGATGGTGATGTCTCGACAGTTTTAGAATTGGAAGGAAGGCTGCCACAATCTCCATTCAACACCTGAAGTTATTTTCTCGATTGTGCACGTGAACGCTGCAAACACCGTTTTAAGTAACGTTTAAGCTTTAGTCGGAGCTCCGCCCCCCTCGCGCGCCGAGCTTAGCGGCGAAAAACCGAGCGCGAGGATGACGTGACACAGAGGTCCCGTGACCGCTCTACTCGAATCACGCGCCTCGCCGATACTCACGATGACGTCACGATCGCCTTCGTCATCAGGGCCCGTTTAACCGACCCGCGGCTTTTCCCGCAGACGCTGCTGCTCGTTTTTTGCTAAATTAGAGCGACGTGCGGCGACTCGTGGCCTATTAAACTATGGTTTTCGTATTCAGGGGGTGAAATACTACAATACATCGCTGCAAGGTCACTTTTAACACGATAGCGTCAAGGTCCCGTGTCGCAGAAAATCCGTCGCCGGCTTCGTTGGCGGAAATAATCATCCCGAACATACCCCGACCGCGCAGGCCCTCCGCGTGGCGCAAGGCGTTAGTGAACAAAATTTAATTTCTCTAAGTACGATCCGTCAGAAAATTCATAAAGTACGACTCAACCACAACCTACAGACGTGATAGCGTGGGATTGTAATTTGAATATACGCGAAAACATTATTCAGTTGCCGGGAAGCCTGATAAGCAGCCAGGGATCTTTGAATGCTACCGCGTTTAACTCTTAAATGCGAAGCTTAAGCGTACTCTAAACTTTTTTGTCTTTTTTTTGTCTTTTTTTTTTAAGTGGGATGGTGGACTCGAACCTCTGTCTTCCAGCACAGCAACCATTAGGCCACGAATTAGGCCATGAACGCTCACACGCTTCTCGTGCCTAAGTCGTTCATTGAAAAGTCCGGCGAGAGCATCACCTGCCAGTTTATAGCATTCTCGCCTGGCGATACCTATAGCGCTTTAAGACACATTGTTAGACGGCACTGCCTTCGGGATCGGCCCACATTTTTTCGTCAGGCAGATACATACAAAGCGGCTGCAGTCCGCCTATAATGCTATTACATTAAAGGGCAGTATGCACAGTCGAACCCAGATATATCGAATCTGAAGGGGATCACAAATAAGTTGGATTTATAGGTAATTTGATATATGAAATAAGATTTTATTCAAAAAACGTTCAAGGGGACTTTACAAGTGTTCGTTATGCACAATAATTCGTTATATGTGGGGTCTACATATCCGGGTTCAACTGTATGGGGATATGTCTTATGATCTCGTCGCAGTCACTAAAGTTGCACGGGGCTCTGTCCACAATGTTTGTAAAGAAGGCGCAGAAGTGCATGGCTTGCGGAGCTTATTGTCTATAATTAAGCGTTTTGTATAGCGTTTAGACTGGTCCGTCCACATCCGGGTACCGTCTAAGCACTTCCTCTAGTGAGGCCATTTGCCCGTGGGCACAGTCACAGGAGACGGGAAGCATCCATATCTGACGTGGAGGCAGAGCACTTTGGGCAAAGAGGCTAGTGGCTTCAAGGGGGCTTCACTCGAAGTCATCCAGCTCTGAAAGCACAACCTTTTTTGCAAAAGACACTGCGCTTAATTCGCACCGTTTTCGCGAAGTACGGACTCGGAGATATATACCGTAAAGCGCTTTGAGGTTCCGTTTAACAGTTTGACATTATAATTCCGTTTCCCGAACGACATTTCTTCAACAGTGTGGAAGCGTTTTAAAATGGAGCAGCAGAGCATTTAGGCGCAGATCTTGAGTGCTTATTTCTCGATACTGGCCCAACGTACAGATTCTTTAACGGAGGGTTATGATGTTCTGCATGCTGTATGATTTCAATTCTAGAATTACTAGAAAGAGATAAAGAAACGAAGAGGGTGAACCAAGAACGTGCCCGGTTGGCTACCCTACACTTGGGAAGGGGGAATGAGCAAGAAAATATAAGAAGGAAAGAGAAGAAGAATAATGAAGAGTCACTCATTGTGAACGCAATCGCAGAGGAATGTCCGCTGTCACAGCGTTCGTACAGTACAGTAGCCTTCAAAGAGAAGGGCTTTTGTGCATGGCCTTTCGCAAGCAAGAATGCATAGGCCATGGTCCCAGGATGATCTTTTCCTCCGAGAGCGTAGAAGTACAACACGCCTCATAAAGTCATTGTCTGAACTTAAGTGGCAGTGCGTCACAGAAAAAAATGTGGTTGATCCCTCTTATATAGGAATCGGTATAGAACACGAAAGTGAAACGTGTCTTCACAGAAGTAGTGTAATGTTTATTACACATTGATATATAATGTCTATTGGTGTTTTGTGGCTAAAGCGCCCTTAGGCGTTGATGCACCCACGCTGACGCCTGGTGGCACGTCTCCTCCATCACGACTACCAACGTCGATGACCATGAGCAACCGTCGTGCATATGGAAGCTGCACTACGCTGCACACGCTAGCACAACGCGAAAGACGAAGCACGTAACTGACACACTAATACAACGCGCAAGACAAAGCACGTAACTGAATCGTCACCGAGTCAAATCAGCGCGTACAGCGCGTCGTAATTGCAGCCTCCGCGATCAACTTCAGAAACATTTTCAGAGCTAATTGCGGAGGCCACGCTCCGCTGTGCTGAGTACGGTGAACGCCACCTAGGTGGCGTTGGTAGTGCTTCTTGATGCCAGCGTCCCTTCGAATGCTGGCATCGAGGCGTCGTAGTGCTGAGACCACCGAAGCGTTCACTGTCGGTGCGCGTTAGTGTCATAATGCAGTACTTCTCTTTTCTGCTCGTAGGCGGCGGCACCGCCCCGAGCAAGAGCGCGGGTACACGGAGGAGTGTTAGATATATAAGGCGCGTCTGTGTAGCTCTCTGCAAATGCGTTTGTGGCGCAATGGGTTAAACGCTCGGCGATCTATCGTCGCGGACCGAGAGGTCGTGGGTTCGATTTCCAAATTTTGCATGTTTGTGGAACTTTTTCTTCTGGTTTCTTTCTTTGTATTATGTTCGTGTACATTGTAAGAACGTCATATCCGTGACGGAAATACGTCAGTGAAGTCTTGGTGGACCCCGGCATAAAACACTTTCGTGTTAAAAAAAAAGAAAAAAAAAAGGCGAAAGCTTGCACTCCGCCGCGCAAGGCTTAATACACAGCAAAGCTGGCCGATTTGATGGCGTTTTCTTGGCTGTAGCAAGTGCAAGCTTTCGCCTTTTTCCGTGGCGGCGTTTTTTTTTTTTCTTCTTTTTTTTTCACCCTTGGCCGCGTATCCTGGATCTACTCGTCACTGCCGTTGCCGCTCTCGTACAGCGACAAGCCTCGCTTCTCGAATCGCCACTTCTTCTTCAGGATGACGTACTATTTTTGCATGCAAGTACGCCCCATGGCTGCATCTGATCGAGCGCCGCCGCGCACCGGCTTACATAGCCGTTGCAATGCTCGCCGTCGGCGCATCTGACTTTCTGTGAAGCACCATACTTTTTACGGCTAGCTGAAACAGCTTCGCTGTTAAAAACAATCGCATTGACAATTACAGCGCGAATTTCGGTGTCCGCCACCACTATTAAACTTGTCCAGAAAAAAAAATTTAAAAAGAAAACTTAGAGATTTGTCTCTAACCCCACATATTTTAATTATCAAACATCATCGCAGGAACACATGGTATATGTCCAGCCCGTCGTCCACGAAGAAATTGCCGCGCGTACAGCGCGAACATTGATCGCTATTCGCGTTTCGTTACATGTTATTCTCACGACGGTGATTAAAGCGTTAGCCACACTTCCAAGCGTAACGACTATCGTGTTTATGATCTCCTCGTGGATTGCTTGGTAAGGGGAAGTGTCGGCCTTAGTAACGTGACTTCACAGCTCCGCGCATTCCAAAGCCGTATACGGTATATAGTTGGCGTCGCACCAACTACTGCCCCGGTCTAAGCTGGCGCAAACGGTAGGCTACAGGTGTATTCTAGCAAACGTATCTGCTAACGAGTGAATTGTTTCTGTTCAAATGCTGAGGGCGTTTTAATTGTACAAGCACTTGGAACAACCCAACGTACTGCACTTCACCCTGCGGCTGTAGTCTGAACAGATGTTTATAGTGCTGCAAGTGCTACTGTGCTGTGATGTGATATTATGCGGTGACAGTGGCCGTCACTAAGTCACTGTCAGTAACAGTCACAAGGTAAAGTGACAGTGACTGTCACTTTACCTCCCCCTCCTCTCTCTCCCCAGCGTAGGGTAGCAAACCGGATCTTCCCACCTGGTTAACATCCCTGCCTTTCCCCTTCTCTCATCTCTCTCTCACCCCGCGGTGAGAGAAATGACTGAGGTGAAATGCAACGCGCCTTGCTGTGTAACACCTGCGTATAGGGTGGCGATGAGCAGGCTTGAATTCATTCAGGAGGCGTCCGCATACCTTGTCATCTTCCTGCCTTCGTGGCAGTGTCTACACACGTGCAGACACCGATGCGCCCGGCTGCGTCTCGCATACGCGAGAAGTATACACGCCGAGAAGCGAGTAATCGTTCTGCGACCATGCACGCAGTACTAGCTATACAGAAACCGAGATCGTTCATGCGTGCCGATGACGGCCAGGGCATGAGTGTGTATGACACGTCGTCTCCAAGTTCTCTTAACACAGCCGCGGCACCAGAATACGTAATCGCGACCCGTCAGCGTGCCTTGAGCCCGATAAACGCGCGCCTCTCGCGCGGAGACTTCCTCCGATGTCCTCGCGCGAGCGTATCCTGCAGTCGGCAGAAATCACTCCTGAGACACAGCAAGAACACCGCTTGTATATGACTGTGTTAATAGAATACTGAGATAAGTACTAAGTTAACGTGTATTAGTATGTTGCACTTCTGCAATGACAAAACGGTACGTCTGCAATAATGCGGAAAAGCGTTTCCTTGTCGATGATATGCGCTAAACAAACGTCTAAGGAAGTATAGCAACCTCTCGTTATAACGAAATCGCTTTATTCGAAATGTGGCTCTCTTCGAAGTTTCTCACGGTTCCGTCCGCAGCGCATGCACTTTAACCGGATCATTACAAGTGCAGTGGCTCCGGACTCCGCTCAGTAAACGAAGCACGAAGCGGGAAATCCTGCACGGCGCCGCTCGGTGCAGTTACTTTTTTCTTCAGTGCATAAAACGACGTTTTGTTAAGAAAGTAACTGGAACGGCAATGCATTTCTCCGCAATGTTCGGGAATTAATATCTCGAAACTGGTGTCATCCTGAGAATTCGTTCCAAGTGGATCCGACTTGCGAACTCCACGGCTAGAATTTGTAAATTGGCAATATGGGCCTTAAGGTAATTAGTCAAAAACTTAAATTGTGAATTTTTGTTAATTAGTCTATTATGCATTTCAATTTCTTGTGCAAGCAATGTCCGTCTCTTCGAGGAGACCAGCTCATGAACTAGAATTGTGCTATCTACCACAGGCAACCTTTAAAAATTTTTGAAAGTGTTCGCTGAAACACCCTGCATACGGTGGCGCGCTGTCGCTTTCTTTCTGTCAACTTGGAGATGCAGACGCCGCTCTGCAGGTCATGGAATTCGCCACGAGCCGGCAGTCCCTTGAGTCAAACTGAATCGCGCGATCAATACACACAGATCAGGCAACTGCTCACGAAAGTGAATAGAATTTTCGTATTGTCGTGTTGCCACTGTGTAGCGTGCCTTTGTTTCAACATACGTTCTACGAGCCCCCTTGCTGCCGTTGTGCGCGTCCAGCGTTACTGTGGCTCTTTGAGAGCATTTCCCCTGCCAACAAAATACCGCTTATAACGAACTCCACCTCCTGTTTCGGTGAATTCGTTATCAAGAAGGTTAAGTGAATGTTCTTAATATTCTTTGTCTTTTTCCACACCGGGTGAGATTAGATAATCGATCACACCTATGTTAGCTTAAAGGCAGTGTTTCCAGCGCTCCAATGAGGTGCAAGTGTGTCTTGATAGCAGAGCATCGGTTAGTTGATGTACACAAATGCGTTGCTCTCTTGGACAGCCAGGCAGCACAAGGTGGCTACTAGCCAAATTGACGCAGCTTTACAAAGTTAGATCTATCTACCACAGAATCAAGCTAAAGGACAAGTTTCTATAGGAGGGCTTGCACTTGATGCATCTTGCACGTGTGCTTCGAGCCACTGCGAAAATGGTTACTTTAATGGCGCAGGTTCACTCCTCCGGGTTTTTGGAACATTCGGCACCGCACAGGCGCTTCGCAACAGATTCTGACAATCAATACTGTGGGCCAGGGAGGAGCTTCAGGAGCGGGACGAGCAAAAGGGCACACCGTCCCGGATAGTCTTCAGGGGCGCAACTGTTTCCGTAGAAAATACAACCGACGGAAGAGGAAGTAAAGATAAGATTCTAGATGCGGATGGTAAGGAGAGCATATACCGGTTTGTGCACGTGCGGAAACATGGGGATTGCTCTTGGCACGCAACCGAGCAACTGGGAGCCATTGACCAAGCCGTCGACGCGTGCACGGTATAGAGGGTCAAAAATAAAAGTCGAAAGAATAGAGCGAGCTGTGCACTTCTAAAAAAATAAAAACGAAGGAAGACAGTAAAACGTACTTGCTACACTAAAGCGTTATCGCTAGGAGTCATCGTCCGGCCGATACGAGAACGGGCAAAAAGGCAGGCTCAGTATACAGGCGCCCGCCGCGTCTAGCAGAGATAAGAAAGAAAGGTTTAGCATATATATACGCGGAACCGGCAGGTAACTGGCTACCGTCCCGTTAGCGAAAACAAAAGAGTATCACCAACTCGGAGGAAGGCAGTGGCGCGAGTGTTTTGCCTTCGGAAACCGCTCGCTCTACGCAGTTAGTCTCACAAAGAAATGGGAGGAGAGAACCGAGAAGAAGAAGAAGAATCAATAAACGCAAAGAGCGCGAACGAGGAGGCGCTCACGTCTTTCGCATGCAAACGCCGAAACGCTCGTCCCTCGACGCATCCCCGCTTCCATCGTCTCTCTCTCTCTCTCTCTCGTTGTCGAAACGCGGCAAGGCGAGGAAGAGATATGCAGAGACAAAAAGGAAGCGAGCACCGGAAAGCTGATCGAGCGAGTCGATAGACGGAACGGCACACCTATAGCGTCCCCTTCGCAATGTCTCGAGAGAATCGGGTCAAGCGGTGACGGGGAGCCGTGAAATCCGTTTCGCGTAGCCGCGTCGAGGGCAACTCCGTGTATACGCTGCTGCAGCTGTTGTTCTTGTCCTTGTTGTTATACTTTCTCGCGAAAGAAAGAGTGTCTCGTCCTATACACGGACGAGCGAATTTGTATGACAAAAGTGGCGAGACGTGCATCACGCTACCGGTGGCCCCCCGAGTTCCTGGCTGAGAAAGCTATTGCTCTGCGCCATCTGCCTCCTATGTATATGTACACTCTGGAAGTTTGAAAGCGAAGTCACTGCCCTGGGTTTTGGCGTTCGTTGTTTTCACGCCGAATATATATATATATATATATATATATATATATATATATATATATATATATATATATATATATATAAACACGCACCTCTGTTCTGCCTAATAAACCAAAAAAACTTTAATTCTTTATTTAATAGAGGGAGAGGGAGATAAACGAGATGCGAAAGGCAGGGAGGTATGCCGGAGGATATATCCAGTTTGCTACCCTGCACTGGGGAAGGGGTAAGAGGAGAAAGAAAGATAAAGAAAAATGCACACAGAGAAAATGAGGCATATTAAGAAAAAAAGAAAACACACACACGCACACACAGGAACTCATCATTCAACAGGTCGCTTGAGATTTTTTTCATATGCTACAATTTAGCTTAGGTATGCACCACTGTGTGGGCGCCACTTCGAAGCTAATCCTTCACAATTGGTACGTGTCACTCTAGAATATGTATACGTGCCAATGTGACACAAGGGATAGACAAGTTGTAACTTTTGCGGTGCATAAACGTAACCATTGCGTGAGATTACACGTTGCATGGGATGAAAGTAATCACAATTTTCCGCAGCAGCGTCAGTAGTATAGCATTTATTTAACTGCTTCGCTAAAGCTTCACTTCACGCAGACTCACATGTGTGCGTTGGATTTGCATATACTTTTTTGTTACATCCTTAAGGGTGCTGGGTTTCACCCATGGCTGGAACCCTTACTCTCAAAGGGCCCCTAAATCCCCTGAGCTCAAAAAAATAGTTACACAGTGGCTGAGTAGCTAATGTGTACCAGTCTACAATGACCATAGAGCCGGAAGAATTTATAGAAATGGTGTAGTAATAGCACATTTTCAGGCGTTTGACGAACAGCCATACGCGGTCGCCATGTTTGCTCACTCTCCTTCGCTACCCTCCTCCCCACTGGCACTCTCTCCTCCTCTCCTCTCTACACAAGCGCTTTTGAAGCGAGCCGGACTTAACAAAGCAGCACCTTTGCGCCGCCTGGATTGAGAACGTAAACGACGACTAAGCTCCAAAGGCGAGATAAAAAGAATAAAGAAATCGGAAGCCTAAGGGGGGAAGATGGACGATGCACGCCTGTCTGCCATCTATAGATGTAGTACATCGCCACCCGCCTCTTTCGTCACTTCCCCTCGTATACTCTTACCCTCCGTCCATCTTTATGAGGGATGGGGGGGGGGTCGATGTAAGTAGCACGGAGATGCATTCGCGGGGTCAACACCACGAGCCGAGTAGAGTAGTCACGTGGGGTGCGCGCTGCCGCGGCTGTCACTCGAGACGTGAGCAACGGTTTGATCGCTTCCGCGAGCCTAAGTAAATCCGGACCTTTGCAACCCGTGTCACGTGAGGGGGAGGCTAAAGAGACCGTTGCCGGAGAAACGATGTTGACTTCCTCGTTACGCCCGCTCGCTCGGACACGTATCGTGGGAGGTCTTTCGATATACTTTAAATCTTCTTGTTTTGCATCTGCTGTACCTTGTAAGTGCGAGCTTAAAGGAAAGCGGTTTACGGTGTCTCGCCCTTTCGTTGATATGTGACGCATCTCTACGTACTTTTTTGTTTCTCTTTTTGTCATCTTTTTCGCCCTGTCGGTAATTTAAAAGCAAAGCGGGTCAATCCGCTTCCTGCTCGCTGCTGGAAAGCAAGGGATTAAGGTTGTTGTACGACAAGCGCTGACCCGGTGAGAGCGCGTGCTGGTCGAGAAAGAAGCCTGGCAAAGATTGGGATCAATTTTTTTTTCTAGCATGAAGCAATGGACGCTGATTTTACGACGTTGCGGCCTGTTCCGCTGCGGGTGACAGGAGGCGATGACCCCTGGTCTTATTGCATCTCGAACGCTCTAAAGTTGCATGCACTGGAGACGGAGAAAAACCGATTACGTCGGTGTCACGTCTACCTTGTACACTTACAACATGATATGCTTGTGTTGTGGGGACATCATTAGCGCGCATGTGTTGTTACACGTCTGAAACGACGGCTTTTATACTTGTGCTTGTCCAGGAGGTGGCTACGCAACCGTAAATAGGTATAACTGCGCGGGAAACAGCTGGGTATACAACCTTAAGTTCCTTGCATGCCATGGGTGTGAGTGGCGCGCAAGGCAATTTGCACCATCACAAGTAGCCGTCTACACTGTCATCATTATGTGCTGTTTACACATAGGTTGGGAGACATTGGCGACAGTAATCGAATTATCGGTGCTTGGATTGGGTACTTGAGGTTTAATGTCTCAAAGAAACACTCAGGCTATATGTGACCATCCAAAGCACGGCATATAAGTCACACAAGAGCGCTTTCGCCTTCGCCTCCATCGAACTACAGCTTAGGAATCGAATCCGCGACCTCGGGTTTAGCAGCAGGGCCCCATATGCATCCACTGAGCCTACGCGGTTGGTACTCCTGGACGCAGTAAGGGCAACCAGCTGGGTCAGTTATTTCGGGTTGAGAGAGTGCATTTCTTTTTCTAGCGGAACAATTAAGGAGCGGAGCGAGAAGGGGCAGAACAACTATACTAAACTATCAGCTAGTGGGCGCCATTGAAACACGCTGAAAATATTCGACTCTTCAAAGATGGTGTCCGGTCGTGCCTCGTTCGATCTACGATAAGCACGAAAACAGACGGAGGAAAAAAATTGTTGCAACGATAACTTCAACACACAGCATTGTCACTCGGCGACTGAAAGAGTGCACAAGAAGCGGCAGGCTGTAAGAGTGGGAGTGGAAAGGGAGAGAGAGGAAAGGACGGCCGAAGGCCGAATGCCGTCGATCGACTCGCGCGCGAGCCTTCGACGGCCGCAAGGTGAACGAGATGCCCGGTCGGCTTGCCAGGTGTGTAATCTATTCTTCCCGTGGTTGTAGACACACACACACGGACATATAGAAAGAACACGATCGCACAAAGGACACGCGAACTGTGGAAGGTATATACGCGAGCTCTGAAGAACGGCGTGCTGCGTACACGCCGTGTATACGCAAAGGGCCATGACAGGCAGCCCTGCCGGGTATAGAATGTCATGTATAAGCGAGCGCGTCTATAGCCTCGTACAGTCGAACCTCGATATAACGAAGTTGTACTTGCAGCGAAAGAACTTCGTTATATCGCAAACTTCGTTAATTCGAGGTTTCGTTATTTCAATGGAACTAAGCCCGGGAAATAAGAATAATTCGTTACATCGCGAATTTCGTTAAATCGAGGTTAGTTGCGCCGAGTTATGACTTTATTGGTATGCATGCGCGCACGTGCTCGGAATAACGAAAAAATAAGTACACCGTGTCGTGCTGCCGGCTCGGCCGATAACGCCTGCACGCACGTTATGTGCGCGCGCACGCGTAGGTAACATTGAATAGACGCATAGTTATGATTGTGTGCCAACGTGACAGGCCATAATCCAGTCGCGACTGCGGACACCCAAAGCCACTGGCACCGGATGTACACAAAATAAATGTGGTGCAATAAAGCGAAAGCGGGAAATCTGTAGCGCATTTTTTTTTCTTACCTAAAGAACTTGGCAATATAAAGTTTGAACAGAAAGATTCCCATCTTGCTGCAGGCAAGTGTTGCATAGAGTGCTACGCTAAATGCCTAAGTGGTAGCACGCTTTAGTTGACGATAGCGGTGGTCTGAATACTTTTGCGACCGACTGTATATGCGCGCTCCATTGTCTTATTATTATCTGCATTTTCCTTTTCATTGCCTGCCACGCGGCTGCGGTCTTTCCAATGGTGCCGTCAGACAGTTTATTCGATGGTTCAGTTTACACGATTGGTACACTTCGCTGTCTCCCACAACAGCGCCGTGCGTACGCTCGAATAAATGGCACGACCTATTGGCACAGTAGGTGGTGATACTATAGAACATTGACTTCGCGGCACGTCTACCACAGTTATGAGAATACGTTAAACCCACTGCGCATGAGTAGTGGGTTTAACGTATCCCGTATCGCGGTAAAGTATAACGCAATGCTAAAACGCCTTTTTCTTTTAATTAATTAATTAATTAATTAATTAATAATTAAGACACGTTTCTCACTTTCATTATACCGTAGCAACAGCTGCTCACGAACACGCAGATCTGACAGACGCGGAGCGAACCGTGCGTCCATTAACCTAAACACGCCCGCTGGAAAATGGCGCAGAAACGAAGGAAGTTTCTCCATAGAGCGGCCAGTATCAAGGCGATAACACAGCACCTCACACACAGCGCTGCTCACGTTTCTCGGAAAGGAAAACCAGAGCATGCACACAATACACGCGTTCCTTGACTTACAACACGCACACGCGAGCATGCGCGACTTGACGCGCCCGCCTGGCCAGTTGCGTGCAGTGCAGCGGGAGCTGCCTGATGGCGGTTGCCAATAGGCAAGATAATGCAAGGAAGCGAGCGATCCACTGCCAAAAAAAAAAAGAGAGAGAGAGAGAGAAATGCAGGAGCACCAGTGCATTTGTCTAAGCACGGCCGCTTAATGGAAAAACATCCCCCCAAATTTAGGTTACCCCACCTCCAAACTTTAGTTGGCCCACCCCCAAATTTCAAGATGCTCACCCCCACATTTATGTTGGACCGTCCCCCAAATTTCAAGTAGGCCCACTCTCAAATTTCAGTTGGCCCACCCTACTATAAGCTTCTCCATGCATTTTCTATGGAGCCCTGTGTGTCCCTATAGGTATTATATATTTTTTTCAATTGTTCCTTATCGCTTATAAAGCTACCAATCATATACATTCACACTATTATAATGACTGAAAGGCTTATCTTCGAAAATTACGCATCTTATGTGCAGATAGAAGGCATTACACTTTTCGTGTGACTAGGGCACTCGCCAAAGAATGCTCACGCATAAAAAGAAAAAAAGAAAGAAAAGAGGGAGAAAAAAATAGTGGCCGCATATCTTAAACGATTGAGAACTTCGATATCATTTATGTGCAGGCAACCTGACTTCACAGGCTGCTAAGTACGAGGTCGCGGGATCGGCCACAGCGGCCGCATTTCGAGGGGGGCGAAATGCGAAAACATACTTAGATTTAGGTGCACGTTAAAGAACTCCAGGTGGTCGAAATTTCCGGAGTCCCCCATTACGGCGTGCCTCATAATCAGATCGTGGTTTTGCACGTAAAAACCCATAATTTCATTTTAATTTTTTTTTTACCTGGCTTCACAGTGACGTGTGTTGTTATCGTACGCGTGTCACTCGCGGAGCGTTAACAAAGGCAAGCGGAAATAAGTGGTGCACGTTTCACAATGCGTCGCGGTTTCAAGCGCGAAGGCACAAAGGGGCGGGAAAGGTCGACATAGAAACCCAATAGGCACAACGCGTTGCTCATCTGCGTGGACAAAACTCGTGGATCCCTCAACAACTACTTTACCACCGCGCGTCTTCGCTCGATACATTGGGCGGCACACGTTTTGCCTTGTGCCGCAATATTCTTTTTTTTAATATTTGTTTAACTTTTATTTGCTAGGATAAGGTAGGTTTAAGAATTTTATGGCATAGCAGTGAGCTATGTAGCTCGAGGGTTACATGCCCGGCCGCAGCTGCCGCATTCCTATGGGGCCGGAATGCGAAAACGCTCGTATACAGTAAGGTGTATGTTATTAGGTGTAGGCTTAGGTGTGGGCGTAGGGGTGGGCATTCTCCAAAATAGGTGATATTTATCACCAAAATGGGTGATAAAAAATAATCCAGAGAAAGTAAACCCCTGTACGGCGTCTCTCACAGACGACCGTGTGTTGCTTTGGGGCAGTACGCGTTTGGGTCTTCTGTGTTGTTTAGGATCGCCACCGTCCGCGGACAAAGGTTTTTGTACTTATTTCAGTTTCAAATCAAAAACAAAAATGATGATAACGAAAAGAATACGGCCATCGTGGGGCCGCTAATCGTGCCTCGATAAGCATTCTGCAATCGCATCGGCATCGTTTAGCCTATCGTAATTTACTTTCTGCCATCTAATTTGAGCCGGTCAGTTATATAGATACAACCTGGCTTGGTAGTACATTATGGCCTCAGTAGCTCTTCCGCCCCCCAAAAAGTCAAGCGGAACGCCTTCTTTGGGGATGATTAGCTATAAGTTTGGATTAGCAGTCGCGTAGTGGTGCATATGTAATTCGGTGATAGGAAATTAAGATAGATAGATAGATAGATAGATAGATAGATAGATAGATAGATAGATAGATAGATAGATAGATAGATAGATAGATAGATAGATAGATAGATAGATAGATAGATAGATAGATAGATAGATAGATAGATAGATAGATAGATAGATAGATAGATAGATGTAATCGCATTAGAACGCCAACTACAGCAACATATATTCCCACTGGCTGGCGCGACCACATGCTATATAACCTTCGCCGCAGTGCACGCTGTTAGTGCGACTACGGACCGTTGCCCCTCGCTGGGCCGCTGCATGACTGACGAACTCCCTCTCTCACCGAGGCACGCGCATGACTTCTCACAATATGTGCCTGCCCGCATAGCCGCCGCCGCCGGCGCGCGAGTCGAGAAATGCCCGCTTCCTTGTGCAGAGCAGCACCTCGTCACGACTTCTCTATATCACCCTCCGAAGGGGCCACCTTGAATGCGTATCGCGGCGCCTCAAACGCCGCCGCCCCGAAAGGAAAGAAAGAAAGTTACGGCGTTATACTTTCGAGCGTCAGTTCGCCAACGTTGCAGGGTAAAAAGCCTCGGAGAAAGTAAAAGAACGTAACAGTCGAGTTCGTGATTTCTGACAGGGAAAAATTCGCGGCTTTCCTTCGCGTACGTATATATACAGCTTGCAAAGATCGCATGCAGCTCTGCGGGTCGTCACCGTATAATGCATTCCTAATGTTTTCCCTATATATATTTCGAGCCCAATGATGCGACGCGCGTACACATATTTGTGAATTGTGGAAGGCGTGCGCTTTGGTTTTTCCTTCGATCTATATATGGACACCGTTCCTATATACGAAATGCGGTTGGAAAATAGCTTTTAACGGCGTTACTGCAATGGGTGTCTCGCAGCCCAGCTGTATATGTATAGCCGAGAGCTATTATTTCGGCAGGTGAAAAAAAAAAAAAAAACCTGCACGAGTGTCACGCCACTGCCAACGACTGTTATAGGTCGACCCACATGGCGCGTCTTGCGCGCGTTCTCGCGCCTCAAGGCGTCGGTGGAGCGCGTCAACGTCGGCCAATATAGCAAAGAACACAGAGACGCTGCGCTAACTGCACGCATCTATAAATAGCTCGCACATGACGACACAGAGGTACCTTCTCGCCATGCCAGTCCTCCAACATGGCGGTTAGGATGACGTCACTGGACCAGATTAACTGCCACGGGTAACTTGCTTCAATGCCATAAGGACGCGGTCGGAACGCTGCTGGCGTCTGTGCCAAACACACGGCAGAACACGCAGCCTCGCGAGACGCCAACAGACGCAGATTCTCAGACAGCGTTGTCTCACCTACGTGGCGGCTATGATGACGTCATGCTGATATGTGATATGAACCAACTAAATTCGATTTACGCTCGTGCGTAAAATTATGCAGCTTCCACGCACTGTGGGGATCAGTCATGCGAAGCATTTTGCGGGTTCAAGCTGGCTATTCTTCAGGACAGCACAAACTGACACAACGTGTCTGTGTAAGGCAAGGAAATGCGTGCGTGACGCGAACATTGGTGTGATGACAACACGACGGTATGACAAAGGCACGCCGGCGACGGCGGCGAGGTTGGCATGAAGACGATGCCAAGGTGACTGCGGCTACGCCTTAATTACGACGATGATGATCCAATAACAGATTAACTGCTCTAGCTTGCGGTATGCACGATAGCCGTTGCATTGTTTTTATCCGTTTATTTAGCCACCCGATTCATGGCTAATGAATCGAAAATAAAAGAAAATAAAAAAAGTTTTCATCAGTGTTAGACCTCACGTTAGCAGCCGTTACCGCCACAGTCCGCAGTTATGCATTAAATGCTTTTATAGTGTTCTTTGTTCTTCGGCATTTTATTATCATCGTGTCCTTTCTCTATAATCTTCTTTCTTAATCTCTCTCTCTCTCTTCCTCTGTGGGTGCTTTTCTTCTTTATCTTTCCGTGTACCCTCACCGCTTCCCCAAAGCAGGTAAGCAAAAGGGAAATCTCTCTTCCGGTTAACCTCCTGGCCTTTCGCATCTCATTTATATTTCCCTCTCTCCTGCTGCTTCGTATGTAATTTTCCCCATTGTCACGGCACAGTTCAGGTGTCCAGCAGAAAATTACGTAATTGGAGTGAAAGCTGAACATTAATGAATTAGACTTATTAATTAAAATTGTCTATGAAAATGTGGACCCCTACACAAACATCTGAGGTCACACCTCCTGTTGAACTTGTTCTGGGAACACAATTTTTGCTCGCGTCGCAATAAACATTGTGCCGATTACCAGTTTTAGCAAACGCGGGCTAAAAGAAAAAAAAAGAAAAACGAAACCTGAAGTGAACAACCGTTACAGTTATCTTTTTTTTTTCTTTTTTTTTTTCTCGTGCGGCATTTCTCGACAGTGCAGGAACACGAACTAGAACAGCAACGCAGTTCGCTGGATATTTTGCGCCGCGCAATTAAGCAATTACGACGTGCCGCGTCAAATAATCAATTAAAAGTTCATTACTATACTTACGAAATTTTTGCAACTCATTATCGCATCGGCGATTGTCACGCAAATTCCTACGTCCGCCACTGCTATTGAAACTGACACAGCAAAAACTGTCATTTTGTCTCGAGTAGCCTGCACAGTCATACAGATAGTCTTCTCTCAGGCACACGATGTTTAGGATGTTGTGAAGAAAGAACGCCCCAGACAACAAAAAAAAAAGTTCCGCGTGAAGTACAGTGTCCCTGGAAAGAAATGCGAGCATCAACTTTCACGCAACTCCGGCCTTCTAATAAATAACGAAAAAAAAAAAAACGTTTCAATTGTCCCGATTACGAGGGTCACTCAATCACGAGCCACTTGCCACTTGGCTCGGGAGGCGGAGTACTTACAACCCTCATAATCCGTGAGCGATGGTGAGAGAAGGTGTCACGAAAAACGCGTGCATACAACAAGAAAAGAAAAAAAAAAAGAATAGCTATCTCGAAAGCTACCATGGAAAACTATGCCGGGGCACTGTCGCCACTTGTATCCGGCCTTCGTATAATTATCCGCGAAAGGAACAAAGCGCTACGTCACAATGAAAGAGGGCGCTCTTTACCGAGCCTTATTCTATTTTCTCTTTCTTTTTATTTCTTTTCAGGTGTTCCTTCGGTTCGCTTCTTTCTTTTCATTTGTTAATTCACTCTAGAGGGCCGCCTTCTATCCGTTGTCGAAGGGCCGTGTATAACAACATCTCGAAGCGTGTCACAAGCGATTAAAAGCCCGTGTGAGCGCTAGATCTGACAAAAAAAAAAAAAAAGGAAGGGGGGGGGGGGGGGGTGAGCGTTGTTACACCGCGGCCGGGATATAGGCAGATTTATCGCCGGTTGAATGCTCTCGAGACAGAAAGAAAACTGGGCGGAGGCGAAGCCTGGGCAAAATATGCCGGCCATTTATTACGGAGCCTTAGAGGAGGCCGCATAGCGACGAACGCGTGCGCGAGGTATCTGCACCAGTGGCGCTGTTCGTGTATTGCAGTAGCGCTACCTTGCTGAAAAAAAAAAAGAAAGTAATTAAGCTTGGCTTATGTAATGACGTCGTGCCAGACCACGACATTAGCCATCGACAATCATTTTTCTCCCTTGTATTTTTCTTTTCTTTTTTTTTTTTTTTTACACCCATGAGCGAGTACCGTTAATGAAAGAACCTGGGGTGGTCGGCAGTGGTCCGCATATATCCTTAGCTCCTTAAAAGGACATTAAAGAGAAACAATAAATTGTCTTAGTCATAAATTATTCTTTCTAAACGCTATATTGTTTTCTCAATTTCGCTCTAATAGGATGTTTATTAGCAGAGAAAATGAAAGCCAATGTCTCATTTTTTTTAATTTCGCGCCGAACAGCCAGCATCGGTACGTCATGATGAAGTCACGGATTTTAAATTATCTTGACGTTTATTGGCCGTTGTGATTCAGCGAAAGTTCTTGAAACTTGCTTAGTTCAGTCTTAAGCTCTTGTAACAATACAGCGTAATCCATCTTTGCCAGATTAAAAAAAGGAAAAAAAAAAACCTTAGCCCGAGCAGTTGATGTCGAAATTTGTGACGTCACGGCGTTCTGGCGCGGGAATTTCAACGTGGCGTCACCACGCGACTTTCACTTCTGCATCTTTTCTCGCATACTAAACCTCCAGCTATCACGACAAGAGTGTGTTTATTATTTTTTTTTATTTATTCTACAAGGGTAACTTACTAATAGAGCTCAAAAATATTTTTCCCCTCTTAGTTGTCCCTTTAATACGTCCATCATAGTCAATGTCTTTGGTTCAGTGCAATAACATATTTTTTGCACGCGGGATATACCTATAGACGGAGCCAACGTGAAAGCGAACACCTGATTTGCATTCAGTGCCAAGAATGTTTCTTGGCTTCACTCTGCAAAGAAAACATCCGAAACGCGCAGGCAGGGCTGTTCGATATTATAATTGCATTCAGCGAGTATTAACAATTAATCTCCGAAGTCACATTGCTGAAGTAATCGATACTTGAGTATAGTACACCGACGAGGTTTTCCCTCGATCTGGTGTTAGCTCACCCTCGCAATTTCATCTAAAGAGAGTGATATTAAAAGGAAAAGCAGAGGTGTTATCTATATGCCTTCTCATCAACTACGCGTGGTGAAGCGAAGGCTTGGGGGATAGCGTAAGCTAATCCATTACGAGAGCCGGCTGTTAATTGCAGAGAAGGAGAGAGATAAATATTATCGATGTTGGCCTGGCTGATTAATCTCCCTCCTTGTTACCACTCCTTTGCTTATTTTTTTTTTTTTTTTGCCGTCTTTCGTGCGCACGGAAGTGAACGCTCATAACAAGTGAGAATTAAGTGAGACGTCTAGCTCTATATTCCACAAATTACCGCATGCAAAAGGTCGTAATTTGCATGACGCAAATATACGCATATATGACACATATATAACCATTTCATAGACTCTCGAATTAAACACAGGCACAAGTAGACATCGGCCATGGACTGCGAGTAACTCGTCAATACCTAAACCCGACCCAAACAACTGTCACCTCTCATATAACGTTGCGCGCGCATGAAATCGGTTCCACGCTGATTATTCAGATAACTCACAACCACGTTAATTTGACGTCACTCCGCACAGAATTAAGAGAATCGAGTTCGTGTCACATGCCCAAGATGGCGGTCATATAAATATATATATATATATATATATATATATATATATATATATATATATATATATATATATATATATATATACGAGCCGAAAGAAAAAAATATGCACTGCCTTGCATCGATGTCGACGTACCCGGCACAATCGCCTGTCTCCAACTGGCTTCGTTCGGCACAAAAAACGCTCCCGTTCTGGAATTCACGGGTGCTCGTCAAAGAGAAATGTCTGCCGCTCGACGGTCGTTAATCAGCACTGCGCGCGCGCGCCCTGACAAGAGGGGGGAGGGGGGGTTAGGCATGGGTGTAGGCGCCGTACTAAATTCCGCCAGTCATTATTATTGCGCGCGGCGCTCAGGTGCATGCGGCGAGTCTCAACTCGGTGGCCTGTCAGCGGCTGCTACACGCGAGCGGCGTCCGCCAGCGATCGTGAAAGCGCGCTCACTCGCCAGAGAGAGAGAGCACTTCTCGTAGCAGCACCCTTAAGCAGAGGCGAACAGACTCGAGCGAGAGGTTGGTCGGGCCCGACCCAATTACCGGTCTGGCCCACATCGCCCCAGCCACTGCAGCCGTCGTCGGCAGACGCAGCATGCGTCGCTGTTGAGGAGAACGTCCGCGTGTCTGTTTGTGTGTGCGTTGTCTTTGTGTTTGTGCCTGTGTGTTTGTGCGTGTGTGTGTGAGCGCGTGTTTCTGTGTGTCCGTCTCTGTTCATTCGTGCCTTAGCTTGGGTGGGATGTTCACGTGCACCTTTGCGTATGTGTGAGTACCTGAGTGCGCCGAGTGGATGCGTGCGTTCGTTCATGAGGATGAGTGTCTTCGGTTTGTCGTCCCGGACTGGGCCCCAAGATTGCCCGAGGTGCTGCTTTTAGTCACTGAGCGTTGGCGTGCCGAGTGTCTCTCGGGCAGTCACGGGGCGACCAATCGAAGAGACCCAGTGTGTCCACGTGCTTCTTTCTCTCAGTGCGTGCGTGCGCGTGTATTGCGAGCGCGCGGCACGCAATCCGAATCGACTGGCCGCATCATTATGGTCTCCCTCAATAAAATTTGCGAACAAGAGGGCCACTTCTTTGTCTTTTCTTTCTTTTTTTATGACCTCCTTGGCGTGTGCACGGCTGCTGACTCTCCCGCTACTTGGAGCACGATGTCGAGCAGCCGTGGCGTGGTGGTGACAAAAATGTTCGACACACCGTGTTTCGTTGTGCGCGCGACCGATACAATTTTGCAAGCGAGGGGTATTCGAAGTGTGCATTCGTTTCCACGTCATGATCGTGCGTCGAAACGCGTCGTGGTCCTGGACGTCGCCGCATATACTCGTGATGATCGTGGCGACGTTTACTGGCATCCCGTTTGGAAACGGGGCGGGGACAAATAGACCCCCATTCCCTGCTCGATTTAATCGGGTTTTACTCCACCTGTCGCTATCTAGCCTTTTGCCTATCTTATCTCGGTGTTAACTTTCGTACTCAAAACCTCTATCACTGCTGTTGTACCACCACCTACACTTGAATTGACTCCGTGCTATCAACCTCCTCCCTGTTTTTTATTCCGCCAATACTCTAATCGTCTTTACTGCACAGAGATTCACGCCCTCTCCTAATTGCTGCAGCGAGGCGTTCTCGCATTGATGCTTCTCCTGCACATTTCTATAATATTTGCGCGCACACACGCGAAGCAACACAAGACATGTCATGGATCGGAGCAGTGTTGCCGCAGGTCATTAGAAAACAGTAGGAATCAATAGATTCTCTATACTGGCAACAGATGTGTATTAAACAAAGTTTTTGCTGGCACGGATCCGTGTTCATTGTTACTTGCGCGTAATTGAACACTCTGTAAATGATGGCTACCGTAAAAAATTTATAACTCTCCACAGTGCCCATTCAGGATACAAAAAAAAAAAAAGAAGCACAGGCAGACTCAACTCCAGTTGACATCAGCGTACAGCGAAGCATTCTGGGTGTGACCGGTTCGTGAACCATGTGTGTGCGCATATGAAAGTGTATCGGCATATCGGTTTATCGGTATATGAAGAGCGGCATGTTATGTGAAGAAATGATTTTATTTGCAGTGAATTATAGACAGGCTGGATATTATATACACATGTTTACATGCAGTACATCATGCATATATTATTGTATAATTGTTTTGTTTGTTTGGTGGATCCATAGTGTGGTGTTGTATTCGTGGTGTTTCTGGTGCGTCGGTTTCTTCTAGTGCAAGTGCGGATCGAAACGCCGCCAGGCGTCTCAACGCGCTGGCTTGGCCGCGATTCTGTACTGCTTGTGGAATGCATGCATCCGTGGCATTCGGCGTTAGAGGCCAGATACGTACGAAAAGGTGCCTGGAACTCGGCAAGAAAGTTTCGTCTAAGAAAAACACCTACAGAATCAAACAAGCTGATGTAGTAATCATTCATGAAGACACCGTTCCTAGAATAGTTTGCAAAACCCAGTGTAATCAGCGAGTGGATTCGAGGTAAATGTAGAGTTCGTTTCATACGAGGCTCGCATTGTTTGTTTCTCCGGTGTCATCCGTGAACTATACAAAAAAGACACCTTCTTTTATATTTATCAAAATTTAGGCGCACGTTACGGGTAATACGTAGGATCCTGGTAACAATACGTAGACAAAGTTCAGCGCGTGTAGGTTAATTACGGACTTCGTCTGCCAGATAACTCTGGCTAATGCGATCAACGTATTCGTTTGCATTGGCTGTTGTTACAGACATTACTTTAAAAGACGTGGGCTGTAAAGAATGTTTTTTTCATCAGTGATCCTGTTAGTTCAGAAAGGTGGTAACGTTCGCACAATATGTAAGCGAAAACGGCAGATGTCACCAGAGTGATTTTAAGGGTGGTTTAGAGTGACGTGCACGAGGAAACACTTTTATATCGCTAGCCCTATTAAACGTTTCGACTGCGGAACGCGGAGGAGAACGTTCCAACCTGCACTCTATCTACTGTATACATAAATATACAACAATGTGTAATAACGACGTCTCAAATACAAGGCACTCGCGCTGTTACTATCAAGCTGGACAGCATGTGACATTGCCTATATTATTACACTGTCCTATGAGCATCCTGCGAAGTAGGAACACAATACAAAGGACCTCCAAACTTATTGGCACGGGTGCGTGTTAGAAAAAAAAAAACGACATAGTGCCCACAAGGAAGTCTCGACCGCCATAATTATTTAACATACGCTTTGTTCCAACTTTCAAACCAATTTTCCAAGGGCCTCAGATGCCATCTGGTACCTGAAATCTGAAGCGTTTGGTGTATTTTAGACATTATACGCTTAATCCCAAAAATGAAAAAAAAAACGGCAATATTGCTCATGCGCAGTGAAAGTTAATCGCGCTTTAGAAGTTATCTATTCAATAAGTTGTATATAATTTGCTGAAAGTAGCAGAAAAAGTTGTAAATTCTGAAAAGCAGTAGTTATTGCTATCGTTTTTTTTTTTCTTTTCTGGAAGACGCCGAGCATCAGCAACTTGCGAAGCTATATCAATGAATCAATAAAAATTTGTTATATCAGCAGACAGACTGATAAATCAGTAGTTGCGGCAATAATGAATAGGCGTCCCATTGTCTATTTCCTCTCGATGTCTCTGACTAGCAGTTAGGTCCGAGGAAGGCTGGATTTGTAGTAAGTTACGTAAAAAACGTAACGTCGTGCTGACTTCGGCAAACTTGAACGATCGCCAAGGACGCAAATGGTTGAAGATGCCGAGACGAGATTCGCAACAGAGAGAGCCGAACGTCTGCAGATGTGAGATGCGATTTTTCAAGAAGATGGGGCAATCTCAATTGGCTGCCCGCCATGGTGGTTGTACGTTCTGTAGCTGAGAACGAGTTCGCGGGGGAGGATTTCCGGCAGTGGCCGCCACATTCCGACAGGGGGCGGTAATGGACTACCCTATGGGGGTAGTATAGGGTAGCACTACCCTATGCGTGCACGTTCAGGCACTACAGGTTGCTTAAAGTAATTTCTTTTTTACGACAACTAGATGAAAAGTAAGTCGTGCGAGTACGCTTAACCACCACACCACTCCGCTGTATCTTCCAAAAAGAAACTATGGTATGTATGTGAAATCATGCGCCGTACTAGGTGTGATGGAGAGATTTTGATAAACGAAAACATCCTCTAAATGGCCGGGACTCTGCAGCATTTTATTCCATTATATTCAATCACATTCAATTTATATTCGATTTTCAGGGTATACTCCTTGTGTACAGCTTTCTTATCCTAACATTCCTGTTGCTTCACTGCAAAAGTACAGCCGCATGCGACATTTATTTGTACAGTGCTGTATCGTCATGAATTGGTTGCACTGGGAATGAACGTGAACGACACCTACAACAAACGTTTCGTATTTTCTCTTTGCTTTCAGAGCCAGACCAAGCAGGAGGAAGTGACCGAGTTCTCGCCAACAGGTGAGTCGCAGTGCTCCCTTCAAAGTTTGTTAAACTTGTATCAACAGAATGAGCTCTGCTCCCCCCCCCCCCCAAAAAAAAAAAAAAAAAAAACACTAGAGGTAGCAAGCATATTAAGTCCTATGCCGTCTCCTTCACGGCAACCTCAAACGTTAAACTTTAAGCAAGCCCTAGCCTATTTACACCAGGACAGTCACATTTGTATCACCAGTACATAACACACTGTAAAATAATTTGCACCCTTCAAAGTGAAAAAGGGCGTAATTCTCTAACACTTACACCTTTTTGGGGGTGCGAGCTATAGACAGACGTACACCATTTTTCACTTTTAAGGATGTAAATAATTTTAGAGTGCATGATCGTATATTATCCCGACTTTTTTTTATCCTGCCCTCCTCCTCCTCATGCACTTTCTGTGTGCAGTCCCCTTCCTTGTGCAAAGTACATGTAGGTGGCTAGATACACCCGGACAAAATCATCTGCGTTTCATTATAAAGCTATCTCTCTCTCTCTTGTTTTTCCGAGGAACACAGGGGCTTGCTAGGACATTCATGTAGAAAATGTCAACGAAGAAGAAGAGGAAAATAATAAAACAAAAACATTGGGCATATCCAACGTCCACGTTGGAATCTACGTCATGCGAAGTTTTCACGAAGCGCTGAATTAAGTGCTATAAAACACATTGCGACGCGTACAGGCCTCTTTGTTGTCATCATATATAGGCAACGTGCAATCTCACACAACCTTTAAGTTTTACTTAAGGCGCCGGCCACGACTTTAATATTACGCAATGGCACGAAAATTAAATGAAATAAACTGCAAGTTTACGTTTACGCACCACACTGTTCACAGTTGGTATGGTGAAATGCTAACAGCAGTTGGTACGAATGCACACTGCGAGACGTCGACGCTGTGACGTCACGAGGACGTAGGTGATGTTTGTCGAGGGAAGGATGGTGCGGGAGAGGAGGTGTACGCAGAGAGAGAGAGAGAGAGACAGAAGAAAGGGGAAAGGCAGGGATGTTAACCAGAGAGGAAGATCCGGTTTGCTACCCTACGCTGGGGAGAGAGCGGAGGATAAGGTAAAGTGACGGGAAAGTGACGCAGAGAGATGTACAGAGGTCAACGCACTTGTCTATAGAACGCGCCTCTGAGGGCCGAAGCAGCTACCAAAGCTTGAGGCGACCACCAGGTGGAGAGAAAGCAATGCAAACTGTAAATGTAATTACGCAAGCTCACAATCCAGCCGATTCTTGCGCCACACGTCATCTTTAGATCCGCAGTCCCGAGCGCGTGGTTCCCGCGTTCTACAAAATTGTGTTGGACCTGTGTACAAAGCGAAATACAGGAGTAAGGTTCTCCCGTTTTGTTCCTGTAACAGTGGCCGCCTAACGGTGTAAGTCCACGCGCTACGCGAGATCAGCCGCGGTCAGTGAAGGCCTGGGAGTCTTCACTCTAGACACCCATAGATGTCTCGCAGGATGCATTGTGGCTAAAAGGACTCGCGTTAACAAATTCCTGTCTCTCGCAGACGGTGCAGGTGACGTAAGTGTTCTTCCTCATCAATCGCCACTTGAAGTACACGCAAACAAATATATTCGTTAGCAAAGTGTATACATACCACGCGACCTGGCGTATTATTCTTGCTGCGGCGCGGTCTTGTGGCGCCATCTAGCACGCACTCGTCACATGCACTTCCACATTTCAGACCTTTGTACCTTGTGGCATAACTTTTTTTTTATCTTATTTTAATTTTTTCCGGAATTAGACAAATTACGCACTATAAAGGCTTTAGAAAAGACGGCAATAATCAACGTAAACACTTAGAATAATTTACTGTCGTAAGTAAAACTTCACTTGATTGCGCGTCTTGGAGGAATACGTGGCACACCGGAGGCTTCAGACAAGAGGTTTCGCGAGCCAATGAAAACACGTGAAACTTGCTATGGCAAATGAAAACGAGAGAGAACGGTAGAAACTGTCCATTCACTCATGATGAAGCACACGGAAACGGTCATATCCTCTCGCGCATTTCTGGCTTTATCGAAAAAAAGGGCAGTAAACTTAAGGGCGCTTCGACAGACGCTTTAAGTGACCCCGTAAGATTAGGATGTGTGGCATTTTGAACACTGGTAATGTGCTTTAGTAATGGTAATTTGCTCAAAATAATGCCAATAGGAAACGTATACTTCTACACAAACCGTAGAAAAAAGTTTAAAAGAGTCAACAATGTGTAACTGCGGCGCCTATAAATACGGTGAGTTTATAAAAAGCTGTCAGTTTTTTAGGTGATTATCACTGCTCGTTCCAAACGATGATCAAATGATGGTATCATTTGCACTGAATACCGCTGATGGAGGCGCAAAGTTTCCAACAGACCTAGTAAAGTTTTCCAGCAATGCGCAACTCCGTAGCCACCTGTCACGTTACAGCGTGTATAATAACATGACGCTTCGCGCTGAGGTCAAGTGACACCATCCAGCAAATTCTGGGTGGTGTAACTTGACCTCAGTGCCCAGCAAACACTAGGTGGTGTCTAAATCCACCCGCCAGTGACGGCCTCCGCCGTACAAAAGAAAGAGATCTCGAAAGCTGTGTACATTCTGGCGGACTGCATGCATCAGACTCGATTGCAGGAGGCGCAAACACGTCACGGACGCCATGATTTCCACACCACTTGTTTTAATAACATCGACGCTAACTTTAGGCGTTCATTTTATTTAAAACAGAGGGCGTCCGGCTACCTATAAAAGCGTGACTTAATGTGCACGTTTACAAATGTCACCGTGTCTACAGACTACAGCGAATATATGCCGACTGATCGGCGTTCGCAAGTGAAAGGACGCTCCCTCCGTGAAGCTCCCAGAAGCGGACCCCCTAACGACCTTGAAAGGGGGCCCCAGTTATACAGCGGCACCTCTACGCTAAACACGCATGCGCACCCTCATTGAATCGCGCAGAGACTACAAGCTTGTACTTAAGATAAATATATAAAAATTCGCTCCCCGCAGAATTTATAGACGCATACACACAGCAGGAAGTGCGCGCTCTTTAAACGAAAGGGAAAAAAATATAATAAAGGAGGGGGGTGCAGGCTGCCGCGGAGGTAAGAGTGGCCTAGAAAGAAAAGGAATGCCCGCCTGGATGATGACTGCGCCTAATTTAGGCGTGGATGTGTTCCGAGCGTTCTCTCCATTATAGGCAGAAATGCCTCCGGGGGGCAATGAGTGGAGTGTAATTTGGCGGCGAGCCGGCTAGCCGATCTGTATGGAGTGTGAGCTCGTCGGTAAGTGCGTGGGGAGGGGAGGAAAGCGAGGAAGGGGGGGGCCTTTAAATGCCTCCAGCCGAGCCGGTGAGCCGCCGCCTCGCAACTGTGTTACAGCTTTCGTCTGCCTCTTTCAGCCTACGATTTGCGCGGGACGCGTCCTTGAACGAGGAAGTGTTGCACATAAGTATACCGTGTTAATGCGACCTTAAGAGGACACGGAATTAAGAGCTACGCTAGATAACTTTGGTCTGGTCAAGTGTTCATTCCATACTCTATCTTATAGCTTACTGGCCGGGTGCAAAAAAGGGCTGATATTACAAACGGAGAAAATGTGAAGTATTCTTTCAAACTTTTATTTTCGTTTAGTTCGCGGGTACCGATCAAGTCCTGATAACTATCCCTATTGCACTTCTCGAAGGCGCCTGAACTGTATGAACGCTTGTCACCTTTAGCGAACACACTCGCAGAGCGAACACTCCTCTGCGAGTGTGTTCACATATCTGCCTCTTTATTATTTTCTTATCTTTCCTTTTTTATTATTTATTTTCCCCCTTTCCCTAAGTTTAGGGTAGCCAACCGGGCACGTCCTTAACTAACCTACCCTACCTTTCCGTCTTAATCTTTATCTCTTTATAGCGCACAAGTTGAAGGCTATATATACTTCGCTTTCGCAAATTTCCTGCCAAAACCGTAGTTTTATTTTTATTTTTATTTATTGAGCACTGCTAGCCTGAATTCCAGGCCTTAAGCAGGAGTGGGTTACAGTTTTCGGTACAAATGTACCCGAACAACAAAAGAGCGCACATACAAGCAAACGGAACTGGGGAAATGCGATTGGTGTGTCAAGTACGGCACTGAATACAATAATAACATTTCAGATGGCATAGTTCACATGTGAACACGTGTGGGGACGCATTAGACAGAGCGTTGTCAACACTTGGCAACATGAGAAAAAAAAGTATTTGGTTACATGCGCTCGACATGTCAACGTGGTGCGTAGTATCAAGAAAACATAACTGGCATAACATCAAATAAAGAAAAGCAAGAGATAAGTGCGACGCTTTCATGGAACGTTGCTAGGCCGTTGACGATAAAACACTATCATTTCACATTTTCAAGGTGTAGGTGCGTCCACCAATTTCAAAGCATTTTCTCGCATTTATGCTCGTTTCTGAGCGAAAAAAGAAATTAAAGGATTTCTATGGGTCTAGTCTTTTGGTACCAGCCAGTATGCAATGAAATCACCTTTTACTTTAAACGTTTAACTATCCAACAGTGCGAAGTTGAGCTAGTTGGTTGAGGATCAACATTGCGGAAAAAGAAAAAAAAAGAAAAGAAAGACAGCTCTATAGCCACAGGAAGACGGAAGAACACAGGTGCCGACTATGAACTGGAGGTTTATTCGTAGGAAGGAACACGGTGGGAAGGACACATGGCATATCGGTTCTACGCAAGCCCCCAAGGTGGACGAACGTTTATGAAAGAAAAAATGGTCATCCACTCGGATGGAAGAAACTTTCTCCATCTTGCGAGCTTCCGCACAATGCCACATTTATTTTACGTGCGTATGCTTCGAGACGTCGAATCATTCGGCCTCGCTCGGAGACCTGCTACAGCCTCCTGGTTAGCAGATGGTAGAGCAACCGCCCCGGAAGGGCGTTGGTCCCGTTTCCAATTCCCCGGACCAGGATGAATTGTTCTTCAACTGCGAAGCTTTCTTTCAAAGAAACCCGTATGGGTTTCCCTTGTTGCTTTGTGCTATACTCTCAGATGGATGACAATGTAATCCATTATTTCTTTCTTCTCATCCATCTTTGCCTCTGTCTTCAACTTTCCGGCTGCTGCTGCTGCTGCGGCTGGCTGGCTGGCTGGCTGGCTCTTGTCTTGCCGATTCATGACATTATGACCTTACTTGCGGTCATATGCCTGCCTTGTCATGTCGACATGGTCGTTCCGTCATCGCCCTTCTGTCGTAGTGATTCCATCTTCGTCGTCATGCCGTCGTAGTCACTGCAGCGCGTCGTCGTGCGCCCTCTGTCGTTTCATGTTTGTTATTCCTTCGTCGTCATCCCATGATCGCTACGTCGTCGTCATACATGTCATATTCATGCCGTCTGCCTGTTGCCTTCATCGCCATGCGTGGCATGCGCGTAATCGAGCGCAACAAGTTTATGTTGAACAAGGCGGTTTCCAGTGCAAATCTGTCCAACTGCGTCGTGTGATCTCTTCTCGAAAATTATCGCTAAGCAGGAAAAGTGTTCTTGACAAACCCCGATGAAAGCTTGGCTTAAACTTATTCGCACGGCGCTTGGGATCAGCACACGCTTTTTTTAACTACACAGTATTAACTAAGGTATTAATTAACTGGAGCGAGCAGGAGCTACCGAAGCCCGTGTCACGCGTAGCTAATGAAGTTACTTCAAAGCGGCGTCGCCACCGGCACTTTCCTTGTTGCGTCCTTTTATGGACCTCGCCTGATATTCAATACGTACGATTTATTAATCGAACTCAAACCTAACATTCATTTTTGGTGTCCCTTTAAAGAGGCGCTAAAGAACGATGCTAGGTTAAGCTGCGTTAGTTAATGACGCTCGTGCAACGACAAAACTGTCACTCGCTCTTACCACAAAGGATGACTGGTAAGCCGTAAAAGACGCAAGAATGAAAAAAAGATCATGAGCCATTCCACTCTGTGGAGGTGGATGACCAGCGAAGCTGTTTAGCGCACTACACAGAGGTGACACAGAATTTTGAACAAAGTACGAACATATTTATTGTCCTGATCGGTGGTCATCGTGACGATAGGTACGCACACACATTCGCGTATCGCCTCTGTTATTAAATGCGTCCGTCACGTAAGACAATGAATGGCTCATACCCCCTTAAGCAATGGCTCATACCCCCGTAAACGCGGCCTCCCCATTACGACGACAGAAGAGAATTGAAAGCCTACGCTGGAATGATGAGCGGCAACGGAGCCAGCTGTGGAAAAAGACGACGACGAACGCGCGAGCAGTGGCACGAGTGCGTTCGCGCGGTGTCGCCGAGGGGCGCCAACGAGCCAACTGTGGAAGAAGACGACGACGCTCGAGCCATTGCTGATGATGATAGTTTTTTTCCGAGCGGACGCCACAAAACCACATCTCCTAGCCATAGACAGCTTCGCTGTAAAACCTGTGGCGACGCCTCTGTGAACTTTCCGAACCAGTTCGTCATGACGTCACGGATTTCGAAAGCGTCTGCTCAGGTCTGGTTAACTTTCTACTAGATTGCACTCTAAGGAAACCACGCAATGAGTCAGTTTAGCAAGGCAAGCATTCGCAGACAACGTCGATCTATATAGTTGGGGTAATTCCAACTTCCCTCGACTACATTTAAAATAAGTATGCTCGAATTACCTGTTCAGCTACGAAAATGAGATCCAGCGATCTTCACACGCGCTATGTGTGACTGTGTAGCATTTCACGTACGTTTCCGAATGACGCCTCTGGGAGCGCTTTCGTAATATTTTTTTTTTCTGTACTTAACTCGGGCGATGATATTCGAAGGAGCGCGCGCTGCCCTCGTTAATGTCAAATGCGGGGTGCTTAAGTTCGCGCTAATACGGTACGCGTGACAGCACTAAAAGGAAAACAAAAGAAAAACGTGGTGTGTGGCGCTTGACTTGTCCGGCAATTCCGCATACATGCCCAATACTCCGATACGCTACTAATGCGACGAGATCGGCGACGATAGGGATCGCTGGCTCGTTAAAGCCGGAATATAAGACGTCCCGTTCTGGACCCAAGTGTTCGAGGCTAATAGATTCATCGGCATGCATTCCACTATTTCTTTCTTTCTTCTCGTTTTTTTTTTTTTTTCTTTCGTTCACGACCTCAGAGTAAGGCAGTGGGTCGTTTAGTTCCCGGAAACCAGGGCGTGTTAAGTTAGCAGAGAAAAAAGGCTCGTTTAGCGGTAAAATTGATAGAGGCGCGCTTTCTGTTTGAGTGCCCTGTAGATGCTGGGAGCGACCGCAAAGCCGTTCGATCACCGGTTTCTTGCAACAGTTGTACTTGATCACGTGATTAAACTGACACTATACAGAGTAAACGATAGTCTAGGTCAGACTCGTATATTACTGCTATCTCCAAATCTTCGCCAGTATGTTTTCGAAAAGAAATAATGACGACTTGCTGGCGGGAGTAGCCATGAAGTCGAGCATTCCTTCTTTAAGTTTTCGTGACAGAACCATTGCACGGGCAACGTTAGAAGGAAGTCATAAATTTATCTGTATTTTCCAGTATATTTGCATTTCTTTCTTTGTGTTTGTGTGCAACAGAGCTTAGCGAATTTGTTGATATTTCCGATGCAGCGAAATTGTTTTCTAATGTCCTCTTATAATCTGTATTTCTTACCTGAAGCAAGACATTTAAATTACACTAGGAAATACTTCTAAGCGAGGTTATGACATTAAATAAGAATAATTGTAATGGGCGTATACGAGCACAAAGGTATATCGGGTATCCGTTTTTAAATATACTATTATACTATTGAATTATTCTTTTTTTAAGTTATATGTATTTTGTTCATGATCTCTTTTTGTGTATTTCTTGTCGTGATTGTGTACCAAATTTTATGCTTATTGTATACTGTTTCGAGGCACATAAATACTCAATTCAAACAGATCGATTCAAAAGATTGCCTTATACTCTCATGTTTTCGCACTGTGTTAACGAGCTTAGCAGATAAACTATCTTGCGTCTTTTATGGCAGCCTGTAAAACAAAGCGTTTCGAAGATGACCACGGCAGTTAGTACGGCTGAATGGGCTTCACGTGAGTTTATTTGAATGACAATTGAACCTCTTTGGAAAAGCCATGTGCAGAGAAATTGGTTTCCGATCTAGTCGGATATGGCGACACGCCGACATGTTATTGTCGGACAACTACATATGACGTCATAATCAGGATTTCTCTCGCTTAACGGCGCTGTTCGGATTTAGAAACTCACATTCTGAATGTCGCAATGTCGCAACAACAGGCTCGATAAGGTGGGACAAAGAGCTAACTAGCATCGGCCTTACTGTCCTCCTCTTTTTTTCTTTTTTTTCTTTCAGCGGAGCTGTTAGAACCTCGCTTTTATGACCATCCCGTCGTCCGAAGCTTCGCCGAGCTGGGGGCGAGAGAGTTGAGCGAGAGTGGAAGCAGAGTATAAAAATGGCATCGCGCAGCATAGTGGATGCTAGATAGAGAGGAGGAGTGAGGCAGGTGCTAGTGTGACGCGTAGAGCTGCTGCCGACGCCATAGAGTTTCTCACTATAACACCTAGAGGGTAATCTGGCGCCACCGTCTATGCGAGTTTCTTAAAGGACGATGTGCCGTCATGGGAATGATGGGATATGCGTCTGCGAGGCTTGTGTTGCATGGTGTTGTACGAGGCTTCGTCTAAAACGTGGATATGGCTACACAAATAACGCGTTCTTAAATTAAAATCTACATAAAATGATTTCATTCGCCCATATTACATCTCTCAATAAAGTTTACTCACCTACAATGCAGAATCAAGCGAAGAAAGGCAAGAACCGACGACAAGTTGTTCCAAAGCGAGCGATAATCTTGTCGTCTGCCCTCCAACTTTAGCGGCCAGTTGATACCTTTTACGTTTCATATAGCTGTACATCCGATAGTAAGTCCTCAAAATTAAACAAAACATGTTTTTGTGTAATAATAAAGCTAAAACAGCTTTTTACGTACTATTTTAGCAGAAAATAAGCCATTGTGACAGACGGAACGGTGCTAGCCAGGCGCGTCTTTAAGGCTTTCTGGCTCTCCGAGAACGATGCCAATCCGAAGTCACAATATACCGGCATTCCCATGGATACCACTGGGGAGCCTACATGCAAAGGCTCTCTAGATACCACTAAAATCCCTATATAAGAAAAGTACCGCCATCTACTCTTTCCTCCGCCGCCTCCTCTCCTAAAGCGATTGCTTTTTTTCTTTACTTTTTGCTTGCGAAAGCCAATTCGACGGTGGCGCACCTAGAAAGTCCACGTTGAAGCTTTCAGGCCGGGCGCGCGCCGCCGCCGCCGCCGACTGCGGCTGCGCAGAGGACTTTTAACATGGCTCTGAGGCGGAAAAAAAGAAAATATAAAGAAGTGAAAAGCGCGCGCTATCATCGTCCAATCGGAGATACAGGAGAGAGAGAAGCGGCGTTTATCAAAGGATGGCGGTACTTTTCTTATATAGGGACTTTAGATACCACAGCGCAGCAGCGCCAGTTTTCCCTCTAGGATATAGTGCGAAACTCTATGGCCGACGCCGACCGCGTTACGCGCCCAACGCGCCCGGCGTCCGTGACTGCGGCCGATGCCTCTGGCGGCGGCTCGGCGGGTTTCGACCTTAGAACTGGACACTCGTGCTTCCGAAAGACTGAAGCGAGAGCTGGGGCTTCGCTAGGAGAGAGATTGCTAATCTTTGCATTCTCAATCTGCACTGGCATGTCAAAAAATTATGCGTGGCTTTGCTATCGCAAACACCAGAGACTAGCGGAGATGGGGGACGCCAGGCAAAAGACTAAGTGTGTGGTTGAATTGCCACTACTTTACTATGCTTTCGCCAGCTCATGGTCTCTGTTGTTTGTGATAGCAGAGACACGCATATTTTTTTTTTCCTTTTGACATCGCGAGGATCTATTTTGGCGATTTCGACAAGGCATCGCCTCCGGCAGTTTTCGCTTTTGCCTCGTCTTCTTGATACACCAAGCCTTCTGCCTCGATCGCTTGAAGAGATCGCTGTATAGTGTGGGTATGAGGGAAGGGCCGTGCGCCTAAATGCATACGCCCTTTGGCCACTGTATTCCTGCCCACCCTCATTCAAATCTCACGCATGGCATTCACTTGTATTTCAACATAAAACTCTAGAAAAGACAAGAAAATTTCAACTGAAACGCCTTTCAACAGAAAGTCTGAGTAAAGTAATTTACATCACCACGAAAGTATATTTACGTGCATAAGTGGTGGATATGGTGGGAAAAAATAGCTTCTTAACATAACAGCAGGTATAGAAACCAAGCCCCAAGAACACGGCAATATACATACAATACAAAATGTGTGAGACTAGAGAATATGATCGTAATTAGTGTGAACTTCAAACAGTCGGAAATGAAGATATAGAAAAACAGTCCACTCACAGGAACATCATTAGCAAAGCGTTCTTTTTTGACCCATGGCATAAATGTTCATGTGTTCGTTTAAAAAATATTTATTGGTCTAATTAGAAGAGAGTAAGCCAATGTTTGCAATCTATAACTGATACCTGGGCGTTGAATAACCAGTACCCAGTGTGTAAGTCGAGGCGAGGTGAGGTATTTTGACGAAAGTTAGCAACATTTGCCACGGCATATGGCGAGCATCTGCCACAGGCGAGGGGTCAGAGCACATCGGGCAATTCACAGCGTCTTCGGGTTCTGGGCCGCGGGCCCATGTTTTGGAGGTGTAAGCGCCCCCCCCCCCCCCCCCCCTTAATTCCGGAGTCTCCAGAATGATACTTCTTCCACCAGAGTGAGATCAAAAGGAAAGCAGCCGACCCACGATGGGATTATAGCGCGTACGTGTGTCCTGTCTGAGAAGAGGTTTTCGGACTACGAAGTTCAAGCGGCGATCGGGAGCAGGGGAAGTGACATTTCCCCCACCTGAAGGCTGGTATAGTTGCACATATAGTTGCGTGCACTTATGCATGCAGTTGGCGCAGAATAACAAGTTAATCCATACACAAGGACATTACAACATACCAATCGAAACAACATAACTACAATACCAGAACAGTCTCGAAGCAACAGTGACAACAAACGCGACATTATCACATAACATACAAGGCGACAGAACAAATGAGTGAATGAATAAAACCTTTATTTCAAGGAAAGGGACGGCTCTCGGCGTGTTAGGAATTATGTGGGAAAGAGGGTCTGGGTTAGGAGATTTCTGAAGTAAGTGCCCTCCGATCTTACCCTTCATCGGACCCTTATACTTCTCGAACAGCCCTTTTACCAACGAAACGCTGTTTTACAATCATTAATAGTGCTCAGAAGAGCCGCTGTCCCATTCTATTGGAGTTTATTCTGTCCACCGCTGCGGCGCAGTGGTATGGCGTTCTGATCCTTAGCAGTATCGAGGTCGCGGGTTCAGCTCCTCGCCTCAGCGGCCGCATTTTCATAAGGGCGAAATGTAAAGACGCTCGTGTACTTTGATTTAGGCGCACGTTAAATAACCCCAGCTGGTCAAAATTAAACCAGAGTCCCCCCCTCACCGCGACCACCACCCATAGAGCCAGTGTTGCTTTGAGGCGTTAAAACTCGTGTGCCAATCAACCAAATTCTCGCTATCTCTCTCTCTCACACACACGCACAAACACGCACAAACCTTAACTGCGTGACGGATGAGTTGATATGGCAGTTTTGTATAATGCATGGAGAATGAAATTTTATATCATACGTAGATGTGTTAGCTGTGATCATGGAAGGCCTTGATTACAGCCATATAGGCATACATGTGGTCTTCTGAGTGCTTTTGTTTGGCAATATATAGGTATCGCACTTGCGGTCGTATATGGCAGTATATCCCTATTGAACCGTCGCGTACGCACTCCAATAATTCCGTATTTAAAAATTTAATTATGGGGTTTTACGTGCCAAAACCACGATCTGATTATGAGGCACGCCGTAGTGGGGACTCCGGAAATTTGGACCACCTGGGGTTCTTTAACGTGCGCCTAAATCTAAGTACATAATTCCGTATAAATCTTATAGAAATTTGCGGAATTTATACGGAATCCATGTAGATTCCGTAGATTACACGAAAACATACGGAATTATTCGAATGGCATACGGAACGTTCGTACGTGGACACATATATGACATTACAAAAAGGCCTTATATGCAGTCAGTGAGTCATATATGGCAACATATGCTCTTATTTGCACGCTCATGCGTATATGTCCATATACAATATATATATATATATATATATATATATATATATATATATATATATATATATATATATATATATAGTATATATTGTCACGTAGTAGTGACGCTGAAGAAAACAGTCGTAAAACTGCGTACGACGCAACTGGTTGTTTATTGGACGAACCTGTGCCCACAAAAGCAAGGTACACTCGAAGCACGACGATAGCGGCGAACACAGTCGGCGATCGTCGAAAATCTGATCAGCGGCAAAACGCGTCGGCTTTTATACCTGAGTCATCGAAGGTTCCAGAATAATCCCTGGTACGCGCGTGTCTTCCAGAAAGTTCTAGACAATTCGCGTCGCTCATACAATCAGATAACATAAGCGTCGGTGAAAACAGGCCTGTTTTTCCGTTGCCTGTTTTCACCGACGCTTATGTTATCTGATTGTATGAGCGACGCGAATTGTCTAGAACTTTCTGGAAGACACGCGCGTACCAGGGATTATTCTGGAACCTTATATATATATATATATATATATATATATATATATATATTATACATGGCATTTCTGTAAGGGTCGTCTTATTTATTATTTTTTTCACGGCGCAGTGTCGGCCAACTGTGACAAGGGCTTCATGACCATCTCGGTGCTCACCGAGGAGCCCTTCAACGGCATCCTGCACACCAGGGACACCAATGACCCTCGGGGCATCGTCAAGGAACTGCGCCGCAGCCCCTGCATCGCGTATGGCACGGGGGGCCGAAACACCTCGCTTCGGATCTCCCTGTTCCCGGGCCCCGACGACGCGCTCTACTGCGGCGTCAGGAAGAAGGTACGTCCGCCAAAGAGAGGGATTGACCGTGCGGGGACTAATACAGTCGAAACCGGATACATCGAACCTGAAGGTGATCAGATAAAAGTTCGATATATGAGGTTATTCGACATATATAATAAAAATGTTATACTAAAATTGTCAAAGAGATTTTGCTGCTCTTCGTTATACACGATAATTCGTTATATGAGGCTTCGATATATCCGGGTTCGACTGTATAATTCGATATATAAAATAAAGATTTTATACCAAAATTGTGAAAGGGGATTTTACTGCTCTTCATTACACACAATAATTCGTTATATAAGGGTTCGATATACCCGGGTTCGACTGTATAATTCGATATATAAAATAAAGATTTTATACCAAAATTGTCAAAGGGGATTTTACTGGTCTTCGTTATACACGATAATTCGTTATATGAGGGTTCGATATATCCGGGTTCAACTGTAGAGGAGTTGCCGTGAGCCTAGTTGGCACGCGTGTTCATCCAGTAAGAAACGACACGAGGGCAGACGACAGTGCAGATTTCCAGGTGGGATTGTGTTGTCGTTCGCAGTATAGTGCATCACAGCGAAGAACGACATTAAGAGAACGAAGTGTCTAAGGATATACGACGCGCGAACGTTTGTTAATAGACACGTCCAACAGATCCCTTGATATTTGTTTCCGTGACGTATTTGGTCGGTCTCCTGAAGACACGGCGGATCGATAAGGAGAAACGTTTTCGGCAAAGCCGCATCCCGCGCAGCTTCACATTACCTTCAGAGTGGTTAGAAGTGCGCACAGAACTGCGCATCGTGCACGCATACCTTGCCGTCGTCACGTGTGCTGGGACCAGCGAGTTACGTCGGATACCCGCCGGGGTGGCTCAGTCAGCTAAGGCGTTGCGCTGCTGAGCACGAGGTCGCGGGATCGAATCCCGGCCGCGGCGGCCGCATTTCGATGGAGGCGAAATGCAAAAACGCTCGTGTGCTTGCGTTGTAGTGCACGTTAAAGAACCCCAGGTGGTCAAAATTAATCCAGAGCCCTCCACTACGGCGTGCCTCATAATCAGAACTGGTTTTGGCATGTAAAACCCCAGAAAGAAGAAGAAGAGTTACGTCGGATGTGGTACAGCGTACGCCTGTACTTGCATAAAAAAATCTGCCGGATTCGTCTAGCGTACATGCAAAAAAAAAAAAAAAGCTTGTAGGGATCATGTGGAATATATATATATATATATATATATATATATATATATATATATATATACTACATCCAGATATACAAACTAATGTAAGTTATGCGGCTCAAGAGCAACTCTGGAGCATATGCTGTGGGAATGCCAAGGGCTGACGAGTAGCAACGGGGGAGACAGCCTCTACCGAAAGACTCCGCGCGCATTGGTGTGCTGCGCTGCTCAGCTCAGCCCCAGAAGATCAACTGCGGGCGGTCCAGAGGGGCCTACGACGCCGCCAGAGCCCAAGGGCTCGCGGCAAACGCCTAGGCAGGGCGAAGCCCACCCTATTAACTTGCCGGACAAAAGTAAAGGTTTTACCTACCTACCTACAGGGATACGTCGGGCGGATCTTTAGCCACAGAATTGATAGAAACTTCGTTCTATACGAGTGTGGAATAAAGAAGCAGCACATGCGGTGATATACGTCGTCCCCATCTCACGGCCGAGACTGTATATGGTAGTTCCACAACGCGTTTTATAGAGCGCTCGCCTGTTCCTATATACGGCGAGCGTCGTCGGGATTCGGCAGCGTAATTACCGAGCGGACGAGCACAGCGAAAGATGGAAGAGCGAACTTACGTCGAATATAGCGGAGAGTACAGAAGTACTAAGCTCCGATGTAGTGAAGTCTCTGAATATATTTCGGGTGTAGCGAAGTATACTTGTATCAGATATAGAGTGAAGCGTTTCCACCGACTGAAGCAAATTTCCCGCTGTTAGACCCGTAAAACTTGCGATGGGTGTGTCGACCAGTTACTCAGATTTGCATACATATTTCTTCATTGTTGTATTCGGCGGCGTCAAGGCTAAACGCGTTTGTGCTACTATTTTGCTGATCACCTGTACTAGTGGGGACAATGTGGCCCTTGGCATCCCGTGGTAGAGTAATGTTCGGTAAATGTGCCGACTCAATTCACTATATACTCGCGAAGCCACTCACGTACACCCGTGAGCAAAAGTATACGGACCAGGGGTTGCGCGATAAAGCCGATTTTTTCCTCTGCCTGTGAACGCAACTTGAAATTGAGTGCTGTAGTCCAAACTTGGCATTGAGAACTTTTCAGTGTACCCATTAAGTCCGGTTTATGGTTGTTAATAACGAAGAAATTCAGTTTTTTTCGGCGACCCTGTGGTCCGTATACTTTTGCACACGGGTTTACATCATTGCACACCTGTGTTTTTACGCGCGGAAGCGCCTATTTGGATACCCTTTGATGTCTTGTCGAGTTCGCACGTAACACCTAAAGATTGGTGGCGCATCAAGAATATTTTTTTTCAACAGGGGGGGGGGGGGGGGGGGGGACACTCTCTGGCTACGCCACTGCCTTAGGTATTGCAACAACGTAGACGTTACACGTATTTAACAAAAACGTTGACTAACGTGCCCCGCCAAACTCCACGTTCGCTATCCTGCCGCGTACCCCAGTGACATGTGCCTCTCGTGCGGATACACCGCGACACTCGCACACATGCTCTGGGAGTGTAGAAACACTCATCCCGACTGTACCTCGGACAAGTGGGAGAAGTCCCTCAGTAGCTCGCTTCTCGCCGACCAGCAATGGGCCGTCCAGCAGGCCCACGAAGCGGCCGCCAGGTATTCCCTGTCGGTCCCTACGTGGGAGACGCCCGCTACGCCCTAAGCTCATCCTGCAGGGCCCAAACAAAGTTTGTCCAGTCCAGTCCAGTTGAATAACGCGCGCTTTTATAGTTCCATCGAAAGCAGTAGCCACGCGACAAGGATGTAGTTGCTGCTTTCACCTGTACCACGGCTTGTTTTGGTTTCAGTACTTGGCGTTTCGTGAAAAGTTTTCTCATTACCTCGGGTATACGTTCACAGCTCTGTGCAATTAGCACAGTACACTGCATTTCATCGTGCATTCACTTATTTATCTAATCTTGTAACATTTACTCGTGCTGGGGTATGGCTGGTGCCACTTACCATGCCTTGTTTCTTTCCCAAAAAGCGGAATCTATTAGAGGGCGAGCGTTGCTTCCAACCTCCACATTGCAATCGCGGTGCCCCTATAGTTTCGTTATTCGGCGTAATGACACGCGCAAGACGAGGGTGTCACGAGAACGTGGAGCCTGCGCCTGGCGCAACACACCATGCACCCCCCTCGCCCCTTCCCAATGCGCTAGAACGGCCTAAAATAATTCGCCAATACCACTTAAAAACACAGAGTGTTTGTCGCTGGAGTTATCTCGATGGCATGGCATGGCCCAGTGTTTAAGAGATGGTAATTCACTGCCGGCAGCAGGGTTGGCGTGTGGCAGGCGCGCCGCAACAGGCAGCGAGATGAGAAAAGTTGAAACGCGAAGATTGAGCGCCCAGATTAAGCGTCGAGATTAAGCAATATACTTCCTAAAGCACAGAGGGAGTGCCTTAAGCACCACCGGCACGGTGCAATTTGTTGGACGAAAAAAGCTCGCGTTTTTTTTTTTTTTTGTTTTTTTTGCGAAGTGTAAGAATTGCGGAAGTGCTGGCGCGCATTCATCATCGGAGACATCGCACCGGTGGGATATACGAGCCGCTCATCATGGGTGTACAGCGTGCTGTATATATATATATATATATATATATATATATATATATATATATATACGCGTGTTTTTTGGGGCCGCGATATATAAGTGCCCGTGTGGCATATACAGTGGAGATGTGACGGATCACCTACGTATCCATGATCTCGGCGCGCAAATTAAACGCCGTGGGCCATGCTTATAATAACTGGATTTAATTACACTGTCTTTCGGGCGTTCGTCTGTCGCGCCTCCCACTTGCACTGATGGCCAGACGGCGTGGATGCGGAGTCTAGATTACGTCGGCGAGTTCAGTGATCTCGGCGTAGTTCCGGCTGGTTTACGATAACGAGGGCAGCTGTGCACTTCGAACGTAAGGGCACTATTTATTAGACACTATTATTTAGACACTATTTATTTATTTATTTATTTATTTATTTATTTATTTATTTATTTATTTATTTATTTATTTATTTATTTATTTATTTATTTTATGAGTAAATATAAATGCTGCAAACCCTTGACTGCGAATTTTAGCGAGATGGATACCTCGGAAATTGAAGGAGACAAGTTTTCACAAGCACATGAGAAATGCAGCTTAAGCAGGGCAAGAGATGGCACTTGTACACCAGATGAAAGAAAAAGAAAATGAAAGCGTCTCGAAGACTACAAGAAAAGCAGATGTCGAACAATCGTGCAGGTACGGTTTACCAATAGCAACATCCAGCTAACACAGTATTGAAGAGAATACGTATTAAGACGTAACTTACGAGGTAAAAGAAGACAAATAATTTATGGAGACGAATTTATTGACAAAAAGGAGAAGAGTTCGGCCTGATGGCCTCGTACTCTGCGCTGAGGAAAGGCGAAGAGGAATAAAACGTGTGATGATCATGATTGTGGTTATGACGATGATCATGAAAAGAAGAATTGCGTATATGGACGTCCGCCACGTTGTGGCATCTCTAAAGCCATGCGTCAAATGAGTTGACAGGAAATGAAGTCAATGCTTTCTGTAGAATTATCGTCAGTATACCTGCAGTCTTGTTCTTCGTCCTCTAGTGTGGTCAACGTGTTTGTCCCGAGAAGCCTACAACGCAGCAAGCAAGACAGATAAAGGGTCAAATGAGTTACAGGAACAAAGTTTAGTGCATTGTGAAGTACAATGTCATACACAGGCGGATATGGACGACCAATTGTCAAAATTATCCTTGAACCAGCACTTCAGCTTAAAGGGACACTAAACGGCAACGCTACATCAGTTTATAATGCGAAATTATTGTTATAAATCTTTATTTTCATTCATTCGGCTGAAAAAAAATTATTACTGCGAGAAAAAAAAAAGACATTAAGGCCAAATATCACTTTCTTTAATATCGCCCCGTAACCTATAGGCGCCTTTACAAGTCAGTATGACGTATTTTCTAGAGTTTAGGACGTTTGGAAGTAGAAAAAAAAAGTTTTAAAAGTTTGCTCAGTCGTTGGTTGCTTTAAAATTAAATGTATTGCGGCTGCGGTAGCAAAGTGACTAAGTTGTGCGCGGACTCCAGCTGGCCCGACTCTCCTCCAGAAGTGAAAGGCAGGTGTGCTGCGTTTTCGTGGGAGGAGCTTGTTTGTCATTCTAAAGGCCAAACCAAACATGCGCGCTTGCCGGCGCGCGAAAGCTCGCGCCCGGGCGCCTTGCGTTTGCCGCGCCTCGCGAGGAATGGCGTCCACTTGGCTCACATTTTCGCCGTGGTAGACATTGTTTCGTATTTTTGTGAGGCAGCCAGCGCACCAATATTTGTATCCCGGCCGCGGCGGCCGCATTACGACGGAGGCGAAATGTAAAAACGCCCGTGTGCTTGCGTTGTAGTGCACGTTAAAGAACCCCAGGTGGTCAAAATTAATCCGGAGCCCTCCACTGCGGCGTGCCTCATAATCAGAACTGGTTTTGACACGTAAAACCCCAGAAAGAAGAAGAAGAGCCGACATTTGTCTGGAGAGAAGATATCTGTGTTCGCGCGCGCTTCGACGCGTACGATCTGTCCTGCTTCATCTGCGCATGCGCGAGACGCGTGGGCGCTAGCTGTCGCGCGCCGCCACGCGTGCGTGTCGTTTGGCCGTTAGGTTGTCAGCCGGCGTTTCGAAACCCTTCCACCGCCGTGGAAAACTCCTCTCTCTGTTAGCTTTCTCACTAACTGCATCGCAACGCGCTTATGTCAAAAAAGAAAGAAACAAGAAAAGCGCTAACGGGAGCTTACGGATGGTTCGAACACGCGCCCTAGAAAGCGACGGTGAAAGCGAAACAAGGTCAGTTTCCCCGCACGAACACGGTAGCCCAGCCACTACAAGAGTAGAATGAAAAGCCTCCAAGTTTTTTTGTTTTTTTTTTCTCACACCTAAAGGAGTCACACATCAGGCACCTATTGTATACCTGTCCTCCTTACGACGTACAACGCACGCCTCTCTCTGAGGACAACTTTACACCGAATGAACTCGAGACCGCTCTCTGAGTCAAATATACTCGGACCGTGGTCAATGGCACAAAAAGCGACTTGTGCACTAGTACACTACTTGATTTGTCGGAGTCATGAGGGAGGTAGTGGCCGAATACTACACCAGGGAGGCCAATTCCTGTTCTGATGACGGAGTGACTTTGATGAAGCTTAGTGGGCCTTCCTAGTTTGGTTGCACCTGAGCTAGTATAGCCCCACTAGCTCTCGGCAATATATTTTCTTGCCGGTGTCAGGCACCACTCCATGCCTGCAAATGTGGTGGACTGGAGTAGGATTCGAACTTAGGACCTTCAGATTTGAAGCCGGATATTCTACCTCTGCTCCACGCCACCAGCCCAGTCAGCCAAATCCTGACTGGGAGCTTACCACTGTCATTGAAAAGAAAAGTGTACAATCATTGCATTCTACCGGTGCTAACATATGGGGCAGAAACTTGGAGGTTAACAAAGAAGCTCGAGAACTAGTTAAGGACCGCACAAAGAGCGATGGAACAAATAATCTTAGGAGTAACGTTAAGAGACAGGAAGAGAGCAGTGTGGATCAGAGAACAAACGGGGATAGCCGATATTCTAGTTGACATTAAGCGGAAGAAATGGAGCTGGGCAGGCCGTGTAATGCGTAGGATGGATAACCGATGGACCATTAGGGTTACAGAATGGATACCAAGAGAAGGGAAGCGCAGTCGAGGTCGGCAGAAAACCAGATGGGATGATGAAGCTAGGAAATTTGCAGGCGCAAGTTGGAATACGCTAGCGCAAGACAGGGGTAATTGGAGATCGCAGGGAGAGGCCTTCGTCCTGCAGTGGACATAAAATATAGGCTGATGATGATGATGATGACACTACTTGAAGTGCACCGGTTTAAGAGACCGCTTATAGTGTCCCTGTGCATCATCCCACGTGTACTCAGTATTCACTCTCTCCCTCTTTCTATTCCCCCTTTCCATTATCCCCAGTGTAGGGTAGCAAACCGGACGCTCATCTGGTTGACCTCCCTGCCTTACCTCACCTTGCTCTCTCTCACTCCACGTCAACACACCATTGCGACTATAGACACGCATGGACGCAGTCCAGCTCGCAAATGCAGCGCGAAAAACCACGCTTAAAGGCGATGTAGCCACGAAGAGAGAGAAAGTATTAAGAGAAAAAGAAACAATCAAGCATCCGTTCAGCGGGCTCTTCGAGTGATCCGAAAGCTCAGCGAAAGAAATAAAACAAAAAACGGACCTGTTACGAAACGAAACCGCCACTGGTCGTCGTCGAGATGGGCGTTGTTCTCGGCCGGAGAGAGACGTAAACGGCCGCGCAGAACAAAAGAACGGCAGGAATAGCACACAGTATACGAGCTCGGCGTGAGAGAATGCGTGGCGATAAAAAAAGGCGCAGTGGAACAAAAGTGGCGCTGCTGGCGCAGCGCGCGCGCGCGCGCCAAATGCAGTCGCCACGTCCTTGCACGAAGCACGCAATGCGCGCGCACGGTCGCGCCACGGTAGGGAAAAGAAAACGCGCCGTACCCTGCCTGCCTGCCGCTTCCCGCGGGTCCGCTCGCCGCTGGCTTTAACTCCACAGCGTGACGCCAGTGGAGAGAAGGGCGCGGCAGCCGCGCCGGCGGCCATTTTCCTTCCTCGGCGGTGCTGGCAGCGCCGCGGGCCTCCCTTTCATTGTTTTCGACACATGATACCGGGGACGGCTTCTCTGGCCGCGCACGCTTTCTCGCTCACTTCTCTCGGATTCTTTTTGTTGTTGTTGTTGCTGTCGTTCTATCATTGTTGTCTTTTATTTACCCGTTCCACTCGGACCTTTGCTTTCTTACGCCCCCAAGCGAAAGCCCAGTCACGACTCTCGAAGTTAACGCGAGCGGGCGCGCGCACTGCAGGCACCGCGTGGCCCCGTGGCACAAATCGACCTGTTTGTTCTTCCCAGGTTTACTTAGTCCTTTTTTTTATTTCTCTACTTTTTCTTTTCTCGGGTGAAGGCTAGAAGTGCTGACAGATGGCGCAGCGAATCACGCGAGAAAACGAGAAACGTCAGAGGCTAAAAAAAGCAAAACAAAAGCCGTCACTCATCGGTTCTGCGGAAAAGAAAATGAATAAATAGAAAATGCAACGCGCCAGCAGAGGAACGTGCGCCGAAGGACGTTCCGCGCAGGGGCACGCGTAACGTGAAAATGGCGAGATCGTAAATATACGTGAGGCACGTTACGTAACCGGCTCCGACACGAACGAGGCCTAGTGTCGGGGCTAGTTACGGTCGCTTTGAGAATAGACAGGGTAGGCGGAGCGGCCTACTGTGAAAGGGGTTACGTAAGCTTAATCAGTAAATCTTTGTAACAGGACGTGCTGGTTTATGTAACTAGTAGAGTAGTACATTCTGAAAACAAAGAGTGTATTAAATTTGTGACGCCAATCTATCAGAGGAGTAGCTGCATGCTACGTACGTATACGTAGGGTTGTTTTTTCGGGTTTTATAGTTGTTTTTTTTTTTAATTCGGGGGGTAAAAATCGAGTGCTATTTCTCAAGCTGAAATTCCGACATTCGTTTCTTTTTTCGGGCTAAATTTACAAATGTACTAAGTAATGCATTACGTTCGTTTTTTTTTAGTTTTTTTTTTTTTTTTTAATCGGAGGGTATCCCGAGCTCCTTAAGGCTCACGCGTTAAAACTAGGGATCAAGCCGGTAATCGGGGGGACATCAGGGCTTTCTAGCAAATACTACAAAGTTCGGCATTTGTTTGGAAATTAATAAGTAATAATGACAGGAGAAAGAAATTTACAGAAGAATAAAATTGGGTTGGAGTGCATACGGCAGGCATTGCCGAATCCTGACTGGGAGCTTACCACTGTCGTTGAAAATAAAAGTGTACAATCATTGCATTCTACCGGTGCTAACATATGGGGCAGAAACTTGGAGGTTAACAAAGAAGCTCGAGAACAAGTTAAGGACCGCACAAAGAGCGATGGAACGAAAAATCTTAGGACTAACGTTAAGAGACAGGAAGAGAGCGGTGTGGATCAGAGAACAAACGGGGATAGCCGATATTCTAGTTGACATTAAGCGGGAAAAATGGAGCTGGGCAGGCCATGTAATGCGTAGGATGGATAACCGGTGGACCATTAGAGTTACAGAATGGATGCCAAGAGAAGGGAAGCGCAGTCGAGGTCGGCAGAAAACTAGGTGGAGTTATGACATTAGGAAATTTGCAGGCGCAGTTGGAATCAGCTAGCGCAAGACAGGGGTAACTGGAGATCACAAGGAGAGGCCTTCGTCCTGCAGTGGACATAAATATAGGCTGATGATGATGATTATGTCTACGCACGTAGTAGTAGTCATTCCAGGCTATCCAATACATTGTACGTACGTCAAAAGCCTAGAAGTCCACCCTCCCGGCAACGCAAAACTTTCACGTATATGAGGGTGCCTTCAAGGCTTTTGACATATATACATGTAATCTGAACATAATGTTGGGGCTTGGAATGAACCACGTATGTTGATTACAGGCCCCAACCTTGTACTTATTCCTGTCACATGTGCAGGAATAAGTACAATTCTTTAACTTGGACATCCCTGAACTTGCGATGTTTGAAACAAGCTTTTAATTACTATTATTTTACCAGCAGGGGCGAAACTGCATGAAGCTCACAAATCCCACAAAAGACACTTGAAATGCTGAAAAAAATAACGGATCATTGTTAGCCAATTTATTTAAAATGTAACATATATAAGAACCAAGCACACGTAATAAAAGACTTGCACGTTTTATTGAACTTAGACCAAGTTCTAGTAAGGCAGATATACTGAATAACAAACGCCCTATAAAGCCAACCAACAAATTCAGCCACGAGCAATACTAGACGCTTGCGTGCAACAAAAGATTAGCCTTCAATCGGCCGGTTCTTCTCACACAAAATCTGTGGTTGAATACCTGCGCTACTGACCAGGAACCTGCAAAAGGGGCTTAAACAGACGAAGTTTGTTGGGCGAAATGTTCACTTCCCCATCTCAGAATTTAGAGCGAAAAACAGAACAGTAAATCAAAGCCAAATGTCATTTTATGACAAAAGAAACGAGGAGGTATGTCAGTAAAATAAATGTTCACTCAAATATGTTAATAAAATTGCGTTCTATGTAATAACAAGTGAAAACAGTGACTACATTAAATAGAGCGCAGAGAGTGGTTTTTTTTTTTTTTTTTTGGTCGAACCTTTTCGACAATCTCTTTTTTTTTTTCGACTGCTTGAAGGTCGGCCGAAATGAGGATGGTCTTTAATGCTCATTTCTCCTCTTGCATCAGCCCTAACCACTCCAAAACTTGTGTACATACGGCTCAATGCCTCCTTCCTAGACGTCGTTTGAAGCATATTTAAAGTGTTTCCGTGTTTCTTTTTTTTTTATTAGGGATAAAAATGTTAACGAGATTCGCTGTCCGTCACAAACAGACGTCACGATTTCGCAAAAGTAGCGCGAGAGCCAGTTGCGACAACTGTCACCGCACATCCATAAGACTTTACTGTGACGTCACTTTAGCTACTGATTTGCGAAGCGTCCAACAACATCCACTATGCGGGAGGACGCAGTAAAGAAATTGCGAAGAGCTTCATAAAGCCAGTCAGCTTTTTTTTTTTTTTTTTTTTTTTGGGGGGGGGGGGGATTTTTCTCGTACACAGTTTTACACACCAAGCGCACTAGAAAAAAAAATCCAAGGCAGACAGGTGATAACCTCATGAACGCACATTGATTGTAAATGACTTTGTTGAGCCACCACATAACTGGTAGAGACCGCGGTCTGCATGTTTTGCCTTTCGGCGTTATTGTCAGGGCTAAGTGAAATCCTGGAGCTGCGCCTCTCGGATAAAGTCCAGGAGGCTGGCCAACTGTTTGTTTCGCTATGCCGGCCGTCCCGTGGGGTGATTCCACGCACGGAAGGAACGCGGTCACTGCTACATATAGCAGTCTTCGATTACCCGGCGGCGAATATACGTACAACCAAGGCCCGAGTACTCCCATATAAGGTGCCCCAGTTTTGCTTGTTCTACTAGGACTGCGCGCCTTCCGAATTAACAAATACGGTTCGTCGCAAAGTACTCTAACAACAGTCACTGTGCAAATGTTCGACATCTGCACCAGTGACGAGATCCATTTCTGTACGGGAAAAAGTCGTTGCGTACAAGTTTAGGGCCAATAGGGATAGAAGCAACAGCAGCTCGAATTCCTCCTCACTGCTCTTCACGTCGGCGTTATGCGAGTGTCAATAAGAACATTCAAACTCCATCAACGTTGCGCTCCGGGCGAAAATGAGAGAGAGAGAGAGAGAGAGAGAAAAGATGTTCTGTTTTTCTCAGTTATCTCATCTTCCAGCGAACAAGTTGTCTTAGCTTCGCCAGGCGCCGATTGTGTTCGCCTTTCTACCGGTACCTCGATACCCATCACTCACCGCGTTCCCGCAAGGCTCTCAAGCGAAGTCCTTGGACTCTTTCTTCACTAAGGGCGTTTCACCATCTTTCAAGCGATATTTAGGAGCAGATGACAAGATTGATTCGTGAATTACATGTTTGGGACAGCAAGAACGCCAGTCCTACCGTGAGCAGAGTCTTGGTAAGATAAACAAATTGTAAAATGTAAAACAAGCACGGCGACCGTACCTTGAAGTTCCCGCACTACAAGCCCGTGACGTCATAGGCGTTGACAGTATCTGCTCGGACATTCATGGTTAACAGCAACGGCAAATCAGTTCTGCGGGAAACCGCAAGATGGAGAAAGTTTCGTGGGAGACAGAAATTTGTCATCTATACGCCTGTAGCACGAAGCTACAAAGAAAACTCACAAGAGTTTCTCACGAGAAGAGGAAAGAAAAAAAAAAAAGCTTCGCAGTTCAAGAAAAACTCGTCGTGGCCCCTGGATCGAACCAGGGACCAACGAGAAAGCAATGTAATCTGGATGCAACGTATAATAGCAATGTAATGCTCAATAATATATGGATAGGCTTTTTAACATATTCAAGGACTCCGTCTAGCTTGAGAACTACACCTGAAGTTCGAGAACTTTTTAAATTGCAGGAAACCTGCCAAAACGTGCAAAAAAGAAAAAGAAAGAAAACGAGAGAAAGAGGCAAATGTTATTCCGTGGCGTCAAACTGCCATGCCGGCAATGCGATTTGAGCACGAAATACACGAGAACCTTTCCCTTCACTTTCTCGGCTTATAACTAAACATTTTCAGCCGAATAAACATAAATAGTTGTCAAAATATTTGACCTGTCTAAAGTAATACACTCTACACGGCTCTTGAGTGTGCCTTTTAACTGAACGTAGAAAAGACACGACCAAAAGGGATGTGCACTATAAACAGCCCTCGCACCGCGCCACGAACGAGATCGAGAGGGAAACGAGAAGGGAAAGGTAGGGACGTAGGAAGGGAGGGTAGGTAGGGAGATCGAAAGTAAAGTAAACCAGTGACGTGGTGAATGGATCTGTTGTCTAAGAAATACTTGCGTTGCTTGCCACTTGCCCCGCAACAACAATCATCACCTGTCTCGCGTACTTTTCCTTTCGGTAACACTGCATGCGCTATCGATACACTGACGTCATGAACGCTATGCGACATAAGCGTCTTTGACAGGTATATAAGAAGCGAGCGCAAGGTGTTAAATAATGGTGTACGCGAGATTGATGAAGATTCTTGTTGGAGAAACACGATAAGTTCCAGATGGTGCAAATTTTGTTCAGCATACTGCGAACGATGCCGACAAGACAGCAACAGCAGCTGTTCACTGTATATTATGTATACGACGCGATGCGTCTTCGTGCTCTCCCCTGTCACTCCTTCCTGTATTTCGGAATCTCGAGAAACGAGTTGCACACCCAGTTTCGTCAACATCGACAAGTCCCCGAGCAACTAAAACGCCCCCGCCCCCCTCCTCAGCCCCTGTCCCATAAAAATGAAATGCCGACAAAAAGAAAAGCGAACAAGTGCCCGTCGCGCCGTCCCTTTCAAGGTTGTCTGGAAAGCTGAGCCGTGAAATCTGTCGCACGCCTCGACAACTCCGGTTGTGCAGACGCCATACACGTACGAGTATATACATTCGACTCTCCCGGTCCCTGAATGATGCATACATATATGCCTGTCCGTGACATATCCGCATGGTGCAATCCACGCACATATATGTACGCTTGCACGCAACGACACGAGGAATCCGTCGACTTGTCCCTCCGACCCCGCGAATTTCAAATTATAATTCTCCGCCGCGCGCTTCACGGCCACGATATATAGTGTTGAGAAAGTACAGGAAGATAAAAAGTACATAGAAATACAGCGGCGATATAAAGACAGGACAAATATGGCGGCTCTGACATTTGAATAAGCGCGCATTTAAGTATGTGTAGTTGTTGCTTGTCGCTGGAGATCCGATCCGGCGACAAGAATTGGCTGCGCCTTATTTATAAAAGTAACACATATGGACCGATGCCAGCGTGTGTCATGCATCACGCTCTGTGGTGCAGGCATGCATGCAGCGATTCGGGGCGTGCACCGCTTCCGAGAAGATACATATATGCGACACGCTTCTGGGAATGCCTTGGATGCCTGATGTGACATCGTTGTATACGAGCTCATAAAGCTCGGTTTAGGGTTAACAACGGTTCCTTCTCATACGAAAAATACAAAAAGGGGTGGGGAGCAGCTTGTTTGCGTTATCGGCTACGTCATCTATGCGGTGTTGCCTCGATCGGAGTAGGCGCAATCCATTATACGGCGGTGGTGTATTTACAACGAAGCGCCACTTATGTACTCCGTTTCGCCAACTCCGTGCAGGACAGCGGAAGCATGGGGCTATGCGTCGAAGCGAATCTGCTAATATTAGTTGAAGTATATGGTTTGTATCCGGGTGAGCGAAGCAAGACAACACCTGCAGCCTGAACTACTTGAGCGTTCGACTTTGTTGATGCTGATACCTTCACACAGTTGTGGGTTGGGAGTTCGATGCGTGCAATTATGTGGCTCTTCCGTAAAAAAATGCAATGGAAAAGGCTCTTTGGGGCTATAGTGTGAGCCAATCAGTTACGAGAGCCGGATGCCTGTTTCAAAGCAGGTATACGGACGGCTCGCCCAATGTGCGCCATTGATCCTTCCGTGAAGCTTCCGTTCAGCCAGCGTCGCGCAGAGGGCGACCAGCGGCAGACTATGGGAGATCGTTTCTTCTTCCGCAAGCGCTGCTTGCCAATGGTCAACCAGCTTCGCTAACAATATCTCCAACATCACGATTGGCTGACAATTCCAGCGTATAACAAAACATTTGTGAATACGTCGGGGTCTGGTTCCCTGTTCTCGTTGGCTGGCGGTGTTGCATCACTGCACGGAATTGTTGAAATCAGTGGAGTATGTAGACACGCTGGTTGTGTTAGAAGCAGGTTCGTGATAAAGCGCGATTTTCGCTGGGAGCGCTCGGAGTACTTAAGAGGGATTCTTTGTGGCAGTTTGCAGGGTATACTTCCGAATCAATTATCTGCCCCGTATAGTCGTGCGCTGACGCTGCATTGTTGAACCTTCAACGTTGCGAGGATAATTGAACGGACGTGGCTGTCAAGAAAATCCATGAGCGCGGGATACTGGCGCGGTGTCGGGCGTGACGTGTCGGCATATGCCGCATTTGTATTTTTTTAAACGTGAAAGTAATCGAAATCCGCCGGCGGACGCGGCTACCGAAGGAAGCCTGTGGAACGGGCGTTGGCTTTTTCCGTCGTTTGTGCCCTATACTCCTTCTCACGAAATCCGTACAGTGAAGCGAAAGCAGCTAACGGTGCCGGTGTGTCTTAGGGCCGGGTGACTAACTTTCTCGAGGAAGTCACTCCACAAACAAACTATGGATAACTCTTACCTAGTCGCTGTGCTGTAATATGCAAATACTTCTCTGTTTATATATATATATATATATATATATATATATATATAATCTCCCTGTTCTCTTACTCACCTCACTTACCACCCCCCTCAATTACATCCACTGCTGACCGCTGTCAAGTGTCAGTAGACTGCACTATAGACAGTTACTTTCCTTCCCTTCATTTATTTATTTATCTATTTATATAAATAAACAACCTAAATTACTACTACGAACGCTAAGGGTTTCGTCAGCCACCCAGCACGGATAACTACAGAACAAACGCACCTCCAATGTCTGCCTGTGATTGGCCTACGCGCGACGCGGACTGAATGGAAGTTTCGCGGCATGGATCAGTATATCGCACGACTAGCGAGACCTCCTCTAGAACCCACAGCCGGTTCTGGTTACTGATAGGCTGACACGACCATCTCGGCTTTTGCGTTGATCCCCATCGCAATGCAGTCACCGCCGAACGGAATCAAATCCGCCACGTCATGCTGGGTAACACATAGTAGCCACTAAGCCACTGCAGCCGTTAGTAGGGTGGTCGGTTGATTTGTTAGTTTAGTTTAATGAATAGCTCCATATTATTACTGTTATTATTCGTGGCGTGTACATGAATGGGCAGGTATATTTTGAGGTGCATCGGAAGGTGCCCAATAATAAATTGTCAGGGGAACTTCCTATTAGGCATACAAAATAAAAAAGCAGTTAGTGCAGCAAGCAAAAATGATACGAACATCGCATGAACAAAGAGTGCGACATAGAGTAAAAAAAAAGTACAATGGAGAAAAAAATGTAATAATTTAAGGTTATATACTCACAATAGCAACAGGTTCTAAGATTAGATTAGACAGAGATAGATAGATAGATAGATAGATAGATAGATAGATAGATAGATAGATAGATAGATAGATAGATAGATAGATAGATAGATAGATAGATAGATAATCAGTGGTTGGGTTAAACATTTTAAAACAACGCCTCGGCTATCATGACGCTCCAGCGGAGACCAAGGAACTCCGAATTTCAACTTCCCAGAGTTCTTTCAACATTCAACTGCTGCGCTTCGCCCTAATCGGAATGCGGCCGCAGCAGCCGGTAATCGATGCTCAGCAGCAAAGCGACGCCGCCACTGAGCGACAGCTACAGCGGCGGAGGACGTGCTAACCAGAGAAACGTGACTATACTAGTTGTAACCACGATGTCGCAACCACGCGTCGGCGCACGCGTAGTTGAAGGTAGCGACGTCGCCGCGTCCTCGGAGGACGGTGGCCCTCAGTACATGGAGCAGCGCTGTCAGTCAGCCAATCAGGCACCTTGCAGGGCGCCAGCTTCGCAGGGAGGACGCGTAAATGCGACCTTTTATACTCGAGCACGACGTCGTGCGCCGAAGACAGGCAGGTACCGCTTGTCCGACTCGAGGTCGCCGCTCTGTGGCGGTCGACGAAGACTGACCGGAGTAAAAAAAGGTGCGCGTTCGGCTGTGTGTACCGTAGTTGCCGGCACATAAGCAGTCATATAATCAGGAAAATTGCGGGCGTATAGGATGGATTTAATTGTCGCAAGACAGGGGTAATTGGATATCACTGGAAGATGCCTTTGTCCTGCAGTGGACACAAAATAGGATGATGATGAATCAGGCCCCTGCAGCAGTACGTCGACTCCTAGTTTTTTTTTTTACTCCCTTTGGAATCAGGTTTTTCGGAGCAAAGAAACGATAAAACCTTCGGTGTACAATAGAGAACTTTAGCTTGTCCGGTATTCAGGTAAACGTAGGCGGACTGGGCGTTGGGGCGGAGGCGTAAACGTGAGCGGTCTGTATGGTGCAGCCACCTGGTGGCGCAGAGCTGAAACAGACAAAAACATCTAATATTGCAGTAACCAAGTGTATTCTACATCGCTGCTGGGGTAAATTTTCGGCAGCAACACGATTACGCCACTGGCGAAAATTTTACACCAGCAGCGAAGTACAATACACTTGGTTACTGCAATATTAGCTGTTTTTGTCTGTCTGAGCTCTGCGCCACCAGGTGGCTGCACCATACAGGCTGCTCACGTTCACGCCTCCGCCCCAACGTCCAGTCCACCTGCGTTTACCCGAATACTGGACAAGAAGTGTATATATGAGCGTTTAACTGCTACTCATAAAGCAAATAGATCGCATCCATAAATGATCTATATCGCAGCTGCTTGTTTTATTTTTATTCGTTCGTTCATGATCATATGGGTTGCCTTCTCACGGCATGTCAAAAATGACAATTGACCCGAAAAAGCTGACGCGGGCATTGGAACACCCCGACATGCAATGTGTCACATGCAGCAGGTACACTTGGCCGGCCTATCACGAACACATAAAACGGGTAATCTTGACAACTACCCGGTGTTCAAGGATACATTACATTTTCGACTTGTCTTCTTTTTTTTTTCGCTGTCAATGAAGCTTCAAGCCCTCAAAACTCTTGAAAAATGCTGGCAAAGCGTCAGTGCGTCCTAAATAATTTACTACAAGGGGTATGCACTGACGTCACCTAGGGCGCCATTTCGTTGTACGGCGAGTACGGTAAAAAGCTGCGGTTTATCCCGCCCACTTATCTCCAGCAGCACAGCGAAAGCTGTGCATAGGACGACAAAATGGCGCACGGTGACGTCGCGGGAATACTCCCACGTGACCCGCAGAAGGTGGCCACGTGGAGGAAGGAAATGGCGACGTTTTGACTCTCTCTCCGGCTTTCTCGGTCGCCTCCTGTAATGCTACTCGTTGTGATGGCCGGCGTAGCAGCACAGCTCACAGCCAAGCAAGGGTCAAAACGTCACCACGTCCTGCTTCCACGTAACCATCTTCTGCGTCATGACGTCACGATACATTAGGAACTAAATCGGGCATACTAGAAACTAAACCGAAACTGTGTAACACCTACAATATTAAATTATTTAATACATTAGCCCTGGCGAAAACGAGTCTTCTTGTCGAAACGTTGGCTCCCGCGACAATTCCCTGTTCATCACTTCAAGCCTTTGTGAACATCTGTCTTCTTTGTAATGCTCGCCAAGTATCATTCTTCTACGTCCGTGAAGCGCAAGAAAGTTTCCACAACATAAAAAAATACGTGCCAGCATGATCCGTTCAGAAAATGCATCCAGCTATCAGGTCGACTTCCCCAACTCTTTGCATTTCCTCCTAGAAACGGGTGTATACAGTTACATGCGCGGAAATACGGCAGTGATGCCTGACCTTCACCGGCGAGTTGTGTGCAGTACATGTTCGTACCATACCGGCGCGTGCCCTCCAAGCTTCTTTAGAAGTGCGCAGGGCAAAGTGGTTCCGCATTTATTGTAACTGCGGCTCGTTGCATATATATACACGCGCTCGCTCGCCGCCATTCGTGACACCTGAAGGTTGCACGCATTTCGCGGACGTCTGTCAAAGGCTGGAAAAATGGGCGCCCTTATGCGTGTCAGAAAGGAAGGTCGAGTTAGCAGCCCCAAGTCGACCGTACCGTATAGCGAGTTCTTATTTGTACGAGTATACATCGATGTATGCACTACTTACGCCGTCGCCATTTTTTGCTTCTTTAGAGCGATAGCTCTTTCAGGTCCGTGTGTGACCTATATCAATGAGTAGACGCGCGTGAGAGGGCGAAGCTTTCTTTACTGATGCGAGCGCACGTAGCTTATACGTTTTTCCGAGATGCATATTCTGAAATCAAAATCCAATGAATCCGAAGTCTGTGAGATGTCAGTTGAACATACCTGGATAGTGGATGCTGATACGTTCTTGGGACCACATGGGACACAATGTATTCTTAAAGAAATTAAATTCCCCTAAACAATTTACTATATCGACACCCGTTAATTCGACCCTTGTGAGGCCACATAATTAGGTCGAATTATCTGAAAGGTCGAATTACGAAACAGCGGATCAATTAACGAATTCAAATCTTCATCTTTTTTATTATTGTGTGAAGTAGCCTAGCTGCGACGTCTTTTTGTTTCTTGGCCTTAAAGCGGGAAACTCAACCAGCATAAGTCGAAGTGCGCCGACATGTTTAAACGCTGCTTCGGCGTTACACGACACGAAACAAGCGGCAACGGATGGCTTCACGGGCGGAAGGAACGTCGGCCACAAAAAGCTAAAAATAAATTTTAATGAAACAGCCTCACGCCTAAGGAATCAGTAGCACCGCCTGCTGAATTTTTTGCGTTTTCAAGCTTTTAGTAAGCACTGCGCGCATAAGGGGGTGGGGGTCGGTAGGGGTCGAATTAACCGAAGCGGCATGCTTTCGAGTTCAAATTAAACAAGGTTTTACTTCCATAGCAACGTACGCTTTCCCGCCGGGACATTAATAGCAATGCACGGACTCGCCGGAATGAGTGCGTTCGAATTAAGCCAGAAGTCGAATTAACCGAGGTCGAATTAAAGAGGGTAGACTTAAAAGTTTTTCTACGGACCAGTCTTGACTTCCTTCTTCAGAAGGTGTATTTGTCGTGATGTCAAGGCTCAGAAGAGGGTCACCTGGAGGCAAAACATCGCGTCGGTCAGTCTGCAATTCTGGTACTCGTTCGCGGTGCAATGTAGCATGATAACCGCATAACAGACGACCGAGCGAACTGGTGCGAACGCCAGAACGTCGCGATGTCTTGCTTCCACGTGACTCCCTCCTGTAGTCATGACATCACGACACATACGTAATACACCTGGGAAAAGAAACCGAAACTACTTGTTGAGTAATGAACAATAGGGGCGTGCGAATATTCGAAAATTTCGAATAAACAATGGAATATGTTTCTATTCGATTCAAGCCCTGAATCGAATAGGTAATATTCGAAACACCGAATAACAGCCGAATAGTTTTTCCAATAATCAGCACCGATGACCTAGCAATCTGAAAAGGTAAATCATAAAACAACGAAAGGGTTGTTGCTTCTATTCTTGGGACTACCCGAGTGTATAACGGTCAGCCCGAGCTTTCATACCCCTGTGCAAGCACAGTATTGATCTCGGAACAATGTTTCTCGCGTGACACCGACGCTCGCCACCAATCTGGGATACGTACCATTCTAGACATTGTCGAAATCGCCATCTTGTCAGCTCTGATTGGCCCAAAGAGATGCTATGCCCTCTCTGATTGGATAAAAATACCGCCATTACAGAATTCGACAATATGACGGAATTTCACTATGCCCATAATAGCACCCCTGATATACCTATTCACCCTTTTCGCGAAACAGTTTGTTTTAGAGAAACGAGATGGCGCTCACGGCGGCGCGCCATACCTCTCCTCAGCGACCGCGCACGAATACGAAACCATTACCGCGTCTACGTTGCTTCTGTGCGATCAGCTGTCGGAAATGCAACTGAGTTTTCGTTAACACACTGTGCTCCAATCATGCTATATTGAATCATGTGGATTGAAGACGTGTGCAGTAGTTGGCTGCAAAAATAGTGACTGGCATGTTAAGGAATAGAATGAATCTGTGTGGCCAAGTTCGCGGACCGCTGCTGCAACTGTCCGAACGTGTTACCGGCTCTTCGTGATGTACTGCTTTCCTCGAGGATACAGAAATTTGCTCATCCGCCAGCCGCGTATCGCTAACCTTCAAAGAAAGGGCTTCATCCCAAGAACGTTGGCAAGAGTGAGTACCACACGTTAAACAACGACAAAGGAAGTAGCGCCGCTTCCTGTCATAGTAAGTTTCGCGCACGTTATCTATACACATCTGTCCCAAATGGCAGGAAGACTTACGCCCACTCTATCGCCGACGTATCAAGAATAAGTGAATGGGCGCACACTTGAATATATGCGCACTGTATACGCACAATAAATGACGGACTACACCTATGGCGAACGAATGGTCGAAGCTGAATGTTTCGTGACAGTCCACAAGAGTAAGCGAGTTACTATAACTGTAATATATATTTGCTACAAGGTATTACAATGTACAAAACAGCTACGTTTCAAGCCTTGAGCGCAGCAAGAACAAATCTATCGGAACTGAGCACACCCGCGAGCGATTAGGCAGGAAACAATCAGATAGTGGCCGCACCGAGGAACTTCACTGAGTCAGAAACTGACGAGCCACCGCTTCAAAATATTTGCCGAACAAAGAGCAAAACACACTAATCCTGACTGAATTCATAATCGGAAAGCTTGGATAGCTTGGAATACATATTTAGCCCCGCTTTTAGAACAAGCACCATATACACTGCTTGCGCCGTTTGGACATAGCTTAATCAGCTCCGAAAGCGTTTTTGCATGTTCTCTGGAGCTGTGATCAAAGCTTCGTGTCGTCCACCTAGTCACAATCCACGATATCTCCGAAAACAGAGGTTTTCTAAGCCGCGCCGGCGTCATACACTTCCATTGTAAACAAGGAGGCAACGGAGGCAGTTGAGGCAAGCAATGGACGCGACATCACGTGATTAAACATGGCAGCGCCCACGGGATCGCCGCGAAAAGGATCAATACATGAATCTTTTAAGTAATCTTTTTTTTTTTTTTTTTGAAAATCGCGCACTGCACTGAAAGTTGTCTCATTCGAAAACTATTGAATTTGTATTGGATTCGGTGACGTCGGGATGTCAATAGGGCCAGGCATGATGACGTCGCTTCCAAATAAACAAGAGACTGCGCTTGCGCGTGGCAGCTGCAGCGATTGCAGGAATGTAGCACGCGCCTGTATATATTGACGTCATCATGACGCATCCACCGCCTCTGTACCAAAACCGAAACTGCATGGTTGGTAGAAGCAAGTATTACAGTAAATTATTCCGGGCGTTCTGACGTTGGCCAGTATTTCTCAAGGGCTTCGAGCTTCATTTCCAACAAAATGACAAGTCGAGAATGTCACGTCCGTAGAGTCTGTGAAGACCAAAAGCAACACAACTTCACTTTGGCTAATTTGGTGATATACGATGCAATCCTGCAAGTGCTACAGGGCTGTAGTAATTGCCTTTTTTTACGCGGGCACCTGCATGCTTAGATGATATGATCCATATACCAGATGGCGGCCTCAAGATATATTCAGCGAGGCGCGGGCGCCATCCATTTTTTTTTTTCAGTTTCGATATTGCAAACGTCTATTTATGCGAGATTTTCGTGACGCATACGCTCAAGTTTCAAGCGTAAATGGGAATGAAGGTTTTAGACCTCGAAACCCCAGAAATATGACTGACAAGCCTCAGAACATCCTAAATAACTTGCTATTTTCGGTTTCGTTTCCTAGAGGGTGTGTGCTTCTTCATGATACATGTGAGGCCGAATTCGCAACGTTTTTCGTTCGCAAGTGCCTCTTGCCATTGGCAGAGATGGCAACACGAGAACAAGGTGAGAGCAGGAGCCGACGTTTCGACAAGTGAACTTGTCTTTTTCAAGGCGGCATATATGCTCTCCTCGGCACAGTATTGTAGGTACGATACCTGCCTTACCTTCTCTACCCTTTATAAGAACCGTACCGAGGTGAGCATATGTCGCCTTGAAAAAGACAAATCCACTTGTCGAAACGTTGGCTCCTGCGCTCACCTCGTTCTCGTGTTGCTCATTGCCATTGGCAGGCGACTTTCGCTAGTGCCGCAGCATCAGGATCGGCCAGCGTTTGTACTTACGAACAATTTTAGCGTAACGGGTGTTCTTTTTTTCTTTTTTTTGCTTTTATCGCGAAAAGTGCGGGCCCTAGGTCGTAGACTAGCTATTAAATTATTTACGAAGCCCTCAGGCATTCATTGCATTGTGAGTACTTTTTCTAGGGTTTCGAGGTTGAGGACGTTTCATTAACGCCCCTCCCCCCCCCCCCCCCCCCCCCCCAAAAAAAAAAAAAAAAAAAAAAGAAAAGAAAGATCACTATACGTCACTTCGCTAAGGAACTTCTTGCGAGCACTTCTTGGGCGCGCAGGTGCCGCGCGGCCCGGTTCATGGCGGGCGCCTTCTGGCAACGCGCGCGAGGGCCCCGATATCACATAGCGGGACCGCTCGCACATATCGGCAAGAAACACCTGCCGTCGAGCGCGCAAGACGTGTTGGACGACGGCACACGCTCACGAATATATGTGTGTGTCTCGATATCCGAAACGAGCACCGTCCGTGCTCGCGTCCTTGGCACAGGCCGTGGTGGTGTGTAGGGGCAGAGGCGGGCATCATGGCCGCCGGTTTCAGTGTCACGGTGAAGGCAGAGTCGTGACTCCGGGGGCTTCCGCGCATTCGGCGCTTTCCCGCGTGACCACCGTGCTAGCTAGAGCTAGCTGCTAGCCCCCGGCCGTGGCAGCTAGCTCATCATCCCGCCGTTCGTCGTCACACAGCGTATACGTGTATACGCTATCAGGTGTTGAATTTGAGGTCTTTGAATCCTATCAAATACGAACTTTCGAAAAAAAGAAACAAGTTTATCGAGTATAGAATCGAACACCGAATAATTATGAACGATAATAATACTAATGACGATGATGGTGATGTCACGTGGTTGGAAACGAAGCTGTTTTTAAGCTTGAAGCGAAAAAAAAAAAAAAAGGAGCCCCACATCATTCATGGGTACAAGCGGGTATAGATCTACAATCGAAGAGGTACCAAATCCTGTCAATTTGTAAACTGAAATAGCACACATGTGAGCAGCGTCAAAACGTCGCATTACTGTTCGGAAAGATTATCTGGTTCACACATTCTCTCAGTAGCCATTGCCGTTGCAGAGCAGTGACGACTCTATCGAGCCGCAAAACCTTAAGGAAGAGACATTGCTGGAATGACTTTTCTTTTGCAATGTGTCAGCGTGTGGTCATGCTTCCAAAATAACAGGAGTGGCCAGTAATACCTTGAGCACTACTGCTTTATAGATTTATTCTGGACAGACAGCAGGAGAGAAGTCATAGAGCACCCCACAGTGTATTCTGCACTTTTTGTGATCAACCGACCAACTTGTACACAAAAATCGAGATTTTATGTACCACGAGATCATGATGTCCCCTTATCTCTGCCCCTGAATCGGCATCAACACAAAGTTGGACTTGCTTCCCAACACACATAGATAGAATTTTCTTCATTAATCCCTTCCTTGCACATGCAGTAAACTGGTAAAATGTTCCCAATATTATTTTGTCAACAGCAACGTAGTACACTCTTTTAAGTGTCAATCTTAATATGGAATTTTTCACATGACACTTTTTCTAATGCATGTCTAGTTTTCCCATGTTTGCCAAAACCTAATCTGAATTTTTCATGTCAAATGTGTATTTTGTGCTAGCATTCTGTTGCAAAATGTTGAAGTTGTTAGCGTAAGTGGTGCATTATTTCGCAGGAGGAGGAGGAATAAACTTTCATTGTGGAACCAGCACGTTATGATGGCCGGGCCTAAGCCTCCCATGAGGGGACGTCGAGGGCTTGCCTCGCCGCCGCCTCACGGGCGTGCTGGGTCGCCCTAGGTTTGGTCGTCGAGGGCGAAGCTCCGCAGAGCCTCACGCAACCTCGACGAGAGGGTCGTGGTGTTAATTTGTGTGTACTGTGCACACACTACTGTGCACTGTTTCGCAGTTTTAAATAATTTTACATTTCTACCCATTATAATTTGTATGCATGCTGTCTTCCTTTGTGTACCATAGTACATACCCTTCTTCCTCTACAATGCTATAATGATAATATGTGGAACGAATGAATGCAGTAATTAACAATCATCGAATGCATTCTTGTATGATCCACATCATTATCCAACCAAATCCTTGTCAGTTCTATTTATTTATTTATTTTCATTTCAATGGCACTGCTACAGCTTATGTTGTCTGCCCGGTAGAAAATAGCTGGTGATTATTTTTGACTGAATCTAACAATGACTTAGTAGCATGTCCAAGTTTGAGCTAGCCTCCAGCGGAAGAATATTAACAAAGTCCTTAAATTTTATTGCAGCAAGGCACAGAGGAGCGTTCAGTTGCCATCTCCATTCGTGTGCACAAAGCCCTGGAACTCTCGGATGACAAATCTTACGTCATCACCTGCGGCAAGAACAACTTCCGAAATGCCAGGTACGACACTCCTAGAGAGTCTTAACGTATCTTGCCTTTCAGTCTGCAGCGACTGCTTTGTGTGTTTGGAGCACTGCAGCTCAAACCATTTTAAAAATATCGCAAAAGCACCAGCCTTTGAGCGATTCAGTAGCTACAAGCTGTGAGGCTATAGGCTGCAAGAAAATTCTGTACCCAAGCAGCACTGCTCTATGTTGGAAGAGGCACCTAACAATGGCATTAATTGCTTTCCTGTTTCAAAAGCTTTTGTTCTTCCACGTTCCAAAAAACTTCTGCAACCCCCATGAAAACATTAGTAACAAAAAATAATTTTAACCGAAGCTTTCAGAGATAATTGCCCAGGACCGTCGAGTTCAGTCACCTATATTGCAAAATCTAATCGTGATATTATGTGGCTATTGCCCATAGCTGGTGCTCATGAGATGCACCTTAACTTATAGCCAATAAAAATATTTCTTGCATGTAAGAAAACATGACCAAGTTAAGCTTTTACATGCTCAGAGTTGAATGTTTGCTTTTTGTGTGCCAAAGCTACACAATGACGTTGACTCTGAGACATACCTCACTGGAAGGCTCCGGATTCACTCTGACACTCGGGGCATTTTAGGAAGCACAAGAATCTCTGTGTGCATTTTGCCACCAGTGGCACGCAGCCAAATTGATTAGGAATCGAACTCGCAACAAATGTCATGAGCTCAGCATGAGGTTGCCATGGCTCCTTATCTACTGCCACTAGCCACAGGAGTGCAAGTAGCCTAGAATAAGGATGGTTTGCAGTGTTGCGCTGTACACCTAAGGTGCCAGCAAATTCTGCTAACATTGCATTGTCTCGAACATCACACAATGCTCGAATGACACTCCCTTGCTTTCATCTTTGACACTGAACTCAATCAACAGTCTCAGGCTGCAGAAGATTACAATGTATTTATCTCTTATGTACCAACGAATTGATTGATTGATTAATAGATTTATTGATTGGGCACACTGCAAAATCAACACTGACCTATGAAATTGGTTGTGGTAGAGGGCTCTGGATTAATTTGGTTCACCTGAGGTGCTTAAGCATGCTTCTTCATCAATATACACAAGCGTTTCTGCATTACACCCACATCAGATACCGGCCATGGTCAGAAGTTGAGCTCGGGGCCTTGCTCTTTTAGCAGGAAATTGCCATATCCACTGAAGTACTGCAGCAGGTAATCAGATCTACACTGTTTCCTGCACTACATTGCAATATCGAAAAGAAAATATTTAGCAGGTAAGAAAAAAGCAAGAAATGCCACCCAACACACTATGAGGCATAATTTATGTGCAATCATTTATTTCATAAATGCATGTATTGTGTACGGGCACAACTGATTAACATTGGAAGCGAGAGTATGCATTCAATGGCCGAATGAGTCGTGAGAATGCAACAGGCTGCCGCAAGTGGCACTAATTCTTAATGATATTAATGATGTCCACATAGCAATGTGAGTGTGGCGTTAGAATTTTAGACATTCAGCAGTTCATGTTACCTTTGTGCCCCTATGCTGCATGTATTACTCCCATAGATGAACTATTGCTTATCACTAGCCAACTGTTGCAATACCTGCATATACTCCCGACAGCCGAATACTGCTATGGGACATAATTGCTCTTCAAGGTGGTTTTTATTGTCTATTGCCATGTAACGAATGTGAAACACGATTTTTAAAATTTAATTACCATGGTTTGATGCCAAAAGCTGTGCCTCCATGTACGTACGTGAAAAAAATAACGATCTCCATCATCTCATGTTTGCTATCGTAAAAACTGCATTTCATTGCCTAAACGCAGAGGTGAAGATGTAACGATGTGCAGTACATTGCCATGTTGCAACCGCGTCCAGTCTTTTCACGCAATCTCGGTGATTTCGAGACACACCTAAAGGTTTCTTTCAGCTGTCTGGGACACAGAGGTCTAGATCAATTTAGTGTAAAATTTATCAAAAGCAGATGACAAGAATACGAGTAAACCACTTCTTACAGTTACACATGCACCGTACTTCATACCCAGAATGAATATTTTGCGTAATCGCTTCCAAGTGAATTTCCAAAAAATGCTGAAGGCAATGTGCCATGTATTGTGCAAGGGGTCTCAGGAGGATATAATGAGAACCCTTGCAATCTTTCAGGAACGAGCTCTACAGGGTTTCCCTTGGATTCCTAGACGAACAGAAGAGAGTGCACGAGCTAGTAATGGGGCACCACTACACACTCAGGGCAAGTGCCCATGGCCCTGGTGGTGAGTATATGCACTTCTAACTATTAAGTCTATGTAGCATGTCAGTCTGGCTTGAGGGTAAATAGGTGTAATTGCATCCTTTAAAAGCGGTACTTCGAGCACAGTGCTGCAACTCTATCAATTTTGGTATCATTCTATGATTTCAAAGGCATTCAGTAGAGCTGTATATGTGTCAAGTCAAGAATTCTAGAATGCTTGGCTTCACACAAATACAGCTCTACTGAATGCCTCTCCAATTTATGAGGGTAACAGCTGAATGTGAAAATAAAAGTGTGAATCTACAAGTCCTGGCACATCACTGAAAAAAAAAAAAAAATAAAAACGAAAGCGGCCAGTCAACTTAGCTGAGTAAAACCCAATAAAATGTGCTCTGATGAGGGCCAAAAGAGGAATGTAATGAAAAGGGTTCATCAAAGAAAACATGTTGCATTTTAAACAATGTTTTAAAGTCAGACAAAAAAAAAAAAAAAACATTTAAGAAGAGGCAATGACATAAGTTATTACAGCAACCCCCCCCCTCCCCTTCCGTCTTCCCATTTATATGTGAAGGGCCCTTAAAGATCACTTTATCACATTGAAGTTCAGGTTGCAGAGAGTGTGATGCATAAAATAAAAGGCTACAGCATTAAAAGGATCCCTGAAACACCTTTCCTTGAAACTGTAGCTACACTTCTGTCCTACTCATTTTTGTGCGTCTTCTGTGATGAAGCCCGCTTTTGACTGTCATATTTCTGTGTGTCCATATGTCTATCTTCTTCATTTGTGCAACTGCTCATCTCAGACTGCATCGCAGCCTCGTGTACACGGTTGGAACTCCGTGTAGTACACGTATCTGTCGGGACTCAGTGCAGTGTGTGTGGTGCAACTTCTCCTTGCCTTTTGTCTCTGTACATTCGTGTGTGTCTAGGACTGTATGCTAACTTCATTTACTCTTTTAAGCAAGCTCTGCTCCAGATTTTTCAAACCTACGACATTGTTTCTTCTTATCTTACAATATTTTTGTTATTGTTAATATTGTGAAAAAAGAGTAGATATCAACATTATAGGGTGACTAACTCTTTGATTTTCATCTAAAAAAAAAGCAAGGAAACAAACAAGAACACAGGAATGAGTGCAAAACCTTTCAACGAACATATACTGCTGAAGAAATTTCTGAAAAGGACCTAATGTTTAGTTTCCTCTTTCCCCCTCAAACTCATTTATTCTTTCTCATCCTCTTCACAATCTCTCTCAGCCGGGGCAGTGTCAATAGCAGTGCACCGCCTGTTGCTCCTTTCGTTCTTCTATCCAAGGTACAATTATAGCAATTCTTATGGATTGACATCTGACAAAGGGGCCTGAGAGCAACCAAGGAGGAGTAACAGATACACTAACAATCTCCGATGCTGATTCCTTATCTCAAAGAAAATCTGGAAGCGTGTGGATGCAAGCGTGCGCAATGGCTGGCACTTGTACAGGTCTGGCAGGTCAGTCGGAGTAGAGAACCCCATGCCACCTCAGTAACCCTCACCATCAAGGTTTTATTCACTTTTCGCGAGTTTGAACTGGCATTTAGCAACCTAAGCAAACATTGTGCTGTGGATCCGGATCTCACCATAAATCAGATGCTGACAAATCTGGCCTATGAAAGAAGACGCGCCATTCTGGATATATTCAATCACATATGGAGCACGGGAGAGATTCCAGAAATCTGGAAGACAGCATCGGTGGTGCCAGTGCTCAAGCCCGGAAAGTATCCTGTGAACCTACCCTCATATCGGCCAGTAGCACTAACATCATGTGTGTCAAGGTTGATGGAAAGACTAGTATGTACAGCCACCCAAATCTTTGAATAGCATGCGCGAGCGGCGACTTTCTGTGCGCCAGCACCTTAAATTAGGAACTAACTTACAAATTACTATGCTATCTGACTATGCTTACAAAGCTCGTGAAGATAGCATAGTCATTTGTAAGTTTGGTCCTAATTTAAGGTGCTGGCGCACAGAAAGTCGCCGCTCGCTCATGCTAGTTAAAGATTTGGGCGGCTGTACATGGTTAACTTGGCATACAAAGCAAGGAAGGAAACTCTCACTGTGTTTGACTGCATTTCGTAAATGGTTGAGTGCTCAGGTCAGTGCCTTGAACTTGCCGAGCCACATCGATCACTACAGAGTCGATGGCCTTTCAACATTCGCCGTCTTCATGGTTGTTGCCAAAGCATATGAGTGTGTGCTTCAGATAGGCATCATCAATGGAATTCCGAGCCATGCCCCCCATCTGAGGAAACACTCTTCAGTTCACGCACAAACTTCTCAGAGGTTGCTGTGTCTTGATTAACACCAAAATACAATGAGTGAAGAGCTACGCATTTCCCTCGGAATACCTCAAGGCAGTGTCCCGTCTCCCTTGCTCTTTAACGTTGCCATAGCTAGCCTTCCTGAGACACTAAAAAAGAGCTAGGACATCAGTTAAAATGTCTGTCCACACTGAAGGCACTTGCGTTGGGATCTCAAGGTTCCAGCATGAACATTTGGCATGTATAGCCCAGGGTGCAATCTCCATTATGAAACACCACTTATCAGTGCTTGGCCTCTTTATCAGTGGAAAAGTCAGCCTTCATACGTTTTCCATGGGTGAGCAATGCACTTGACGCTCAATATTAGAGGCCTCCCAATTTGCCGTGCAGCTAGTGTTCGGTTCCTAGGCGTCACCATTGACAACAAGCTATTCTGGCGACGTGTGGTTGAAAGTGTTGTGGCTGCATCAGTATAAAGGCTCAGTGCACTTCATTGCATGGCAGGTTGTTGGGGTAACCATCCCATGTCCATGCTGAAACACAATGCTGCACTGATAACAAGCCGCATTCTCTGCCAACTGCCGGCGATACCACAATCGAAGAGCACATTCAAGCGCTTGGAGGCAGTACATAGAAAGGCACTGTCATTTGGCGATGGGTGTTCCCTAGGCGGCTTCAACAAGAAAATCACAAACGAAGCTGAGTCTCTTCCGCTCCACCTACTGGCATCCCAAGCCTTATTGACTCAACTATCAAGGCTTCGTGAGCCCTCTGCAGGCAAGGGGCTTCTGCAGCGACTGCGAGCAATAACACACTCCCACTTTCACGTGGCACTGAAAACTTTCCGACTGTTAGGTTTTGAATGGACTAAACGGAGTCGTCTGGACCCACCATGGTCTTTTGAAGATGTTGCCTGCAGCGTTCGAGTGCCCCGACTACCAGCAAAACACACTATTACAACAGCTGAAGCAAGATTTCTTGAGCTGGACCACTTGAACACAGTGTATCGAAGCCACTTGCAACTCTACACAGACGGGTCGGCGTGCATATATACACAGACCTGCGGAGTGAAATTTTGTGCACCTTCCCTTGATATGTCATAGTCTGGTCAACTGAACTGCTTAGTTTTGTCAACAGAAGTTCAAAGTGCTGCAATCACCATCGCTTTTCAAAAGCTAGGGGTTGTGTGGCCTGCCTTGGGAGATTGATTATATTGTGGCCTGCCTTGGGAGAGCACTAGGCAATCTCTGGCACTCCGTAAAGACCTTAGGTGCATGGCATTTAAAGTGAACTTTCAGTGGATCCCATCACATGTAGGAATTGAAGGTAATGAGAAAGCTGACGCTCATGCGTGTGAAGTGCTATAATGTGCCCCAAAATTGAGAGCTCCAAAAAATTTGCAGGAAAGGAAGGACGCAATATGCAATCATTTTCAGTTTCTTCACAAAACTCCACATAAAGCAGGTGTTGTCCAAGGACTTACTCGAGAAGACACTACCCTGCTGTATCGTGTTAGAATAAACTACCACTTAAACCCAGGCTTGGTTGATTATGACTGGAGGATGTGCTTCCTCGCTTTGTACTTTATGTGTTGAGATCAGTGATTTGGAACACATTCTGGTTATGCCGACAGTTTGATGAGGAAAGAAAGGCGTTGATTCACAGCCTGCAAAAGAAAGGTCTTACAGACACGAGCTACGAAGATGCGGTGTTCCCGAAGGGCCCTCAGCAATCAGGAAGAGAGTGCTACGACTGTTGCTTGCCTTTCTTCAAGATACAGAGTTGGGCTAAGCCTGGTGACACACCTTTACTTAAAAAATATTCACCAACGATTATGATACTCCCTAATGCGAAATATGACCTATACGTGTTTTCATTTCACGATATATTGGCTGGCGCAGACAATCTGTCTCGTGCGGCATGTTGCAAACGGAGTGAAGTGTTCCGCGTCTGCCTCGCTAATTGGGAGATCGCAAGAAGCAGCGTGTGGGTGACGCGTGGGCACGATTCACAGCAGCTGCCGCAGACAGACCTCCCAGACAACTCGCGCTACTCTGGCACCATCTCGCAGCCATCGTTGCCGCAGTGCGTGTCTTGTAGCACTACACTTTTATTCTTCTTTAATACCACGCTGCGCTCCACATTCGCTCTTTCATCCGCTGCGCTCGTTCACTCAATTACGCCGGGAACACCGACACAGGAACGGGTGCCTAAGAGCTGCGCTCTAAAATGTATGAGATGCCCAGGTGGAACAATTACTGGCTAAGCATGCCAGACTAACCCTGCCTGCTGCTACACTACCACCACCGTCAACCAGTAGCATTTGTGGGCCGTTACGCTTAATGTAACGTCATTGCTGACACCGCATAGAGCAGCAAAAAAAAAAAAAAGAAAGGATGCTGAAAACCACAGGAAAGAGCAAGTGATGTATTATGTGAGATCGTAAGTTCGCAGCTACATGCATTGCAATAATTATTCGCACGCACATATTTGCGCAAGCATGGCAGCATTGTCTACACTCTACAGATTGGTAACATTTTCTTATAGCATTCAAAAAGTGCTTCAGTGCCCCTTTAACCTGAGGCCAAATCTTGTTTACTACCCTGATTCTGTTGATTCGTCCAGAAGCAGCATGTCAAAGAGCACAGTGTGAGGTTATGGTAGCAGCAGAAGGAGATTAAAGGATTAGCTGCAGCTTGCTGGCCAGGGCTTACATCCTAGAACAGTCCCGCAGTGGTTATGGGAGACTATACAAAAGTCCTAAAGCTCAACAGCTTAACAAAATTTGCTTTTAAGAATCTACTGTGCAGCTAAGCTGAAATGTGCAGCAGTTTATTTAATTAATTAATTATAATTTTTTATTTTATTAAAACCCTCAGAGCCATAGGCATTATAGAGGGGAGCGGTTACATTGGTTCAAAACGTTACTATACAATTTCAGCTACTAAGTACAATTTAATCAATGCCCTGTATACATTTCTATTTTCTCTTTCTTTTTTCAGAAACTGGTGGCATCGTGGTCAGATCCTGCTTCAGTTTTGCATCCAATACCAGTGAGGAGGAGCTCATAGATGCCAATGGGTTCGTATTTTTAAAGTTTATCAAACTAGCATCCGTGCACACATATTAAAAGTGCACATAGTGCATCCCCCAACCGGCTTCCCAAAATAGAATGATACTACTGCTCCTTATACCCCTTTCACGCAACAGTTACTTTTGTCTGTTGAAAACCTGTTTTTAACACGTTTCTTGCATCTTCAGTGCCAATAAAAACACACGGCAGCAGAACATACTAATAACCTTGAATTTTTCTGCGAGATTTGTGTAGTCCAGAAATGTCAACTCAATGCAGTAAATTATCAAAAATAGTTGAGGTGATGGAGCAGTACCGACGTGCAATGGGCTCAGAAAACAGCAAGCAACCTCATGAATTTGCTTGATGCTAATCAACACTGGTGAAGAAGAATTAAAGAAAATCTTCTACAGGATTACACACTTAAATTGCACCAAGCATGCAGGCTTAGGTCTTGCAACTCATTTTGTGTAATACACTTAGTGCGTACTAATAAATTTTGTGTTAAAGGTTGCACGAGAAATGTATTGAGATGTAAGCAATGTGTTTTCAGACATCGCTTTCATTAGTGCTTCCAATTCTGAGGCGGTACCTCAATGTGTAAAGTGCGATCCACTGTTAAAGGAGGCATACAGTTAGTATTCTGCCTATAATTCTTGCTGAGATATGCCGTAAAGGCCCAGGACTAACTTTTTATGTATATAGCTATGTATAATTGATGCATCAGTCACCTGTCTCAGATAGGGGCAAAATATGTTCGAGTTATTTTGGCTTAGATACTGGTTAGCTCTTCTCTTTAACAGTGGACTGTACATCCAAGAAATTACTATTTTTGAGCAGCATAAGTAACACGCTACGACCATATAAATAAAACCACACACACTGTTCTCTTTCAGGTGCCCAAAGACCACATTCCTGTCGGCATTCAAGTACAACGAGACATCAGACACTGCAGATGCAACAGTGTCATCCACATTCAGGTTCCCAGGAAGCAACAAAATCAACATTCAATGCGACATCGTTCTCTGCCAGTCATCTCGGTGTCCAGTGGTGAGGATCACACTTTTGCACTCCTTGAAGAACAGAGCGACGCATTGATGGCCTTAGCTATAGATTTTGAAGTAGTTTCGATAAACTAGGCTAACCATTAAATATGGTTGAATGTGCTGTTCATTATTTATAAATCTGTTCATTAATTATAAATTGCCTTTCTGCCACATTTTGAGGTGTTTTGATGGAGGAATCTGCAAAGTACAAAACGATCTTAGTGATGTTAGCATGAATGCATTAAAAACAGCTGAAATTTCATCCAAAATAATTTGATGAAAATATATGGCCATGCAAAGTGAAATTCGTCAACTACACGTATTAAAGAAAAGCAAATGAATATTTTTTTAGATGATAGGAGCAAGTATTCTTATTGGGGAAAATAAATCTGTCACGATGACACAGCAACAAGGAAAATTTCACATATGACTGCTTCTATGTTGTGTTCTTTTCCATCATTATGTGTCGTCACAGCACCCCATTTTCTTAGTAATGACATACTGACCAACCCAATCATTCCAGGGCAAGTACCCAACATCGGTCACAATGCCTGGGATGTATAACACAGGTCCCCAAGTGTATCGTTCTAAGCAGCCCAGGGACATACACTTTCAGCCTACTCCTAACGTTTGATTGTAGCAAAATGCTAACATAGAGTTTTGGTTAGAGTACTTGCCTTGAAGACGCATAAGCACTGGTTCTATTCCCCACACCAGTGTGCATTTTTTTAGTTTTCTGTATTATGAGCATCATTCTAAATTCTTGCAAATAGAGGTGTTCAGCATATTCCCTAGCTTATAACTGCTGTTCGCAGTAATACATAGAATCAAGGTGTTTCATGATAATAAGACACTTCTGTGTATCATAATTCATTGCTTGCTTTATTATGTCACACATAGTATACAGACCTGCCAACCTTAATAGCTAAGAAATACTGCAGTCGAAGCCACCAAATACTAGATATTAATGAAAAATACCAAAACTGTTTTAATAGCCAAGATATTAAAACTGTGTATTTAGAAAGAACATCACATACTTGGTTCTCTAGAGAAACTTTGAGCAGACAAACTGCAATATAGTCACAGGAAGAATGGTAAGCTAAAACACACACTTGCGAAGAATATAAAAACATTATAAAAAGAAAAACACTGGCCGTTTCAGGGCCTGTACAGGTCCCTTGTTCTCCATGGAAGCAAACACGACACAGGAAGAATGATCTGTGCCACAGAAGAACGGAAATATCCCATGAACTTTTTCATGAAATATTCACAGAACAGAGGCTGACATTTTAGTTGCTATTTTGCACTGGCATTATAAGAGAATGGCACTGCTGCTGGCAGGTCAGAATACACGAGCTCATCTAAAAATCAGCCTCTAAAAAATTGGTAGACTACGGTATTTATATTCTTTTAAAACGAGTTTCGCCCGGAAATGACCACAAATTAAAAACGGCAAAATTATTGTGTCAATACTACAATGACAAACAAGCTCTAAAAATCAAGCATTTTATGATAAAATGATAAATGTTGGCAGATATGGGTATATCATTGGGCAAACAGTAGGAATCAGTGTTTTTGTACTTTTGTACTTTTTCTTCTTTTTTTTCTACAATACGCTAGTGAGCGAACAATTAAAGACAGTTGCATTTCTGTACAGTTTTGAGTTAACAGCGAATGACACCACCCCATTTCCCCGTGCACTGCAGTCCAGCTGCGGGGCATCTCCCGACGGTGGAGGTACCAAGTCGCTCCCTCAAGTCAAAGACAGCGAGGCTGCTGTGCAGTTGATGGCGTCAACATCTGTCTTTGTGGTGGAGCCTGGGGAGAGCTCAAGTGAGTATTGCAGAAAGAAACACATGGTTGTGCACCGAGAGAAAACATCCCTTCTTATTATTATTATTTCTATTATTAATCATGTGAAAGACTGCACCCAGCGAGAGATAGAAGTTGAGCGGGTTCTTGGAGAAAAACAATATCAGGTGGCGAGGTGTGTGTGGCACTGTACTGCAGGAAAAGCCCCCTCTTGCATGCGAGCCCCCTGCTGTTCCACTGCCATACAAAATCAGATGGTATTGTGGAAACTGCAAATCTAGAAGTTGTCTGATTGGACTTTACAGGTATTAAAATTTCCCTTCCTCTTTGTAGCACAGAGTGCTCCAAGCTGGCATGACCAGCTTACTTGGTATGGAAAATTTTCTTCAGCAGCCACCGTCATCGTTTCTCCTCTTTCATCAGAGATGGGACGCCCTAGACGCTCGTGCTTGGAGATTAGACTTTATGTACACAGTATATATACATCGATAGCTATTTACAGTGAGTCTGACGTAGCAACCTTTCATTTACACTGGAACAAGCGCTCTCAACTTGCCAGAGGCGAAAGTTCGGAGCACCTTTCCTGCATCCAGAACCCTCGTGAGAGGTCGGGAGCCCAGTTTTATTTAACCTTTTGGTTTTTCCACCCAAATCCCCCACGGCAAATCATGACACCAAAGTGACCTGATTGGGTCAACTGGGATGTCACTTACTGTTCACAATCTCTTTCACACCCTCTCTACGTTTTTCGGAACACTGAGAGAGATAGAAAGAAGACAACAAACAACAAATAAACTTCAAACCGTTCCCTTCTGCAACCCACTAATATCTCCCGGCGTTTCCTAGAACACTGTCGAAAGAAAGAGACACCCAAGTTACCACGTTCTCGTGCCTTTGTTAGAAATCACGCACAGTATGCAGTAAAGGGTTTCTCCACAGAAGCGCGCCCATCGATGCACAATGCCGTCCCGCGCGTGGTTCGTCTCCGGCGGGAACATAATACTGTCAGTCCAAAGATGGACTGTGCTCCTGGTGCCAGCCCGTCGCTCAAAAGCCCGTGCTTCGGGTTGCACGATCCCTCTGGCTCTGAAATAGTTTTTCTTCCACCGAGGCATGCCCATCGACACCCTAATGATGTCTTGCACGCGGTCCGCTTGAGGCAGGGCGCGAGAGGGCAGCCTTTCTTCCGTTTGCGCTTCTGGGCTAAACAGCTCCTATTACCATCCCCTCCCCCATGTCTCAGACCGCCGGTGCGGCATTTTACAATGCACAGGGGTGGTGACGCGGGTTTCCTGCAGCCAAAGAGCGCCTCCTGACCCACTAACAAAGCACCCCGCTGGTTTCGCTTTCTGCAAGGATTGAAAACGGCAACCTTTCACACTTCTGGGATGAAATTACTTTTCAGGCCCCCCTGCAGTTTGTCAACATTCTTTACACGCATTCCCTAAGATTCACGTACGTGCCGAAATGCGGGCGATTCAATACTAGCAAAAAGAAAAAAAAGGATGGTGCAAAGAAAGTAAAGGAAATGTCATGGCTTCGCTACTAGGATCTGTGTGTCTCTGCCCAAGGCAGTCTTACCAAGGCATTGTTCTTTAGCAACAGAACCCTTCTATGTGAACACTGAATGCAAATGCACAATGGTTATAAAATAACACTATCCAAACAACATGCCATACATGCACACAGAATGCACACACACAGATGAAGGAAAAACAACAGAGCATGAACAAGCACCTAACACTGCTCATGCACATCAAGCGACACTGTCACATAAATGACCACCAAAAAAAAAAACAGATCAACACGAACTCCGTGAAACGTATACAAGAATATGACAAAAAAAAAGCTTGTTTCACTGAAGTACACACACTTCATCACACAGTTCTTTTCAATAGTTCGACAGTTCTGCACGTCACTCTTGTCCACGTGAGTTTTCACTACGTTCCTAGTCCCCCCCCCCCCCCTCTCGTGTCTTTTCTCCCCGAAAGCACCGCTGCCCGCTTCCCAACATGCATACAACTATGCCACGTGTATCCGACACCCTAAACTAAGGTGAAACACAGGCAGAGTGGAATAGTCCAACAGCTCATACTTAGCCCCCAGAATTGAATGGGTGCACGCCGCAGTGCATAGGGGCAGTCTCGCAGGGCGCGCTGCGCCAACCCGCCTGCTGGGAAACGATGTTTTCTTCGCGCAACGGCCACTTCGAAAAACTCTTGCTCCCCTTCAACCCAAGTGCACATCGAGTCACCGCTACGATAAGAACCGCAAGATCAGCCTTGCACGTTCCCCCCTTCGGGGCCATCGAGCCCCCAGCCGGGCCTTCGCTTGGTACATGCTTGGCATCGTCGTCTGCTTTTCGCAACGCCGCAGTTGTTGCCACGGAAACACTGACTTCTGTGCTTAACTGCAGCACGGCCGTCACAGTGTTTCTCGCGGCTGGGAGCACTTCCCTCGCTTGCTTCAGTTATAAACTGTTGATCTTTGAGCGGAACTTCATTCAGCTCTACTTCCCAAGAGCTCGCTGTCATCTCACTGCGTTTCTAGTCACCACGCCCCTCACAGCGATGCTCCACAACACCGTCATCAGGGAAAGCCCCGTCACCCGGGGTTCACCCCATCTTTCGGTACATCTGACGCTTTCATAAGAGGGATGTCAGCCATTGCCAGAACCCAGCTCGACCGCCGATGAGCCCATTGGCACTGTAGCTGCCTGGCTGCTGCTTCTCTGCAGCCCCAGTGCATGCTTCCATCGCAATCGCAGCGCCACTGTACTCTCTGTCAATACATCCTATCAGCCTCGAATTTGGAGACACTAGATTCACCTGGCTCTCCCTCCATGATCTCCTGACAGGATTTCTGGTCAAGCGGGCGGGCCAGTTAGCGACACTTCGGGATTAACCCCCTCACCGTCTGTCGCCAACTCAGCCACAACCAACCATCGCCGCTGGCCCTCTGCAAGCGAAGCAGCAACGGCTGTCTGTGCGTCCACGCTGCATTTCCCAGGAAGGCACGGCACTAGTTTCTCGTGGCAAATGTATGATGCACACTTCTCGTTTACCCTCACAGCTGGTGATTCATCAGCGAATGTGCTGCTAGTTTGATGGTCCTCACTATTCCTGCTTTTTCCTATCCCCTGGCCTCCTCTGTCATGCCTATCCTTTCAGTGTCTGGTGGACCACTTTCTAATTCTAGGTGCCGCGCAGCTCCTGTGTCCGATGGACCACTTTCGGGTTCTGGCTATATGCCGTCTGCCTCTTGCCCTCTGATTTTCACTACCCCTCCGAAAACACCCTCGTCCTTAAGCAATTGCCATGCTTCCTCTGACAGGAGGCAATCAGTACATGATGTCAGCTTGTCTGTTAATGCACACAGCACTGGCACCGCCTCCTTTACATTTTCGAAAATGCCATATTTGCGGGACATTGTCAGCGGAACCACGGTGAGTTTCCCCTTCACCCTTTCTCCCAAGGCAAAAGTTAGGCTGATCATTCTGTGCGCCTGCACGACCTCAGGCAGCACAACTCTCACGCAACACTGTAATCTCCGCTCCCGTGTCCAGAACTGCATTAATATGCCTATCCTTACACTCGAGGAACACCGGAATGAGGTGCTGTGCGCAGCTACTGCCTCTCCTATCGAAACGTGCGCCAACAAGCCTGTCGCTCTCAGTACCCGGAACTTTCAATATTTTCTGCACCAGGCCCTGGGGGCAATTCCACTTCGTAAGCCCACTAGAGCTACACGAGAAGCAGCCTCTAAACTTTTGTTTTGTCTCAGCGTCTCGAGCTTTCCTGCTGCCGCGATCACTTGGCTGTACACCTGGCTTGATGCTACTACGGCTTTGCGACTCTACCTGCTTCTATTTCACCTGCTTGCCTGTGCTGTTCTTGCCTTGCGCCTCCTGGAATGTCCGCAATAACGCAGCTAGGTCTGGTACGTTTAGCCATGTTTTCCCTTCCTGCAGTGTGACATGCCAAAGCGCGTCATCTGAGAGGTTTTTTCTTCAATTGGTCTACAACCAATAGTTTGACCAGCTCCTCAAACGTCGACACACCTCTCGAGTCAAGGTAAAAGTGCAGATAGCTTTGAAGGCGAGTTGCATAAGGCCTCCATCCTTCGTTCATACGCTTTTCTGACCCCAAGAACCTTTTCAGGTATTCTCCTGCAAGAAGCTTTGGCTCGTCCCCAAGTACTGTTTCCTTGATTTTCAGGATACTCTTGTGTTCCGCCGGGGCTAAGTCGTGTGGACAGAAATGGGACCTTCTCCACCACAAACAGGAAAAAAATCTGTCCCCAATACCCTGCGGAACTTCATATGCCTTTAGGGCGCTCTCAACCGACTCAAACCACACTGAGCCTCAGCCTCTGATGGAAATTTGGGAAGCACTCCAGCGAGCCACTTAGAATAGCGTCTCAGCTCACCTCAGAGATCCTGCATACCAAACTTTCCCATGAGCTCTCGCTTCCGTATTGCCTAAGTCTCGCACGATCCACCTCGTCAAGTCAAGCGAGTCAGTCGCTGGTCCACGAGGTTTCTGAGGTCCGTTTCCCTCTGACTCTCCGATGCGACAGCCCCAGCTGAGTTGTCCTAGACATTCTCGTCTCCCGACTCCCCCCATCATGGGTTGATTTCTCCTGTCAGGGTTCAAGTGAGCAAACCTCGTATTAATACATTACGGTACAACTAGGCAGCGGTACCCCTGAGGAGTAAGAATGAGAGGACTCACCACTTGCCGAGATGCCGCTGATCGCCGCTGCCATGCCTAGCCAGTTGCAGAATCACCACTGTCAGTCACACCAAAGTTCCCATGTCGTCACGGGACTTCGCTTGAAGTGTAGATCTTCCTTGTGCTCATCGTTTTCGCTGTTGCTAGACGGCCAGGATCCGTCAACGCGTTTGGACCGATGGCTTGCTCCGCCTCAGCTGCAGGTTTTCTTGCCCGCGCCGAAGGTGGACGCCGTTGCCGAGTTGCTGCTTTCAATCTTCCGCAAAGTTCCTCGCGATCTGCAACGCCCCAGTCGAAATACAGAGCATTCCTTGTCGTCAACTGTTTCGATCCTGTAGAGACTGCCCCACTAAAGTTTCCCTTCCTCTCATGCCAGCTCCAAGCTGGCATGACCAGCTTACTTGGTATGGAAACTTTTCTTCAGCTGCCACCATCGTCTGTTCTCCTCTTTCATCAGAGATGGGACGTCCTAGACGTTTGTACTTGGAGATTAGACTTTATGTACACAATATATACATCGACAGCTATTTACAGTCAGTCTGACGTAACAACTCGACATAGCCGATAGTGCATAACACTGCTCGCACGTCCAGACCCTTCGTTTACACTGGAACCAGCGCACTCAACTTGGCAGAGCCGAAAGTGCGGAACACTTTTCCTGCGTTTGTAAACCTCGCGAGAGGTTGGGAGCCCAGTTTTAACCCTTTGGTTGCTCCTCCCAAATCCTTTCACGGCAAAATATGATACCACAGTGACCTGATTGGGTCAACTGGGCTGTCACTGTTCATAATCTCTCTCACCCCATCTCTGCGTTTCTTGGAATACTGAGCGAGCGAGAGAAAGAAAACAACAAATAAACAAATAAACCACAAACCGTTCCCTTCTGCAACCCATTAAAATCTCCCGGCGTTTCCCAGAACACTGTTGGAGAAAAAAACAGCCAAGCTATCCCATTCTCGCGCCTTTGTTTAAAATCACGCACTGCATGCACTAAAGGGCATCCCCACAGAAGCGCGCCCATCGATGCACAATGCCGTCCTGCGTATGGTTCGTCTCCGGAGGGTCCATAATACTGTCAGTCCAAAGACGAAGTGCGCCCCTGGTGCCAGCCCATCGCTCAAGAGCCCGTGCGTCGGTTTTCACAATCCCTCCGGCTCTAAAATGGCTTTTCTGCCACCGAAGCATGCCCATCGACACCCAAATGATGTCTTGCACGTGGTCCGCCTGTGGCAGGGCTCGAGGCACGGCAGCTGTTCACACGTCCGTTCACGCTTCTGGGCTAAAGAGCTTCCATCGCCACCCCCCTTCCCCACATCTGCAGACTGCCCGTGCGGCATTTTACGATGCACCGGGGGGTGGTGCCGCGGGTTTCCTGCGGCCAAAGAGTGCTTCCTGACCCACTAACGAAGCACCCTGCTGATTTCGCTCACTGCGAGGATCGAAAATGGCAACCATCCACACTTCTGGGGTGAAATTAATTTTCAGACCCGCCTGCCGTTTGTCAACATCCTTTACACATGTGGTGCAGCAGCAACAATGTGAGCGGCAGGGGCTACGGGATTGACAAGAATGATCCGTGTCATAGAAGCAGCATGCAAGACGAACGTTCAGTGCTTTGCGGATGAGATTTTTATGAGTTGGGGAGATGAGGAGGACAGTGGCCGATGCAGCTTTAACCTTAGATGGTGTGCTTTCAAAGCGCTGTTCTAAAGTGTTGTGTTGGTCTAAGACTTCTGTGAAAGCCACAGGATTGGTGATAAGAGGGCATGCTGCAAGACATTGCTTAATGGTTGTAGCCCCTTCCAGTGCCATACATGATAGGGATTAGGGAGGAGGAGAGTTGATTTCTGCCGCGCAAGGACAGTTGGTACGAAGGAGAGCAACGTGATAGCCGCGTTTCGCTTTGCAAGGGTTTAGGGGCCGTTGGCTGGGTGCTGGGTTGAGGCCAGGGAGGACTGAGGAATGGCTGCCTGATTGACTTGCCTGAGGGGGGAGATCCGCTGCAGCAGGTAGAGGCAACCTGACTCGTTGGCCCGCTGGGTGAATGGTGGGGGGGTCTAAGATCGGCTCCGGGCCACACTGTGGCTCCTGGTGTGGCTGTTAACTTCGGGTTCCGCAAGGTGTTGCGGTCAAGGCAGAGGAGTCGGTGCTGGATACCGCCTGCGTAGGCAAGGGCATGGATTGTTGCTGAATTGATGGCAATTCCACATTGCCGGGGTCTTTGGTGGGGGTGGAGAGATGTAGACTGCTGGCGTACTCTGCTTCACGGGAGACTCGGTTTCGAGCGGCCGCTCGAACTTTACAGTGAGGAACTCCAGCTTGGTGGTCCCCGCTACAGTGGGGGTAGCCTGTGCAGCATGCATGAGGCTGGTCTGGTTAGTTGAGTGCGAGTCCACGTGTGAGGCATTTCAGAACTACAATATTAGACACATATCCGCACAGTGACTGATGGCGAAGCACACGGTGCAGAACTATGCTCGAGTCATGTATGAGGCACAGTGCACCATCACACCCCAATAGTTCACTCAGCATAGAATGTACAATCCAGCAAACATGGTAAGGACAGCGTGTGTGGAGCGCATCATGGAAAAAGTGAGGTTGCCCGAGTCTGGATCCCAGATGCTTGCCATGAGTTCAGCCTAGGTAGTTTTCGGTGTTATATGATGTATGATTCCTAGGCAGGTGTTGGGCAGAGGTGTCATGCTCTCATGGGCTTGGCAGATGCGAGCAGCTTGTGGAAAGCTTGGGACAGTGAGAGGATCCACTGCCTGAAGCTTTGCGATTACAGAAGGGGTGTGCAGGTGAGAAGTGCAGTACTTCTTTCAGGTAGAATACGAATGAGGACGAACCATAGTTCTGAGTGTTTAATTGGGAAGTTAGCCCAAGCGAGGAGTGAAGTTCGCCGGGCAGAATGTCAACGAGGCACGAGCCTTGTGGTGGTCAGTATATATTAGTCTTCTAGGGAGTGCAGATGATGTCCTGTTAGAAAGGGTACGCAGGCTCACCTGTTTGCGTGTCTGTAGAGTGGTCCAGCCTTCAACATCAGTAGTGTAAGCAGGGTGCAGACGACTGCAGGGGTGTGCCGTACTTGTATGTATTCCTACGTATAGTTAGGCCTATGGAGCTGGCAGCGAGGCGGGGCCGAGAAGGGTGTCGTTGCAAAGTCGACAAAAGTCACACGCATTGAGGAAACCATGGTGGCTGGCTCACAGAGTGCGCGGCAACTTTGGCAGCCTGGGTAAGGGCAGTGAGCGAAGTTCACCTCATCTTGATGGTTTCAGAGCACTGCCGACAGCATGTCCATCCCCTTCCAACGGCTGTGGGAATCTCTATGCAATATGGACACCACCTGTAGTCTGTTGTACAGAAAATTAGTAGAAATGCTCACAAAAATCAGGTTACTGCCGTGCAGTGAAGAGGATATCCAACTCTTACAAGGAGGTTCACTTCACCATTGTGCTTTCCTCACAGAGTCTGAGTAAAATGCATTGGCACACTTATACTAGGCATGTTTCACTGTGTCTTCCCATGCATTCAAAAGTGGTCTCAGCCCATAAGCAATGAGGCACAATGCCTCGAGTAAAACATGTCATAGAAAGAGAGACTGTATGACCTGTCACCAGTATACTAGTTTGTTCTTATGAAGTCTGAAAAATCAAGCATCATTTCTTTTTAATCCTCCCCTGAGTTATGGCCCTGAGAAAGAACCCCATATCACATGTGGAACCATACTCCAAATATAACATGAAATAATGAAAAATTTTTCAAGACGGTAGCAACATTTACAGAAACAATCATTGTAGTCTCTTCCAAAATGCAGCCCCTTTTTAATAAAATAATATTAAATTTGTTAGCTTATGCACCAAAGAAATCGAATGAAGACGCATGGTCAAGTGCTGCATTCCTCAGCATGGCAAACGATCAACCCATCCAAGGCTGCAGTGATTGGTTTAGATGGATGGCGAAAGTTTCTTCAAGATATCTTGCATTTCGTGCAAAAGACCATAGCGCTGTCTGTCGGGAGCCATTTTACTCATAGACCACAGTAAAGGGCGGTGATGGTGTATGCAACGTCACTGCTCCCCAGCTCAGGGGCAGGCAACTTGAATTGCGCTCAAGGTATGCAGATCCTTCTCACGCAATTTTCTTCTAAACTATGTCTTTTCTTGGCACAAAACAAGCAAGGTTTCTGGAATGGTATTTGAACAGTACACATTCACTTAATATTTGCCTCTAGCGTCCCTTTAAGGGACTGCGACAACAACTGTACACACCAAGGTAAAGTCATTGTAAGCAGTGCGCAAACAAATGAATGTGGACTATGAAAGAACACAGGACAGCAGCAGCGTGCGAAATGGCTAGGTGCCCTCTATATGAAATATAGCGAGTTTTCGTGTCATGCCTGAAATCACTTACAGATTTGGATAGGCGGAGTCTACATTTGTAGATGCAATAAAAGCTCAGAAAATTTTTTCTAAGCTCTTAGAACTTTTTCTCATTCTCGCTTTACTCTTAGAACTAAGCTTTTTCTTAACCTGTCCTCCTGCAGTCCACTTCTGGTGATGAAGGTGCAGGAAATACATTAAAAATAAATTTTCATCAGGGAGAGCTTACTGTATTTTAAAAGGAACTGAGTCCTATAAAAGAAAATTATGGAGAAAAGGCATAGATTAGAGTCGTAGATCGACAGTACATAAACACGCCCGGAATGCACGCTTCCAGCACTGCGATGAGACCGCATCATGTCAGTGTTGTCACTGTTTGACATCATCGACGGGTCAGAAGTTTAGATGCAGAATGTTTTGTGACACGATTTCATGGCACCAGAGGCTGGAGTTCCTCCTTCTGTTAACATGTTGCTCTCAATGACAAAGTAGCAGTATGAACAGATAAAGTTCCTTTTAGTGAGTGAAGCGCCCTGTACCCTGTCCTGCCAACTTTGAAATTACAAAGATACTAGGGCTGAAGCCAGAAAATTCGAAGTGCTTGTGAACACTACTAAAGTTCGCTTTAATGCTGCAGATGATGCATTTCATCATTTTTATTATTTTTCAATTAAAAAAATGAATGCACCAACTTAGTTCTATTAAAAATGAAAGCACTTGGCTGTAGCTACAGAACGGTTAGTCGAGTCTGAACAAAAGTATTCATTAACTGTTTTTTACTGTCCGCAGTGTTGGCCCCATTCGCGTGCCTCTTCATATTCTAATGCACCTACACTGTTACAGCGACCACCGAAGGAGACGTTGGTACTATACCATTACCACACTATCCATTGAGGACAAGCCCACAAAATAGAACTACAGAACACCTGCCCTGTAGTTTTGTCTTTTGTGTTATTGGCATAAGGGTGCTGTTCACGATTGATTGTCGCCAAGTAGCCCAATTTGTAATGCTAATAGGCCCACAATACTAAATGCGTACTTATCTGCCTCATGGGACTTCTCGATGCACAAGGTGGGCACAGAATAAATGGGAACAAACACTTTTGAAGTACTTCTCTTCCAATACTGCGTTGCTGCAACGCAGCAGCAATGTCAACACAGCACCTCAGGAAAACAGAGCTCTTGTTTCCCAACAAAGGAACACAAATGTGGTACTACCAGCCGGCCACCATATAAATAATATTGTACTCCTTTCAAGTCAGTCTTACCGTGGATGACGCTAAAGCAGTATGTTACATTAAGCAGGATTCGCAAGTTACACTTTTGGAATACCAGAAACGTCAGTCTTAATTACCATGAGCGAAGTCTCGATTAGGCCAGAAACGAAGCAAGAACAAAAAAACTGGCTTGAAGTTCCCACGCTAGCTGATGAGCTGTGGACGCTGTCTGCTTTGGACGTGTAAATAGTTCACCGATAAACAAAGATCATTATTGCATTTTAAGAAAGAAGGCCTAAATGCTCGACCCTAGCACGTTTTCATAACTTCTCTTTTTTAACCAAATGGCATTTGTGGATTCATACTACTATCACTCTGACACTGTGATTCAGGCATGAAATTCAAGTGGAAACACTTTGCCCTCTTTCCTTGAACCTTTTTTCCTTGAAATAAATGGAAATCCAGCTTCGAAAAAGGTGCTGCACCAGAATAAGCTACCTCAGCATTGCATTTTAGAGTCCCCCCAAATTGGACTCCAATAACGAAAGTGCAACATTATTGGTGCCACTATGTCAACTGTAGCCAAGCCCAGAAAAACCAGGCATTCCACGGCAAAACTTTAAGAACATGGTGGGCATACCTTTTTTTCTCTCTTACTTTCTGCAGTGTCGGCGCCCCTGCGCGAGTGCACAGGAGTGGCGTTTCCCGTGGCTTATCGGCCTCTGCATCTGCCTGGCCATACTGCTGCTCGTCATGCTCATCGTCAACATCTTCCTCTGCTCTTCGTTGACCTGCACATGCACCAAGACAGAGGTACGTGCTCGTGTGCTTCGGCTTAGCCTGCTGCACTCGGCAACAGAACTACCGTGCCAGGTTTACGTAGTTATAACCTTAAAAGAAATCACAGTTATTTGATAATCGTAAGTGCAGCAGCAATGTTGAGAGCACAAGAGGCGCAATCCCAGGTGAACGATTTCATGGAAGCAGGAAACAAATTTCTGTACGCAACCGACTAGATGTTACAGCGCAAACAGACAGGGACGGATATGAAGGCTACACATGCAGAAACATGGTTGTCTGTAGGGAAAATATTTCCATGACGTCATGGGTGCCGTATCGTTGCCCAACTCGCAACTTTAGCCACTCGAGATGAGCAAATAAAGACAATGTGCAGCTTTTCACGGTGTTAGCTGCACAACATTGAGGCCGCGGCGTTGACAGCAGTGCGTAGCCCTTGAAAAATTAAATTATGGGTTTTTATTGTCTTGAAACTGTACAGCGGGTTATGAGGAACACCATAGAGGAGGGCTCCCGATTAATTTTGAGCACATGGGTTTTTTTAATGTGCACGCAAATTAGGGTTCAAGAGCATTTTTGCAATCTGTCCTGATTGGAATCCAGCCACCGCAGCTGGGTATTGAATCCGCGAGCACATGATCAGCAGCTCAACACCATGGCTGGTACCCCTTATGCCCACTGTGGTGTATGTGTGCAAATAATTATGCAAATGCAATGCTAATAACAAAAATGTTTGCACAAAATGACGCACAAGTAATGCTAATGAGACAACTGCATATACCCAGTAGCATGCACCCAGCGGCCCGAGTTTGGTGTCTACTCGGCAAGACATCCCCTGCAAGCGGGGGGCAGAGGCGGAGAAAGGTTCATTCTAAAGAACAATGTTAGCCGCTGATCTTCAGATCGACTCACAAAATTAAGTGCCTTGTCTGCTCAACAAAATGCATGTGTAAAATAAACGCTAAGCTCTGTCCATTGCCCCTGATGCCCAGGTTGAAGAGAAGGAACCGTCCGAGATGGAGGACTACGACCCCTACAAGGGCAGCTGGGTACCAAGCTCCCAGTACGGATCCCGGACATCGCTTAACAAACCAGGCTACACCTCCGGTGGCTCCACCCTCAACTCTGCTCGATCAGTGAGCAATGGAAGTGACCACTACACGATCGTTCACTCTAGGCCTAACAGCCGCTACTCGCACCACTCGAGCAAAGAGCCACTCCACCGAAATGGTCCGCCATCACATATCTCCAATGGACACTACAATTCCAGAATATGATCGCCCCCCCCCCCCCCTTTGGACAACGCAAAAGACTGACATGCGTGTGTTTTATTGTGCTTCCAAGGGAATTGCTGTTAGTTTTTTTAAGACTACTATTAGTTTATTTTTAAGAAAGAGTGACACTGACTGTGGACAGCTATGTGTGGCAGCTCTTGCAATAGCAAATTGTAGCTGCTTTCATGTGAAACGCTATATACTTAGTACTAATGATGCAAGCATTGTTGCAAGCTCATACAGGCTAGATAGAAGTCAGCTTTCTTTTTTCTGTGCATTCATTACCTTCAACTAGGTAGCTGGCTTAAGGTTTAGGAAAGGAAAAAACTCAGCATCCTGCTGTACTTTGGAGGTTTGACCTGCAACCCCGAACAAGGATGCACAGCATTATGAAATGAACACAGCATGCTGTTGTGCCCCCTAAAAAAAAAGTCGGCTACGATACTTCAGTTATGAGGTTGCGAACTTTTTTTTTTTTTTTTTTTGGGGGGGGGGGGGGGGTTAAATACATCTCAAGACAAAAGACAATGCAAAAAAAAAAAAAACGGAATAAAAAGATGACAATACTACTGCAGATCATGTATTAGCCCCCTCCCGTTAAGAAGTGCAACAGCAAACATACCGGACCCCCGAAAAACACAGAAAGAAGTATAGAAAGTGAACATAATATTCAATATGCAAAGTGACATAGACTGCAACAATGCTGACAGCTTGTATCACAGTGCACACAACGCGTGGTCACTGTGCAAAGTGAAATGAAGTCAAGTGCTGTACAAACCATACATTTGCTCGTTCCACATTCGAGGCAGCACAAACTTCCTCCGCCTTTATATTGTTGCGTTGTTCATATTCTTCGAAACACCTAGTCCTCACTCAACGCTTCATGTAAAGTTTACGCCGCACGTCTTTAAAAAATTACTTGTTTTTTTGCATAGACTGTGTTTTCTACAACCATTCCTCAGGCAATGCAGCGTTTATTATACCTTTTCTTTGCCATGAATGTTTGAAATGATGGCAGCATAGCAACCAAATGCAGATGACGGCTTTCCATGATTGCCTTCACACATGGAGCATTTCTCTATTAATTTATTTAGCATAGCATGCATATGAGATTCTTTCCCAATGATACATTTTAATTTCGTTAACCATCCAGCTTTTTGTGCATTCCGCATCATCCGTCAAAGTTCCAACATGCCAACATGTCGGTTAAGGCATTTGAAAAGATGTGTAAACAGAATCCGTAAATAACCTTTCTCATCACAACTAGGTCATACAAACAGCTCTGACTTGCTTTTGCTGTTTAGAAAGCTCTCTGAAACGTGCTTTATTAGAGTTGGACAGAGTACTTCCATCTTGTATGATGAAAAAGAAAATTTTTGTTACAAAAAAAGAAATTGGTATGCTTTACTGTACAGCCTGTTCTAAAGAGTGAAGTGTATTACATTTCTGCAATGTGATTGACAGTACATTTGGCACAGCCTTAAGGTTGTTACACATAACAGAATGAATTTCACATGCGAGGCCAATGCATGAAATATGGGCCCACAAAACCAGCGTAAATTAAACTGGCTCATAAATGCATTGTGACAGAAGCCAGAAAACCGTGATAGCGAACGGTTGACATTGATGACTTGGACAAACAGAAAACACAGGATTACAGCACGCTCAACCATTCATGCACTGCTTTTTTTTTTTTTTTAGGAATACAATTACATTGCGCAACTTCAGTAACAGTGCAAGTATACTTATGTCCTGAAGCAATGCTGATGCTAATTGTTCATACGTGCATTGTTTGCAAAGCACAGGCACAAAACATTCCCAAAGAGCATCCACCTACTGTTGGGAAACCTGTGGCCAAACCAATGAAATTTTTAACAAGGAATATGCATCCTGTGAATTTAATTATTCTTATTTATCAAGCACTAGCCAAAATTTGGTTGTGGCGCAACTTGCACCGTCGCTTGGCTTTTCTTTATTTTTATTATTTATTTTTAAACAAAAATGCATTATTTCACTTACATGCCCAAAGCTCAATCTGACTGCTCATGTGCAAAATATTCACTTTTGTGTGTAACAGATACAATGAGCACAAATTTCAATATAAACAAAGAAAGGTAAGAAGGTTTATGTGTGGCAACCTGGCATTTCATAGCATGTGTAGGTGTTTGTTAAGCAAACCGCAGGCTTTTAAAATTTCACGTCCAAGCCTCCCTCACCTTAATGTAACGTGCAGTCTTAGGTGAGCAATCTTGAAGATACATTTTTGTTTATTCTTGCTTGTTCGTGTTACAGTTTACGCTGGTAGTGCAACACACTACCATCTAATTCTTCTTATCCTGAAACATATGCTTCCATTAGTGACGGCTGTTTGAGCAACCTTAGGGAAAAAGAAGATATATATATATATATATACATATATTTTTCTCCATGTGTGTCTGATGTCTGTTGATAATTTTGTCACAACGTGCCATGACCTGTTGCACAGTGCTTGTCAAACAGCACTATGTTCAACGCTATTTTTACTAACACTGTTTTTACAGCGACAGCTATGTCCTCGTCTAAGGTTGTGCATGTTTGTAGCTAGATGGAAATCAAAACTGGACAATTCAAGCAGTGCAATTTCTGAGGCTTGCTGTGTCGTAAGAGAGCATTCTAAAGAAATGTCCGGCTAAATTCTAGAGCTGTATTAAAAAAAAATGCAGGTACCTCAGAGCTGTCGGGCTGACACTTGTATAATAATGAAAAATCTCAACATAGACAGAGCAGTACATAATGCAGAAAGCCAGGTTAATAGGACCTTCAACATCTGAGACACTTCCAGTGCTTCGGGGAGAAAAATAAACTCCTAAGTAAAACACCTAAGTAAAACACAGAAAGAATAAGGACAGTCCTGTTGTCATTTCTGTGTTTCTTTAAGGTGTTTCTTTTGTAAACATAGATGTTCACTTTACAGGATATCAGCTGTGTACTTTAGAATTGCTTTTAATGCCCCCAAGGAGTCATACCGATAGTTGTTAAATGGCTGTTGTAGTTTATGGTAGTGAATGAATGTTCGCTTAATCAAAAGATTACATGTTTCTTTTTTAACATTGCACATCTGTACCGAGTACAGCGAGCTCAGAAAAACGACATTGTCAATCTTAAAGCACAATGTTGTCGCTCAAGAAGGCCAGCAGAAATTCATGTTGGCATCTCTGCCTTTACCGTAACATTTCCATCGTCATGTGTGTGTTTATGCAATGCCTTACCGTGTTTGCGCAGCAGCGTGTGTAAATATACTTTTTTTCTAAATGTGTACATTAAAAATAAGTCTTGTTTTAGTTGCTTGTCTGTGTCTCATTTCTTCCGGCATGCCTACGAACTGTTCTGCAACAGTCTGTCTACGAATGGCTCTTATAGTGAACGACAATTATGAGCTAGGGGATATGCTGAATGTGTCCGTCTGTTTGCAAGAATTCTGAACGATCCTTAAACAACATTTACAAGAAATTCAGGCAGAACTCATCTGCAATGACTACTGAAGTATGCAAATAGCCAAAACGTATTGTAGGAGGCGTGTACTACAGCTGGGCTCCACTCTTGCGCTTGCTTCTGGACACGTTGCGCCACCTAGCAGCACACCCACGAACTACGGGAGTGGCCTCCGAGACTCATGGCGTGCCAGTGCGTGCGAACACTAAGAATTATTTCCTTCCTCCCTGCGGGCATTTGTGGCTCAGCACACTGAAACATCAGGCTGCTGTGCTACGGGTTCAATTCCACACAGCACCATATAAATCTTAGAGGATGTTAGAGTGGCACTGCCCTTAGGATCGGCCCACATTTTTGGAATGCACTACTATCAGGATCATCCAACGAAAATGATTAGACAGGTTAGATAGCCAGAAACAAAACTAGTCTGACAATGCCAAGAATGCCATTCGCATTAACGCTGCGCATTGGTGTGTGGAGTCAAACTAGCCCTAATACATGTTCAAGCTGAGCACTCCAACCTTTACACCACGCTCGCCTTCCACAGCGATCAACCATTATAAGCTAGCAAATGAGCTAAACGTACGCGATATTGGCTGAGCACATTCCCCGGGAAGTACAGAATGCTGTTCAGTAGGAAGAAAAGGGCTTCGGCATGCAGACATTAAGGCCAGATATGAGCGAATAAAAAATAGAAGAAAAAAAAAAAAAGGAAGCTTTGCACTAGCTCTCTCTGTTGGCGCAGCATACTGCAACACAAAAAGAAGATGCACACCATCGAACCGGAGTTTGGAAGGCCCCAGTGAGTGCCTTCCAAACAAAAATTCGTCCTTGGCAGTTGAGGAAAACATTTTTACTCAACTGCGAAGCGTTCTTTTTGAAAAACCCATATGGGTTTCCTTTGTAGCTTCGTGCTACATTCGGGTGGAATACAATTTTTTCCTTTCATGATACTTCCTCTACCTTGAGGAATTTTGCAGAACTGATTCGCCATACGAGTACCACTTGTGCATGTAAGGTTACATCAAATCGTGCATTAGTACTTGTGCACCTTAGTGCTTCCAATAAGCTATGTTTTGCTCATGAGCACAAGGAGTGCGTAGTGCCTGCTGGTTGCACGAATGTTTTGGTCCACTCGCTTAATGGTAAAATTGGCTCAAATCAGTGAAGCATCCATGTGATCAATATACGTATTTAGCTACATAAATGCGCGAGACTTGATGTAACACATCAAATAACCGTATTTACTTGTGTAAGGCTCGCACTTTTTTTTTCTGAATTTTTACTGGATGAGGGCTTTACATGAGGCCCTCACCCTCATGCAGGGGTGAGGCTGAGGGCTTCACTGATGTCTCGAAGTGCGCTCAGACTGCTATGCAAATTAAAAATATATGCAACCTCTGGGCCGGTAATGAACACATTTACAGTCACCAACTGATTTTTCGGACACAGACTACGGCAATCTTGTAACTATTTGCGGGAATTAACCAGCACCTAAGTATGCGCAAGACGCTTAGTGAAACTTCTTTCCAATTTTTAGCACTCCAAAGTCAAAGTGTGAGGCTTTACACAAGCAAATACAGTGCATGATGCATGCCTACATCTTTCTTTTATATGTGAAGCACAATTATTTTTTTGTGAATGAGAGTAGCAAGAGAAGTCTAGTCTCTAGCCTTCATAGCACTGCCTGTTGTGTATGAAACAGGGTATAGAGTGGTTTGCTTCTGCAACCAATTTTCAGCCAATCGTAGACCACATGAAAAAACTGCAAAAATTACAACATTATTTTTAACATCTTTTATCAAAAGAGTTCAGGTGGTGTTGACACACCCTAGGTTTACAAAATGCAGTGCAAGAGCTTGCACTCAGGAAAAATTCTTGTTTTTGGAACAGATCTTAGCAACATCTTACAGAGCTTTGCATCTTCACAGTTAAAGCTCTGTTCCTTTTTGTATTATTTTTTTACCTTAAGGGTATTGCACACTGTTGGCCTGCATCCAAGGCACAATTTTCCTTTTCAGAGTTCTTGAGCTTCTGTATGTTTTTTTTTTTTTCCCTTCCTCCGAAACCACTGTCCTATCAGTGTTCATCTCCTTTGATTCCTCCAGTATTAGTTCAAAGCTGCTAAGTAGTCAACATTGCACAAGTACCGGAGTTAAAGCTATGATGATATGAGGAATCATCACATTTGCAGACTACACAAGTAAAAGTAAGTGTGGCCCAAAAACTTGGCAATAAGCATGATACACAATGCAATTAACTTAACCATAACAAGGAGTACACTTAAAGGGGTTGAGACATCAAATTTGGGGCTTGCGCATTCTTAGTTTCAAACATTTCTTATTGCTCCAGGAAGCATGATACATGCTCAAAGATTCATATAGTCTCGGTAAATAATTTAATATTGCATTATTTTCGGTTTTGGTTTCTGGGTGCCGAGTCGGATAGTGACATCACTGTCTAGGAAGCTTAGTCACGTGGGCCCACAAAGCTGTGAAGCATGCACTGCTGCAGCGTCTGCTCTCGCACAGACGTTCTGTACCAGCGCAGGCAAACAAAACCACGCCGATAGTTGTCATGGCTAGCTGTGGCAGCTCCCGATTCCGATTCTACGTCTGCATCCAATGCGACTCACTGCACTCTAGACTCGAGGCTCTCTAGACTTGCCCGGTGCTGTGGGTCACCGCTCATTGTACGTCACTGTAATGTGGTATGACGTCACTAAAACTCTCGTTACGCTTCCAACACAGTGACGTTGGTGTCAATGGTGCTAGCGATGGGTCTTGATCGCGAGAACTAGCATTTAGGCACTCTTTGGAAGCCAATTAAAATAGATTTTAAACAGCTGCTGCCTCCAGCACTTCATGTTGAGTGTCCTTGCATACAGAGGAAGCCTAGAGGAGGCGTTTTATAGCCTCAAAATTTGGTCTCTCAGTCCCTTTAAGTGGACTCATCAACATCATTTATGAAATGTCTGGTGAGGTTAGGTTTATTGATCGATTTCACGCTACAATAAATCGCACGAAGTTTAGCAAAGGTGTCACTTTGAAATATAACTGTGAGAGTGATTTCCTGCAAATCTATATCACACGAGATGAACACTGGTTAAACAACAGATTCCTCTTCTGGAATATAATTCCTCTAGCCATCATTCCGATCAAGGGCACTTGTCGAAAAACACTGACTCCTGAGACATTCCTCGTTCGACCAGTGTTGCTTACTTCAAATCTCCATCATTCTATGAACCCCCTATCTTGTTCGTGTACAATACAAGCCATGTAACAAAATTACTACAGAGGATTTGCCAAATACAAGTTCAATATAGTACTAAAATCACCGCCCGAGCACTCCGTACAGATGGTTAACCAGCGAAGCTGAAACGTGTGGCCTCGGTGACTGGGCTAATCCCGACGGTACATTAAAGTCTTTCTGAATTACTGGTTACGTCTTTGTGTTTCTTAATGAGGTTACACAGATTTGGCTGCAACGGAGAGAACATCACTGACGGTATATGGCTGCAGTCCGCCGTTGTTGCATTGCCACTTGCGATTCTTCAAAATTAAATTGCTTTAGAAGTAAATCTATCTGTCACGTAAGACAATGAATGGCTCATAGCCCCGTAAACGTGGCCACCTCATTACGATGACAGAAGAGAAGTGAAATTCTACGCTGTAATGATGAGCGGCAACGGAGCCAGCTGTAGAAGAGGACGACCACAACGAACGCAGGAGCAGTGGCATGAGCGCATTCGCCAACGAGAGGCGCCAACAAGCCAGCTGTGGAAGACAACGACGCTCGAGACCCTTGCTGATGATGATAGTTTCTGCGTACAGGCAACAGACGGACGAATCGGCTAGCCATGTACAGCATCGCTGAAAAATGGTATATTAATTTCTGTACATTACTAGGAGTACAGAAGGCGCAAAGCATTCAGACTAAAAGTAAAAAAAAAAAGTACAATACAATATAAGACACAAAGTAAGCAGTTTAAACAGACATGACAAAATATAACTTCAAGCAATTATGAAATGTAGTTAAATGGTTACGCGATTTTACAATAGTTGCATGGAAGTGAGTTACAAATGCATATGGCGATGAAAATGGTGGTAAAATTTCTAAAGTAGTGCTTACACTGGGTAAGAGTTGGTTACCTTGTTGAGAAAAACCTTGTGATATGCCGGCTGCAGAATGTATATTTGGTATTAAAGCATGTCACCTCATAAAGATTGTCATATATATTGTATACAAACACAATTTTTTTTTTTACCCTGTAATGCCCCACATGTCATGCTACACCGAATTCGATAGCTCCAAAATTTGAGAGGACTTAATGCATAGCCTATAGTAGTGTCTTTGATAGCCTCAAGAGAGTTTTTAGTTGTGTATAGTTAGGTAAACCAATTACTAAGTAATGCATTACTACGCCAACTAAGTTCTAACTGAAATAATATTTCAAAATTTTTTTTGTACAAATGTACTTTCCCTGGCCAAAAATAAAGGCAATCAAACTGTCCTAATTTTTCTTGATATGGAACTGTGTTTAGGCAATACAGGAATAATGTGCCACAGAACAAATTAGTTATGGAATACTTCACACTGTGGTCATTCTATCCCTTGTCACTCCTACTGAACTTAAGTATCATGAATGGGAAAAATTGTCGTCCAGCTAACTGTAGCATGAAGCAACAAAGTAAACTGCACTAAAGGCTACATGCAATGCACATGCAGAACGATTCCTACCGTACTCCACCTGCGAACACGCCAAGCTTCTGCCCCAGCACATCATTAAGGTGGTGTGGTGCAGCCCTTCATCAAGTTGCCCATCTCAGATGCCATAATATTGGTGCACCGGTATTAGAATGACAGAAGGTTGAGCAAGTTAGTTGAAGCAATTGTAGCGCAATTAAGACAAACATGAAGCACAGAGGATTGAACACCCATGTGCGCTACACTCACAACTTGAGTGAGTGTTTTTGCAAGTGCAACGCCTGCAGTGTCCCGTTCTCTGTTCTTTGTGCTTGTTTTATTTACTCTACAATAGCTCTACAATAGCCCAAGAACAGGTTATATTGAGAAAGTTAGCAGACAGAGATTCAAGGTACGCAAAAGCTGGCAAGCAAGAACACGGGCACAACAGCTTCTGAGCAAGCGCATATAGGTTATCTGTAACGTTACCCTAGACTAGCTTCAGTTGTAAAACTCGGCGACGTTGCGCGGAACCGCCACCCGCCCGCGCCTTCATGACCCAGCTTCACTTCCTCACTAGCCGGCTACGCGAACTGGCCGGACGAAACACGCGGTGCAGCGTTGGTGTATTCTGTGGTTGGTTGTTGACGGCGGATTTCAGGAAGCATGTCATCCGCGAAACTGTAGCCTTCGCCGCGTTTGTTAAGGATATTAGCAGACGATGCCGACGTGCTGCGTTCCTGACTGCAACAAGCGGCTATCGAACGATGTCGACAGTTCGGCGCGCCACTTCTTTTGTGCTCCCAGCAATGAGACACTTCGCTCGGCGTTGAACAGAGCGATTCCTCGTGCCGACAGGAACTCTCTGCGAAATCCATGGTGTGTGATTTACACTTTCATGAGCAGGACATCTTAAAGTGTTTGTGCATATTATCAATGGACAGACGGTTGAGGTGCCACGAGACAAGTGGGCACTTGCCGAGGGTGCGGTGCTGAAAGTGTTCCCGAACCTTCCCTCGTATCTGTCGAACCAACCGGGAAAAAAAAAAAAAACGCAAACAAAGAGAGATGTTTAGTGACCTGTTCTGGGCCATCTTAGAAGAGCTGTCAGAGAATACGCTGAGTCGTGTTGGGTGTCCCTTGCGCTTCCAGGAACTGAGTGCACGCATCATTAAATTTTTAACAGCAGATCTGTTTAAGCTTTTTGCTTTCCCCGCGTAGTGTTCGCAAAAACTCGCCTAGTGATGACGTCACTGCGCACAGCTGCGCCTCGCATCAACTTGCCATAGCCGATCAATAGCTAATTGATAATCAATCAATAATCAATAAATTCTGGCAAATGCTGGGGATGACTTGGTAGTGCTTAGCCTAGCCCAAATACGTGGCCAATACCTTGCGATAGCCAATCAATAGGTAATCGTTCACTTATCAATAAATTCCGGAAAAGCATAACCCGTAAGGCCAGGACCAGCTAGGTGCCGATCAGCTCCGCTGTTTCTTTAGCCCTGCGCCAATTGTGCAAGCTACGCAAATTTTCATTTAGTCACGTGCATGTATACACGCATACCTTGCAGGAACCTTGCATAAAAATGCATTCTTAGGCAAGGTTCCTGGAGCAGCGGCGGGGATCCAGTCTTGAAGTAAAGGCTGCGAGGAAACGTGCCAAGCTGCTGTAGGTGGAGTTGTTTTCTATGTAGGCCCAAATCATTTGCTTAGATTATGTCCCTTCTGAAAGTTTAAGCCTTAGCTATATATAGGGGCATACAGTGGTTTTTTTGCTTCGTTTTCTTTAATAAAGCATTCATTAGTTTACAAGAAAGTTGTGCTGTTATTTTTCTGGATAACAAACTTGGTCTCGCTAGCTGGCGTATAACTGCCCCAGACCAAAGTGTTAAGCAAGTAAAAGCAGCGAGAAAACGTGCCAAGCTGCTGTATGGGAAAAGTAAACTGCGTGAAAGGTTTAGGCAGCAGGAAGAAACGCATGACACTTAAAAAACGCAGCTTCTGCGCTTCGTCGAATGCATTTCTTCCTCTCGTGCAGTTTACCCTTCTTTCAGTATGAACCAACTAGCCCGATATATCTTATTGCTGTAAGGTGGATACCGCTTCCGCATGGTATCACTTAATCGGACTATAGGGAGAATGCCAGTGAGCATGAAACACGCGCACGCTGCCCGTCCGCACAAGCTCAAGGCTGCGGCGAGGCGTCTGTAGTGGAGCACGATAGAACGGCGCCGCCATCTGGCAGCTGCCAAAGGAGCGGCGACAGCGGCGATAAGCGCACGGGCGGACAGTTTGACAGCTGAAGCTAGTCTAGTAACGTTGGGTTATGCGTTCATGCTCTTTTTACCACCACTGTGCGATATTTCAGGTGAAAGTCGGCGCTTGCGTTGTGCTTCTTGTTCCTCCCATGCCCATGCTTTGCATGGCTGCCTTTTCATACCACGAAGCAGCGATGTTGTTCTCTACCAACAGACAGCACCATGATCTCGTCCATGATGAGGATTCTCATACGAACTAGTAGTCTAAACAAGGATTCTCATAAAACTTTTTTTCCCTTTTGCCAGAGACACTGCTTAGCTGTGACATTTTCACATAAATCTGGCCAGTAGCCACTATACTTTCTCTTGCATAACAGTAAGAAAAAGAAAAGTGGCGGAATATCCGTAAGCTTGAAGGAAAGACCAGGCAACCTTTCAAGGGAAGGTCTGACCTTAGTCAGCAGCCTGTAGACAATTCATATTTGTCTCAGATGTTGCATCGGGATTGCTTGGAAACAATGCTAGTCTATTTACCGCAGTCACAAACCCACCACGTTAGCTTAGCAGCTAGGGCTCGAAGTCACAGGTTTAAGTCCTCGCCATGGTAGCCACACCTGGATTTGGGCAAAACGAAAGAATGCCCACGTATTTACATTTAGTTGCATATTTCAGAACCCCAGATGGTCAAAATTAATCTGGAGCTCCCCACTACGGCGTGGCCTCTTAACCCTTTATTGACGAGTGTTGCCTAAGGCAACCATACCAGAAACATTTTTTTTTTTCTTGCCGAGTTTCAGCATTGAGTATGAAGTTTCTGGCTTCATCCAACACTGAATGAAAGGTAGCAAGTGTCATTTGTTGCTTTAGAGCGAGAACACTGGACGAGGAATAAGAAGGTTGGCGCGTGAGTCACTGTCTTTTTAAAGCAAGGTCAGAGGAGACGGGCCGTTGCAAAACATCCAGCTGCAGTGATGTCATACATGTGATGTAAAGAAAATGAACTGTAGCTCACATATGATGAGAGCTGGCTATACAAAGTGAAAACGAAGCCTTAGGTGGCTTGGGGTGAAGCCCACTACCAGTTTCCTGCCTGGGGTTTTTCCCCCTATTGCTGAAAAAACTTCTGCGAAATTTTCTTTTTTTTTTGTTGATTATGCTTATTCTTGATGTGTTTTGCAAATTTAGATAGAAACTAGACATTTTTTTCTGCGTATTTATATGTTTCGTCTTTAAAGGGTTAAATTAGATTGTGATTTTGGCACATAAAACCCCAAAATTTAATTACTGTGCTCATGAAGTGTTGCAAGGCCCGTCAGCACAAATACATGTTGATAAAAAAAGCTTAATTGAGCTCGTCTTTCTGCAAAAGCCGTCCTTGTTGCTTCAGGATGCACTAAAGATTACTTGGCAAGTCACTAGGATGAGGCAGGATGGAAAAAGTTAATTGTTTCAAGTCATGTAAAAGCAAGCATTACTGAATAAGAGCACTGAAGGGTTTATGTTCACTGGTCCTCTCTCTACAAGTTCGTTCTTTTTTTTTTTTGGCAGAGGCAGAGGCGCGAGATAACACAGTATCTACGAGTTCCTTGGCAGAGATAGAGCCTTAAAATAACACAGCAACCACAAGCTAACCTGTGGTTTTATACTCAGGTAAGTCAACAGCAGCGTTGTCATGGCTCTAGCATTCCCTGAACAACACATGACCATTGCGCTCTTCAGTGAAAAATGTCAGCCACATATTGGTTCATAGTGTTGGCCGCACTGAATTGTGAAAAAAATAAATCTGCGCGCAGTGTAAACGCATGGAACGAGCTTCATGTCAGCATTACTTTCCTATTTGTATTGTCTTTACCCTCTCCCTATGTACACGGACTAGAAAGCGAAAGTTCGAAGACCACAGCATCAGCGAAAAAATGTAATCTTCTTCTAGCAGAGCTCCACAACGCGGAATTTCTTGAATACATTGCATTGGTTGAACAAGTGCATGTAGGCCGTACCACTTGATTTCAGCCAGCATGCCAAGGCAGTGAACCAATGTTTTTTTTTTTTTTTTGGCTGCCATAATTTTTTTTTATTTTTTTTACAGCAGCATTGGTTTACAAGCTTTTGCTTATGAGTAAAATATTCAAAGGAATAGGAAAGAAAATATAAGGTTGGTTTCTCATTCCAAGCAGCATTGTTGCAGCCTGTATTTTAATTGCACAGGTATTTTTGTACATGACATCATAATCAGTTCAGCAGCCAAATTTTGCAAGCCAGAGAAACACGTCGCTTGGGCATATGGCCACAGTGATGTGGCAAGACTGCTGTTTGTTTCCAATTTTTATCTGTCAGTTTAAATGTCCATGTACATTTTAATAGAAAATATACTTGTTGAAAGTCAGTCCAGAGCGTGTCCTCTCTTTTTTTTTTTTTTGCCCTTGTTCTTAATTGGTGTTGTTTAAATCAAAATAAAGGCAATCAACTGAAAAATACACAAGGTCTGATTTGTATTTTCAGTGATCTGAAGTTCCTTGATGTACACTGAAAGCCACAGAGGGCATTTCGACCTATCACAACACAGCTGATGCGGACAAGATTCAGGCCTGCAAAAATCATGCTAAGGATCACAATGCCGTAACTGGCATGGCACCATCGTAGCCAAAACGTTATTTTTGCCATATTTTGAAAAAATTATACTTGAGATATTAAAAGTTTTATTTGAAAGGGTTTAATCCAAGCGGATGCTTTTGCTGACTTGGGTAAAGGTCAAGCAGCTATATGGGGGCATTGCACTCTAAAACTCACACACTACTATTACTAATTAAGTGGTTCATTGCGAGAAAAGGAAAGGTTGGTGGTATCTTCTGCAGCCCTTCAAGGAGCACAGCTCAGCGACACACGTCAACTGCAACACCTTCTCTCTGACTCCCATTTAAAGCACCACTTCAGAAATTTGTTCAATACCATGTAAGGAAGACAAGGTTTCGTGGCCTACAGCTACTACAGCAGCTCTTTGAAACAGCGCAATCATTATGGTGCTCTTCAATCTGTTGTTTTATGACATGCATGCCCACTAATGTGCATGTCATCTTGAAGCGATGTCATTCACTGTAAATTACAATTTTTTCTTTAACTGAAAGCAGAGTTTAAAAAGCTGCCATTCTCACAGTCAAGACTGGCTGAACTAGTGCAGATGTTTGGAATTATCGAAAACGGCATACTCAATATATCCTTTTCCGGCACACTGGCTGTGTTACGCATGTCGTTAAAGAGAGCTTTAAAGTTGTATTACTAGCGGTTGTATATAGCGGCGATAACCAGGACGCATTATTGCTATAGGAGCCCGCTTGCACTTACATTGAAGCTTGGTTGCTGCCTTGCATGACGTTTGCAGTGTTGTCGGAGCGCTTTATGAAATGACCAAGCGAACATACCGTAAGAAACTACAGTTGCCATACAGGTTCGTGGGGAGAGTTCCGTCTCCCAGAATTAATCTTGCACTCAATTTTGTTAGCAAGTTGCAATATTAATTCTAAACAAAACAACGCACTTTGTTTCGTTTACAGGTTCACTCCAAAACGTACTGTTGGGACTACTTCATGTTTAGACATCGGCTACAAAGCAATTACACGCCGTAATTCCTGTTCGCGCTTCAATTTTACGCTGGCAGGGCTCCGTGCAGATGCTTTGGAATAGGTCCTAACAGAAACTCGAAGTACCTAAAGACTGATATAGAATTAATGCTGCACTTGGTAAAGTTAGGTCGGCTAATTTTATCAACACGTGTAGTTCTGACAGCGATTTAAGCTTCTAAATATTTGGTTCTCGGCCTCTAGCGGCAACGAACCCATTACTTACCACTGAAATTTCAGACGAGGAAGGACAAGCTGTAGTGCACGCGTCAGAGCAAACTGAGTGCGTATTTTACAAGTGTCGGGTGGTACAAATTGATGCGGCACAATGGATACAAATCTGGCGCGAACAACAGCCATTCTTATTTCTCCGTCTTCCGTCGAAATTGCTGTCACACTATGTCAACAAACATGATGTGCAAGTCAACAAACATAACAAAACAAAACAAAAAAAGTAAGAAAATCAGTTAAGCATTGGCATCGAAAGTTTAAAAAAATGTAACGTGAAAGTCAAATGAACAATAAAGTTATAGAAAGGTTTAAATGCAAACGTTAATAAAAAATCCTGTTTTTACGTCGCAGCATGTGGCGTCCTCTACGGTAAAGTTATGGTAGCTACAAGCGGCTACAAGATTATTTTCAGTGCTTTTCAGAGTTTTTCACGTAATAAAGTTTCCAAAATACAAACATACAGCACTATTTTATTGCAATATCAGTATTCAATCATTCGAAATTAAGGTTTCAAGAACTTGCGCATTCACGTGTTCGTCTGGTTAGTATCGTATCCCTGCGCCCGCCGCCAGCGCCAGTCGGCGTCCCGCAAAATGGCGGAGCCATCAGCCGACGGTTCGGTAGTCGTCGTGCTAAACAACGGCGACGCGGCACCCGCACCGGTGGCACCGGCGTCGACAGCACCCACGACGACGAGCACGACGACAGACTCCGTCCAGAATGACAAGGAGGACGACGAGGATCCGCTCAGCGGCCTGGACAAGAGCTCTCTGCTCGCCGTGCTCAAGTTCCTCAAAAAGAACAAGCTCCAGGAGACCGAGCTGATCCTTCGCAAAGAGGCAAAGCTCGTCAACGACGGACTCCTACAAGAAGACGCCGCGCAGACGACCACTTCTTCCGCGTCTGACGTGAGTAGCGTCCTCTCCACGTACAAGAGCGAGGGTGATCCCGACATCTACGAGGACAGCTACACGAGTTTCAAGCGGTTCATAGAGTCGTCGCTCGACTCGTACCGTCACGAACTGGCGATGGTCCTGTATCCGGCTTTCGTGCACATGTACCTTGAGCTGGTCTACAACGAGCACGAGCAGCAGGCAGTCAAGTTCATGGAGCGGTTCGGCCCCGAGCAGGAGGAGTACTACCAGGAGGACGTCAAGAGGCTCGGCTGCCTCACCAAGAAAGAGCACATGAAGGGCAACGAGTTCATGGACAACTTCAGGTCAGGCCAGTTTACGGTGCGCATGTCGCGCGACACGTACAACTTCCTCAAGCGATACCTGCAGGACAAGAAGAACACGGTGCTGCAGAACATCGTGCAGGAGCACCTCTACCTCGACGTGTACGAAGGGATCGCGCGCGCCAAGGCGCAGCTGGACGCGACGGCGGGCGCCTTCCTGGGCGAGGCGGCGCGGCAGGCCAACAAGGTCAAAGTGTACTACGGCCTGCTCAAGGAGCCCGAGCTCACCATCCCGCTGGACGAGGACGACGAAGGCGCCGACGGCGACGACAAGCCGAAGAAAAAGAAGCCCAAGAAGGACACGCTGCTCTCGAAGAAGGCGCGCAACGACCCGAACGCGCCGCCCAACAGCCGGATCCCGCTTCCCGAGCTGCGTGACGCCGACAAGATGGACAAGGTGACCGCCATGAAGGAGGCCCTCAAGCGGGTCCGGCTGGGTCCCGAGAGCCTGCCGTCCATCTGCTTCTACACCTTCCTCAACTCGTACCGGGGCGTCACGGTGGCCGAGGTGTCCGAGGACAGCACGCTGCTGGCCGCCGGCTTCGGCGACTCGTCCATACGCGTGTGGACCCTGACCCCGAACAAGCTGAAGGGGATGAGGTCGGCGCACGAGCTCGAGACCATCGACAAGGACGCCGAGGACGTGCTCTACCGGATGATGGACGATCGCAGCGGCGTCGACGTGCGCGTCCTGCTGGGGCACAGCGGGCCGGTGACGTCGGTGAGCTTCAGCCCGGACCACACTTACCTGCTGTCTTCGTCGGAGGACGCCACCATCCGGCTCTGGAGCCTGTTGACGTGGACTAACGTGGTCTGCTACAGGGGCCACTGCTTCCCCATCTGGGACGTGAGGTTCAGCCCGCACGGCTTCTACTTTGCCTCGTGCGGCCACGACCGGACGGCGCGCCTCTGGTCCACGGACTCCTACCAGCCGCTGCGAGTTTTCACAGGTCTGTTGCGTGCGACTCTCTGGTGTGTGCGCCATAGTGGTGGGTGTCACATGGTGTGGCCGTGATGTTGCTGCTTGACGCAGGTTGTCGAGCGCGAGGCCTTTCTGCCTTGCACGCTGCACCAATTCCGCGTCTTATGATAAGGCTATGGTGAAACATAGCTTTTTTTTTTCGACATTGTTACGGCTGTGTTGGTGTTTGTTGTGCCGATTTCAGTGCATCTTGAGTGGCGTATCGTGTGATGGTGCAATCAGTGATGGGACACAGCAGAGGTGTATTCTTATCATTTGAATAGCGTTGCACTGTTTTCCAACCAAGCATGAACATTTGTGCTTACCAAGTATATTCTCAAGGGTATTCGTTATCCATACAGCTGACCTTTTTCTACATTCCATGTGCTTAGACAGTATGGACCTGACTGCCATTGACCTGATGCACCTTATTGCAAAGGCCTGACTCTTTTGAGCTGGATCAAGAACACACAAATAACAATATATATAATCTAAAATAAACTTTTATATTCCAGAAATATTAAGTGTGGTTGGGTGTTGATATGGAAATAGAACAGCTAAGGTGCCAGGCAGCATTTCACACACTCTAGCGCATGTGCCAGGCTAAAATGACTGACAGTGGTTGCACATTCTTGGGGTGTTCCTTCAGATATCTTAGGTGCTGTTTCTGATCATACTTGTGTGCACAAGCACTTGAGATTTTTGCAACGCAGAGCCGAAGGTCAGGTTTTGCCGGTTTAAGCCCATTGGCTACCTAAGCATTTAGACATGAAGGAAGTTATCAAATTGCTATCCTGAACAGGCTTCATTTCTTGTGGTTCATCTTGAGCTAGCAGCATGTGCCAACATCTTCTATCACCTATTCTCTTTTATTGTGCCTTGTACTAAACTGCACGTACTTGTTACCTCTATATTCTCATCCAAGGCTTTCTGTGTAAGCTTTTTTCATATTTTCATTGAAGTGCTAGTTGAGCCTGTCTAAGCTTTTAAGCTTCATCACTTTTCTTGCATCTTGAGCATCATTGGAAAGCTATGATAGCAGCAGAATAGATTTAAAATATTGAATGTATTGTTGAGTTTTGTTGGGTCCAGAAATATGAACTTAGTGCCTGAACTGTCAAGAATACTTCAAGAGCCCCTCACTAATCATGACTGGCAATTATTGATCTAGCGTTGGTAGTTGTCGGGCCCCGTCTAGGGAGCATTTCACAGCTAGAATTTTTAAGTTGGCTCATTATTAGAGGAGAAATTGAAATGTCACGTTACCATGCTGGCCAAAAGACTTGCTTTTCTGCCAACGTTCATTCTCTCTCCTCTTGCTTTAAATAGCGTCCTCAAGCAGCATTCCTTACGTGCCTTGTGCCGTACCACAGCCGAGGGATCGTGTAACGTTTACGTTACAAGCCCTGTTGTTCTATTTTTTTCTGCTGTTCCTTTCTTGCTGCGTGGCGCACTTTCACCGGCAGTATTGCATGTTCTGCATTGGAGGATTTACTGAAGTCATGCGCCACAATTGGTGGCATTGCAGGCAGTGTATCTTACGGAGGAGATATTTGTGCGTGGCGACCTTTACTCTCAGGCTGAAGCGAGGCTCCCTCGAGCGGGAGGGCACCGCAGGCTCCCATTTGAAATTTCAGCTATTCTCGTGCCGTGCAGCCGTTCGATACTTTGCCGGCATGATTGCCACCATGTGATTTACGGGTCTATGCACCATGCTTGTTTGTTTGCGCTGCCCAAACTTGGTGAGTGGCCCTTTAAGATGCAAGAACAGTGCCGATTGTTTTATGGGCACTGTGCTTCGAATACCGCAAACCAATTGAAAAATTATTAGTTATAAAGAAAACACAGGAAAAAAAGAGCCTACTACGCAACAAGAAATTGGCATTGCGCTAGTCATGCGGGTTTGTCCAACTCTCTTCTCTAACACGCTTGGCACGTATTAATAAATTAAAAAAAAAAAGAAGTTCAATCAGGAAGTGCACCAAAGATGGTGGCAATTTTTCCTGCATGCATTTCATAGCGAAATCACAGTGGTTTGCATTTGTCACAAAATCACTCCTGTCCTCGCATGTGAGGCCTTCTGAAAAGCAATTCTTGTCAGCCAGAATTGGTCTGTCAGTCTATAGTCGAAATGGTAAATGGCCATCAAATCCAGCTAGTGAACACTCCTTTCACTCGAGGAAGTGACACTCATTTTATGCCCAAAATTCCACTACAGCAGATAATTGGGGTAGTTGGTTATTTATGTTCATCTAATAACATCACAAAAACGAGGGACATGGCATGTGAGAGCAGCATGTATGTCTTTTTAATGTTAGTCTTCATTTTACGTGCTGTGGTTAGATTATGTTAAAGTACCAGGAGAATGATAGGTGGCATGCCATGGACTGGCTTTAAAAACTGCGCAATAGCGTGGCAACCAATTTCATATCTGCTTTTGACAATACCTGAACTGGCAACTACTTCAGAAATGCTTTGGTATAGTACATAGTTGCTGTTCCAGATCATGGTTGTAAGACAAATTGCCCTTATGCATAGACAAGTGCCATACATAAGGATAATTATATTACTTTGCTTCTTTTTCTTTCGTTTTGTGAGGTTGGCCAGCATCTGAATTGTAGATAGATTAAGATCATAACAGAAAAACGAACACACATTCATGCTAGAGTGTGCTAATGTTATCTATTTCCACATAGAGACCTGCTTTCATGCATTGAATCCTTTAACCCCCAATCCCAAACTGTACTCGTCGTGGCAGGTTGTACCAATATCGCCAATGACAAGTCGCGTTAGGTCAGCCCAATGTTGTGCTGCTCTCACCTCCAAAGACGACTTATGGTCAATAATTGGCTTTGGTTTAAATTTTCCACACTAGAGAGTGGTAGAAGTCCTGAAAAAAGCAGTAATCAAGTATTAAATTTTCAGAATCAGAATGACATCGAAAAAAATTAGGAAATTAGGTACTATAGAAATTAATTTAGGGGTTAAAGGGTTACGGCCTGTCAAAGGTGCATCATAAACTTGGCATGTTATGTTGGTACTGGTGCTGCTATCACCTTGTATTTTTCATGCAAGGCCTCCACTATTGTGTGTTTCCTAATCAGAACTGGTTTTGGCATGTAAAACCCCAGAAAGAAGAAGAATGCACTTGCCCTGCTTGACAAATGCACAGCAACAGTATTTTGAAGAAAGAAAATTGCATAGGGTCTCTAATTTTCTGGACCTTATGTACTTGTTGGGGGCGGTCAGATGGCAGGAAGCCACTTCATTACCAATGAAATAATGTTCCCAGGTAATAGCAAGCCTATTATGCTCCCCGAGAGAATACATTTCCAAAACACTATGAACTCTCTGCAGTTCTCATCACAAAACAACGAAAAAATGCAAGACGATACATTATTTGCGCTCAAAGTTTGTTATCTTCAGGAAAGATTAAGCTGCATGTGTGACGGTAATGAAACTGATCAAATGTGACCTAGCATGTTGCATGTGACATGATTTCAAAATCAAGGTGCATTGTACAGTGCTGGCTCAATCATGCATCCTACTTACCTCAAAATCTCGCACGAATTTTATTCAGAGTTGGTGTTTCCTGATGAGCATTGGTGGGAAAGTCGTTTGATGCAGCTTTCCTATTAATTCCTTGTTTCCAATTTTCGTCATGTGCTTTGAGGTGGCGTTAAGTGTTAATTTTATAAATAGGATGAACAGGTGTGGTAGCGTGTCATTTTCTAGTATTCGGTAATCTATTGAATTATCAGATCTTGTCGGCCCTCTCAAACTGTTTTAACAAGCTCGTGTGTTAAAGGGGCCCTCCACTGCAGCTTTGTAGATGTGCTGATATTTGCTTAAGATCATTTGCTTAAATTGCATGAATACAGCTTTCAACATACAACAGCAGCGGAACTTCACTATGCAAACACAATGCTTCTGTTTACTCACACTTTAGAGGTTTCCCATTGACCATTTCACTCGCCCCTTGGCGAGAACTATTTCAGTTGGTGCTAAGCACGTACCATGTGAAAATGCATGAAAGTCCCGCACCATCAGTGCCTACTTGTCGCCGTCTGTTTTGACAAGTTGTGCCTCTGCTACCACTATTACAATAACTCAAGTGTGATAAGACCAAAGAAAAAGATTTAACAACATGATGCAGGGCACAAAAAGAACCATGAGGTCAGGAGTGCTGACTAACAACCAAATGGTTTATTTCTGGAAGTAGCATATGAAGGCACTGTGCAAAAAATGATCAGCTTGGTAATCTATTTCTTTCGTGAAAGGTGTCAAGGGATGGGGAGGGGAGCTGATGCATGCGTTTCCATCTGTCAAGGTATTGAAAGCCTCAAATATCTCACAGGCAGCCTGTTTGCGGTACTTTCTCATATTTCAGTTCTCAGAAATGGGGACTGCAGGCCGGTGCCTCTGACATGTGCGTGGCAAGATAACTGTAGGGGGTCCTTTTAGTGAAGTAGCACGTTCACATAGGCATTCAGTGATACACATTCCCATCTTACCATGTAGCACCGACTGTTGTCAAGCAATCGCTGTGCCAATTGTGCCCTGTGTCATGGTTTTATATCTGCTTTTTACCAAGATGTATCAACCAGGCCCAACTGAGCATACTGCTCAAGTCTAAGGAAAATTTATGGCAGAGGCATAACCCGTTATGGCAGCATTTGTTCATTGTTTCTGAGCACTCATTTCTTTTTTCGATCTGTCGTTTGCTTACCCACCTCTGCCATGCAGATGCTAAATCACTTGTGGCATAATGCCACAAAAAGGGCTATAGATTGTAGTTCAAGTGAGATTTTCATGAAAAGAAACTGTTGTTTGTAAACACCTTACATTCTCTGTGAGGTTCAGAGATGGGGCCAATACGCAGGAAAGTATTGAGCACTAGAGGCATAGTTAGCATCGCTACACTACTTTGTTGTGAGCGTTTCCTTGTTGAAGCATTCCATTTCATGTGCGTACAAAAAATTTTGTACGCACATTTTTTGTATGCACATGAAATGTGCGTACTAATGTGCTACGCCATTTGCAGAATGGTTGTAAACAATGCGTTCCAGCAGTTGCAAGAATTGCATCTGAGCTGGTTAGTGTGAATCCATTGTTATGCGCAGTGAAAACAAGAAAATAAGGGTGGAGTGAAGGGACAAACACATTTGGGCGCTACACGCAGCTATGGTCAGCAGCTGAACAGCTGTGGTGCTAAAGACCGGAAATGACGGCACATCCTTCCGTCTGGCAAATTTGTGAAAAGGTTATTGAGATGCCAAGGGCACTGACGCATGTTCTTTTCTCTTTTTTTTCCCCACCCAGGACACGTGTCCGACGTGGACTGCATCCAGTTCCACCACAACAGCAACTACGTTGCAACAGGCTCCAGCGACCGCACGGTGAGACTGTGGGACGTGCTGACCGGGAGTTGCGTGCGCTACATGACCGGGCACAAGGGGCGCATCTACTGCCTCCAGTTCAGCAACGACGGTCGCTTTCTCGCGTCTGGGGGTGCCGACTGCAAGATTCTCATGTGGGACATTGCCCATGGCCACCTGCTCGCCGAGCTGTCCGGCCACACGGACACGATCTACTGCCTCTGCTTCAGTCGGGACACGGCAATTCTCGCCTCCGGTGGCATTGACAACTGCATCAAGCTGTGGGACTTTGCGCGGCTCATAGATGAAATAGATCTCGAGGATCTCAACATTTCCCACGCGCCGACGGTGCGGACAAACTGTGACGGGCTGCTGTTAGGCTCGTATCCAACCAAGGCGACGTCCATCTTGGCCCTGCACTTCACGAGGAGAAACCTCTTGCTAGCGGCCGGCATGTACCAGAGTGGTTCCTGAAATTGGGATGGCATATCTTTTTAAAATCTATTGTGTTGTCACTCCAATGAATTGGGCGCACTTGCAAGCAACTCATCCGTCGCAATCTTATACATATGTATATAAGGTCATGTATCATCACTTTCTAGGAAAAATAAATGTCTATATCTGTATCTAAAGCTGTACCAAGCACATCATCTGTGTTTTTCTTGCAGTAACTAAAATTTAGGCGGGACTGTAAGAATTCATACTTGACTTAAAGCGCAAAAAACGAGGGCACAAGAAGGAAGACCAGACAGAACGAGCGCTGCTTCAAACTAAAGTTTGTTCTCGGAAAAACACGCCATGTATTAGTTGACACAGATGAAAAGCAACGTACATCATTGTGCGAGCGCAAGCTGAACCCCCTCAAAAGGTTCAAGAAAGTTGTAAAAGTTAATCGTGACACGGTTGTGCTCATAAAAAACCAAAAGGTTCAAAAGCGTAAGACTTATAGAAACAAGCTCTGACATTTCAGTTTTTGTGAGCATAGCCGTGTCACGATTTAGTTTAGTTTGAAGTAGCACCCATCCTGTCTGGGTCTTCCTTCTTGTGTCCTCTTTTTTGCGCTTTAAGTAAAGTATGTGTTTTTCTTGTTTTTCCTATGAACTGCAGCCATGGGGAACTGCACTAAGTTACTGTTTTGCTATGAATTTTGTGACGAACTCAACGACACGCTATTTTGGAGGTGTCATACACAATCAAATGTGGGATATCTCTGCATACATTAATCATACAAATGTGTCCATCTGTATAGCAGGCATGAATGCCATTAATATTTCTTGCCTGTAAATAAAACGACTCATTTGAACTAAAGCTCCATCTTGTTGATGCAGCAGATTTTCCCTAAACTACACTTTGAACTGTAATGCCTGCAGGTGTTTTCAGTAAGAGCTTACAGAATTGTACACCATCCTTTCTGTTCGATTTGGGATAAGGAAAGATACAAATCGAATCGTCATATCACATTACTGCATACTTGGCAATCCTCTCGAATTATTCGCAAGGTTCACAAATTTGGACTTATGACTTTACAAATGTTTTGTGAAGTTTTACGAAAAAGATACCATCTTTGAAAAAAAGATTCGCTCGTTGGCCTCTAGAGAAGTACTTGCTTTGAGCAAGTTTCCCAAAGCAGGTGAAATTGGCAACAGCAAATTTGCATGTGAAGTCACTGTGATCTAAAAAAAATGTTCTGCTTGCCAGTCTCTACTTTTCTAAGTTAGGTGCTGCTTGTGCTCTGCATCTAAAAGTAAACAATTGTTATTGAAGTGCATATATATCCCTCAAAAGGCGTGCACTCAGAGCAAAGCTAAAAAAAAAGAAAAGCTCCATGCAACTACCCCCTCCCATCTCGGTGTTGTGTCCAAGGGTCTTACAAGTTTCAAAGTTCACAGGTTGGCAGGTATGCTACTGCATCTTCATGACAGCATAAATTCACTTAAAGCGATGCTAAAGAGAAACACTGAATTAGTTTCAGTTAGTTAATATGTTTTCAAAAGTTTGATTGGCGGGAAAAGGTTGGCTGCTACTGTAAAAAAATTAAGTCCAAACTTGAACACTTTTGAAAGTATTCTGTTGAAACTTAAGCACCTGGAACGGCTTCAATGCCTGACTGTGAAGTCATGGATTTCAATGTATTTTCTCATATCTTGGCCATTCTAGTGCAGCAGATGTTTTCAAAATTTAATAGTTTAATTATCTTGGTTCTTTGATAATTCTGAAGCAGTCATTCTTTAGTCATAAATATTTAACTAGACCCAAGTAGACAGTGTCGAAATCCGTGACGGCATTGCTGGTGCAGGAACTTCAGGCTGGCATCAACTTCTGTCTTTCATTTTCGCGTGTTTTCGAACTCTCTAAGCCTCTTCTCACAGTAACAGCGGCCGAACTGCTATCACAGGAACATTATTTACTAATGCTGCTTACATAGCTTTTGTTCTTAGTGTCTTTAGCACTACTAGCTGCAAAGGTAGGGGAAGAAATTAGCATGCTTAACCATATTTCTCACTCAATGCACATTTTGTACATTCTTCATCGGGTTCATGGTGTTTCGTGAATATGTTATGATTAGTAGTCGCTAAAGATGTTATGTGCTGGAATCGTCACTCTGAAACCTGAATCGCATAGCAGCATTAGTGAACATTGAAGCGAGAAAGAGGGGCGGTTGATGTACGAGCTGTTCGCCGTTCCTTTCTACAAGGGGATGCTGATAACTATTGAGCCTTACTCAGAAAACAATTGAGCTAGGTAGCTCTAATTGCAGGGTGTATTGTTCAATTTGTCTATATTCAATGAGGCAAAAGCTAGCTACCAACTTTGGGGCGCGGTAAGATTTCGTAATGCGCTGCAACAGGCTGGCGCGCCGTCAATCCGAAAGTAGCAGACGACGTGCCGGCACGTACGACGCATGCGCACTAGGCCGGCGGTTCCCCTTCCTCTCTCCTTGTGAACAGCGCATGCGTATTTCCACCGGACGGGTGAGGAGAACGGGGGTGAGGGGTTTGAAAGGGCTGTACCCTACTCTTCCTTTGATACTTGGTTGCAGCGGGACGCGTTGACGGAGGAAAGCATTCAAAACTTGTTTGCCCTCGCTTTCGGCACGGCACGGCGGCGCTCGGTCCGGTGGCGAGCATTCGGCCGTCCGCTGCATCTCCGCGCCAGTGATGTTTTGGTTTCGGTGACAGACGCGCTCCTCGGCGCCAGCACGCTCCTGCCGCCATGGGATTTTTACGAACGACAGCCAACGTCTTCTTCTTCCTCCTATCTTTCGTCACGTTCGTGAGTACCGCCGCCACACTTTACGTTCCTTTCTCTCGTTCGCCCGAGTGCGTCGGACGAACGGATACGATATTTTGAGACAATCGGTCTTCCTGGCGGCAAGCTAGCTCTTCGCACTAAGTTATTGTGGCGTGTTTCCCGTCACGCTCTTGTGGAAACGAGCCTCGAAGTAGACTAAGCCGGCTAGCCGAAGACCGCTTAATCGGGAATTTCGTTGTATCCGTATCACCCTAGTGGTAGGCGTTGCGAGTGTCAGGTGGTAGCGTACAATGCGAACTTTGACACGGCTGCGTTACGCTAATTAAGATGATTCGTGATCTCGCGGTACTTTAGTAATGATAACAATGCGGCAGATCATAATAACAAAGTAAAATAAACGTGCATAACATATCTTGGGAAGCATCGCGAAATTAGGCGGTAAAATGAATTAGCTGGACCATGCTTCGATACGCCATGCCTCTTTCACAGATATTCAGGTGGCAGTTTAATCAGGATTCTGATTCACGCTTGCAATCATAATGTACTTGCTTCCCGATGTATTAAACGCCGCTTTAATCTTCAGGCTGGTCTCTGCGATACGCAACGCCTTCCCGGACACGCAGTGTTACTGCGGATTCATATCCATTCCTAAGATGTCGATATCCTTACCATATAGATCCGGTTGTCCTTAACACTATAGTTAGGCCGAACTTTCTGCATTCATCCCTGCTATGTAAGCACGCAAAGGACATCCTACCCACATCGCAGCTTCGTGGCAAGGCTTTTTTGAATGGTTTTTACTAAAACTTTACAATTTCATATTCTACGACACCGTATGGTCGTGGTAGCCTTGTATGGGCTAAATCACTGAATGACACTATCCTAACAACGGTCGCATATTGAAAATGTCACCAGCATCTATCGCACATATGTGATGCCTGCAGAGGACAATGTAATTTCGCTGCAATAGATTCAATGTCTCGTATGTTTGCACCATCAGTCGTGGACAATGCAGCCACTGCTGCCGCAGTTGCGTACAGATATATTTGATTCCGCTTGCTTGCAAATTTTTTTTATTAAGTAGCACATGTCATGTAGTGCAAGAAACGAAACAATAAGTTTCTTTCGCGTGCTATGCCATGTATGGCAGCGCATGGTAGGCAACTTCAAGATACGACAGCTAAGTCACATATCGTTTACTTGTCACTCTATAGCTAGGCTGTCAGTCGTTCCTCCGCCAGGTCTTTGTGAGACGAATTAAAACTTTTAATTAATTAGTTATAAACTTATATGAAAATACATAGAGTCCTATGGTGCTAACAGGAAACATGATAGGCACTTTTCTTTTTTTTTTTAGAATTCGAGAAGAGATCCTTCGAAGAATTCGAACATATCATCAACGTCATATTTCTCACGCGTAAATTGAAAGCCTGGAACGGATATCCACGGACGTCCTTACGAGAGACGTACATTTCAGTGTCACGGCCGGCAAGGTTTTGTCACTGGGCCCGGCGATTCCACATCAATTATATTGATTTTCTTGCTTTTTCAGTTCTTTTTTTTTTATTTCTCGCGAGTAATCTCATGTCTCGATCAGTGTGTGGTTAATCCGGCCCCGGCCCTTGTGGGTGTGTGTTGTGGAATCTATACATTTTTGTGCTAGTAAATCGAATCTAGTAATCAATGTGCCACAATATGCAAAAACTGTTTACCGCTGCGAGAAAAAAAAAAAAGAATAATAAGTTGTACCGGCGATTGTAGCGGAGCTTCGAACAATATCGCGAACCTTTAGAACACGTTTACTCGATCTGTACTAACTACAATTAGCACACACTGTTAATGTGCGTACCATTATCTCACGGGCGATGTATGTGGCGAAATGTAGATTAGAAAAATAAATAACGATACTATTGTTTATTATTTCATTGCTCCAGTTTTCTAGTTCATACCATTTTCTTCCAGCATGATTTATTTGAAATCGAGTGTGTGTTCAGAAGGCGCGGAAAGATAATATATAGTCTAGTTCTCGCGATATTATTTTTCTCCGAGATTTTTGCGAATGGTTTAGTCTCATGCGCAATTCGCACTTCTATAATAAATTTCTGTTTCTTTTTTGTTCTTTTTTTGTGTGTGAGAGGCCCCACATCAGCTTTGTTCTAAAGGACCTCTTTCTGCATGTTCACGTATGAAGTGGGTTCAACATTTATGCTAAGACTAAATCGGAACCGAATGCCGGTACTTTCGTCGTGCGAGATTTCGTGGTCCCGTATTATTCTCAAACCTTTTATTGGACCGAAATCGCGAACTATGGGGGATGTAAGGATTCTTTACGTCCAATTCTGATCATTTCTTGTCATCCGTCCCTCCGAGCGGCCGATCCCAGCGATAGTGGGAGCGCCACTTCTTTGCGAACCAATGATAATCGGCGAAAAAGAATGAAAAGAATTGGTACGTAATACGTGTCTAAGTGTCTCGAATAAAAACGTGGTTTAGCGAATATTTTTTTTTTTTCGATCTTCCATGGCACATACGCGTGGCATATGCGGTTTCGGTTCCGGACCCAGTGTTACCTACAAACCTCGACAATGCATAGTTACGATAATTAGCGCAGACTAATTAACGTTGACAGCTGCATCGCCCAGTGTCCTTTTTGACACAATGCAAGTTTTCGTTTAAAGCGAATCTTGCGAGCCATCCCAGACTTACCTGACCGTTGCTGCTGTCTTGCCGAATGTATTTGTGGATATACAGTCGAGGCGCCTATATACAACGAACTCCTCTACAATGAAATGACCTGTATAACGAACGAATAATTCTGTCCCAATTCTATTGTGAGCTGTGCGGCGCGCAACATTTAAACGAAGTGTAACAGATGATTCCTGAAGCCTCAAGCTCTTCGTTGTAGAGACGTTCGACTGTATATGCAATGGTTATGACGTACTCTTGATGGGGTTCATATAAAGCGTGTATACTGAGCACATATTTCCAGCTCTGTTCTGCGTAACGAAATAATAACTTCCTACGTAAAGCGTGCGCGTTTAATATCGACTCAGAAACATCTCTGAACCACACCGACCTGTCAATGGAATGGTGAATTATAGGCAACGGATTCTTTGATTTATTTCATTTTTTTTTTATTTAGCCACTCAGTACATGTTTCACTGGGTTCTTGGCCAATCCTTCAGAATGCACATGTCCCACTTTGACACAAGCGGTACAGGATCCCTAGACGTTGCTTGACACGTGTCGTGCTTTTCTGTGCATACGCCTGTCGTCACCGAATTGTGTGCATCGCCGATAGCTGTGAAGCATTTAATTAACGGCTTTACTTAAACTTCGCTTCGCATAGATTCCAACATGCGCATTGGATCTGCATGAATTTTTCTTTTATTATTTTTTTTTGCAATTTACATATTTCCTCATTGAAATAGAACGTGTTTACAGTTAGTGTCGGCTGCAACTCCAAAAGACCTCCGCCATCCGGATAAGATAAAAAGCACCGTCTTTCATTATCTTCTTCCCAAGATGCTATCCTTTCCCTTGTCTAATTGTAGTTGCCGCATCTTAGAATGTCAACAGATCGGCCAAATAACTCGGAGTTAACTTTCAAATATCCGTATTCTTTCCGCAATGCCCCTGATGTATTCTTCTCTAGCAGCACTGCATGCTTCGTTTGCGGCTTGAAGTAAACTGATGTGTAACGACTAGAGACAACCACGTGTGCATTGCGGGTTTCCAGACATCCCGTGACGAGTTTGAAAGCTTTGTTTGCCTCGTTGAGTTCGTCGGTCGAGTTGAATTCCGTGGTGCAATGGTGACGTTGTGCTAAAACTATTTCCAGCTGGAAATAATTGACCAATTGAGGTTGTTTACTTTCCAATTCCCAACGCGTACCGATGATCTTGGTGGCTCCTGACGTTGGGTGGGTACGAATAGGAAATAAGCACTTAACCAGCTAGGTCGAATGAACATTTCTACTCGCAAATTGCTAAATGCAAGCTGTCGCTTATTTGCTTTGTGTAGGTATATCCCTAGCAAAAATACCAATAGAATTTTCTATTGGTCAAATATAGCAGTCCTATAGGTTCTATTGGTAAAGTATGGGAACCGTGTGGGCTTTAATCGGATTATATTGGTAGCATTAGGGTGCAATAGGTGACATGTATTGATGACCGATAGGATTGTAATGGCACCAATACGGTCCGATAAGTTACAGCTACTTGTTGCCTATAGACCTGCTTCACCCCGTGACGTCACGAAGATGCGGTGGCGCTGTCGTCAATGCTGGCTTTATATTGGTAGGCAGTCCACCGGCTCTGGTTACCTCACTCGGTGCGCATTTTCCGCAGGGTTTTCGTCTGTGATGCGTCATGGACTCACAGTCACCATATGGACAGCGCCTAAGAAGAGTGTACCTTTCAATAATTTGTGTTCGCATCCTTACACTGCGCTGAAGAATGTGGCGGCAATTAGTATACGCCCATGCAGTTCATAACCTTGCGAGTGAATATTGTAACAGATCATCAGTCGATCAAAAGACAAGGATGAAGAAAACAACAGGACGAGCGCTGATTTCGGACAAACGCAGTTAAAGTCAACGCTCGTTCTGTCGTTTTCTCTGTCCTAGCTTGAGTTTTGCTCGCGCTGATGATCTGTTATATACCATAAGTTGCCCCTACTTGCTCAGTCACACTTTTTGCTAGCTTACGAGGAAATCCTGATAATAGTATCTGGGCAACGTAGCCAACTGTGCTCTTGTAAACCGTTTGCTGCAGAAATGTGTAATTCCGGCGGGCTTCAGGGGCTCCATTTAGCCAAAATTTATGGAGTCTAACATTTAAAGGAAAAAACAATAACAAATCAAACGAAAGCCGTAGTATGGTGGCCCCAACGACGTGTAGGGATGCGCAAAGGAGGGAGAGAGGAAGAAGGCACAATGCCCCTCACCCTCAGAGAGCACGCTGTAGGAGGCACAAATCTGGCGCACAGCATATTTGCGTCGTCCGTCTCTTGCAGCTAGGGATCACAGATGAGTGTGTGGGGCAGGTGATTCGCAATGGTGTCGTGTGCGTTGGTGAAGTTGCTGAAGGCATGAACTGATGACAGTGAGTTTCCTATTCCTTCATTCTCACGCAACACCCGGCTAGATGACACCATTTGAGCTCTCGACAATTTTTCAGCTAGCTAGCGTGAAGTTAAACTGTAGCGATAAATTCCGCAAGTGCGCTTCTCCCAACACCACCAGTCTCGTCTAACTTAATCAAGAATGCACACATCCGACAAGAATCGTAACCAAGCCTTCACAGCGCGGACTGTCGCCACAATCTTCGGTGCGTCCTTCGTTCCTTGCACTTATCCAAGCTTCCGGAAGGCGTCTCTGAGCTTCAACAGTGTTACACTGTAGCGGGTTGTCGGCCATCTTGGATAGGGCACGTGGGGTTCTTGGGAAAGCCTGCTAACGGAATTTGTTGCGTATCGTCTGTTCTCTAGCTCAAGCTTTAAGGTCTCCATTTCGGCACCATCGCTCCGGATTTCTACGTGTCTGCACGTCCGTCACTCCGCATAGTGATTTAAAACGTCATCGTCGTTGAAGACTACAACTCTGACAGCCGTTTGTTCTCACGCGTATGACTGACTCACCGCGGAGGCCGTCCGTCCCTTCTCTCAGTCAAAGCCTAGAAACAAGGTTAATTATGCCCGGCCGCGCTGAAGCGACACGCAGCCGAATGGCCCGCAGTTTTCTTGTTTTTTTCTCATCTTCTTGAGGCGAGCCGAGTCGCACCTGCAGGGAAGTGTCACGTGCCTCTAGCGAACGAACACTCGTCCGGAATCCGCCCCACGCCGTGAAGAACCCGCGTTCAACGCGGCGGCCATTGTGTTCTGCAGGCGGACCATCGAGAGCCGGAGAATACGGGGCCGACGGAGGTAGTAGGGCGACGACATTACGCGCGTTGCAACAATGGACTTATAAATACCGCCTCGACGATTGCTATTGGGCCTCCCGTCGACCATAGAGAAAAGAAACGGTGCGTTTCGTAATGGCGCCGGTCATATATGAGTGCCGCCTCTTGTCCAGTCAAATGGTGATGGCCGGCTTCGTGGCCCTTCCCCTATGTACCCCTGGGAAGCGTCGAGGAGAGGCAGCTGTTGTGCGCGCATAACACGCCGATGGATTCTCGGTTTCAAGGTGCACGTGATCGAAAGCGTGTGTGTGTGTAAAGTCTTCTAAAGAAAGAAGCGAGAGTCGGGTAGACTGTATAGTTCAGAGAACGGCTCCGTGACCTTTCGCATCTTCCAGTTCGAGCCACGGAACGCTGGCGCTGAAGCGGGCGGCCCTTGTTCGCACGTTTGGTCGTTCGCTGTAATAGTCCGTGCTCATAGACGCTCCTGTAGTGCCTCTCTTCGAAAGTGTTATGGCGTTTTTCGTAACCAAGACGTGTTCATTAACCGAGAAGCAAGAACACGAATGGGCTGAACTCGGCTGAAGAAAGCACTGGATACGTGTGCGTGCAGCCGTAGAAGCGAGCGAGTGGGTCAATCGCTCCAGAGAAAGAAGAAAGGTGGTTCGAAGAGAAAAAGGGCGTGGAACTCTGCGAGGCGAAGAACGACTTCACGGCATTTGCCTGAACGACGAGTCATTCTTGCTATGGAAGGACAGTGGTGTGTTCGGGGACCGCGTTGATTTATTGATTATGGATCGGGAACCTTAGGCAGGTAGTGTATGTCGCCGGAAATGATGAATGGTGATGATGAAAGGTGGAGACAAACCTTTCAGCAATGCGCCTGATTAGAGGAACGCTGACTCATCGATGTGCGCATGCGCGTACCACCGTGGAGAGGACCCACATGGTCTGCTCATGTGTACGCCCAGCCTCATGGTACCGATGAATTAGCGACAGTGACCCGGTCAGGTGAACCATCGCGCCTGCAGAATTAAAACCCCATCTTCGGGGATTTGTGCACTCAGAAAACAAATAATTTGCCCTGTTCTTTTCTCGCCCTCATGATCTGTTGACTTCTTACTGTCGTTGCTAAAGAACCGGACCCCTCAGTTCCATTTGTTGTTCTCACTCTTGCTGCAAAATGTGCTTCCTCTGCACGAATAAAACGATCGGAAGACACCCATCTGTGCTTTCTTCTGCATAGTATACACAGAGTGCTTTGTTTTATTGTTAACATATTTTTTTTTTAAAGTCACCCGTGATGTGTAGGACAATTCCAATTCTTGAGCGAGATTACTCACATAGGCAGATATTATTTGCACAAAATATTAAAGTGAATATTTGAATAATTAACAATGTTTACTAATTCCCTTTTCAACTAATGATCTTTACGACACATGTTGAAATTTACGAATTGTAGCCGATGACTTCTAAAGTAATTATCCACTTGGAACGAATTGTGAGGATGCCACCAGTTTCCAGATATGCGTTCTCAAAGTTTGCGGTGAAATGCATTAGTGCTATATTAACTTTTGAACTTCAATTACGTCTTGTTAAAAAAAAAGTAAGTGAAACAACAGGTCACTGTTTTTGACAAGTTTGACTGCACTTACCTTAAAACTGGTGCTAGTTTCAAAATGTGTTCCAAGGATTTGCCTTGTGAAATCACTGGCTTCAATTCGTGTACTGCAATATGTGCACTGAAATAATTTGTTGATCAGTAAATTGGGCGTATTGATTTCCAGTGTAAGTAATGCATATACCTCTTCGAGTATTCCAGCTCAATAAGTGGATCTCTGCTGAATGTCCACTGACGATTAAAAAAAATTCTCTTAACGTTCAAAAGAAAAACATCCGGTATATATTTTTATTTTCTATCGACCTTTTTACGAGTAATACACTTAAGTGTCTAGCAACACTCATTTCGATGGTCAGCACATCGCTAGTGGATGCGTATATACACATAGCGCCTGGCTTCGCTATCACTCGCCAGAGGCGAATTTGATTTGAAAATTTGATCAGATTTCTGATCAAATCTCCTACCCCTGTCCGCAAGTTGTACACAACAATCTGTCTTCGTCAGCTCAAATACGCGTCGGTCATCTTGAATAACATTTCTAGATAGTAATATTATAGATCGCGTCCAGAATAAAAGTTTCAGAAAAAAAGTTTCTAAGCATATATATCACCGCTTTGCTAATGCGGACGCTGGGCCTTGCTCTAGCATTGTTGGAATGTTGTCATTGCCCTTATTTCGCTGCCGACGTAATCGCGCTGACCTTCTGTTTCTTTTCATACTACTTCGCGAAATCTTCACCTGCCCCGAACTCCTCAGTTGCATCATGTTTCGTATTCCGCGGAAGATCACCAGAGAACATAGACCTTTCCATGTTCGTGCCTGTCATCACCAACACTCAACCGTCCACAGAATACTGAGTCTTTATAACGTTTATTTTCATGACCTCGATATTTTTTTCATAACTCGCTGTCATTGTTCTTTCCCGAGCTTGGCGTTCTTGTGCCATAGTTGCACATATTGTTCAACTGCCCTTCTCCTCCTTTTTCTGTTCTATTCACCCAAGCCTTGTGGTATGTACTGTCTTCCTTTCAAAATTGTTCTTTTTAGTAATTGTTTCTACTTTTGTTTTTCTTTTCTATTTTTGTTTTTATTTTCTATTTAGACCTTATTGTTGTTCCTGCGCATGGCAAATAAATGATCGATTGATTGATTATAGGAGCTGCAAGAAGAGGAGGCAGTGAGGGATGGTACAAAAGGAGAGTGACATATTAGTGACGCAGTGGACGTATGCACCTTCTGCCAAAATATTCGAGGCCTACACATCAAAGGGATTGATTTTTTTTCATTACTGTTTCTTCTGCTCATCCTCCAATATTTTAAGTTTTAGCTCGGCCTCAACTCCGACACCCGCCTATTCAAATATACATGTAAAACGCAGAAACGCTTTTCTGAGTTAACCCCCTTGGCCGATTGTAATAAAATTTGCGGCATTTGAGAGAAAAAATAAATAAATTCTAGTGACTATTTGAAGCGGTATTCCGATTTATGGCCAATTTTTTAAAGAAGTTTTAAGAAGTTGAAAAAAAAAAGGAGCATGAAGCACAAAGTTTACAGAATCGCAACTCTGCACCAAGAACAGATATCGCAGTTCTGTAAATTGCATCCGCCAGAAAATCTAAAGCGGACAAATTTTATATATTAATTTATATCTTACACGGATTTGTTACAATGTTTACGAAGGTTCTGCAAAAGTGCTACTCACATATTAGTGGTGTACTTGAGAGCCCCATGTATAATACACCAAATGTGTCCGGTTTAATATGTACTGTTAGATGCAATTAACAGAATTGCGGTATCATTTTTTATTGCTGAGTTACACAGTTGTAAACCTAATAATTTCGCATTCTTCATAAAAGTATTTATAAAAAGATCGATGGCCTAAATAAAAACAATTCGTTACCAACCGTCACTAGATTTTAACTTTTTCTTATAAATGCAGCAAACGTCATCACATTTGGTGCAGAGGTTGCCGAGAAAAACAATTTCTCCATTCCCATGTACTCAGATAGGAGCCCCGAGCTAAAGCTTCCTCTTAAGTGAAACGTGGCTTTTACCTGAAATAACGTCTACTTTGTATTTTCCTCCGTATTATAACGTCTTTCGTAGAGATCGTCATTATTGCTCCTGTAATCAGGAAAGGTGGTGGCGACCTTATCGCTGTTGATAGCGCAAAATTGCCGCTGCTACTGGCCGCTCGAGGCACTTTGCGTGTATTCACGGGCTTCTTTCATGCTCGGAAAAACGCCTTTATGTAGCACGTATTGAGTAACAGAAAGCTGTGTCGGGGGTTTGTCATGTTGCTGTACAATTTTCTCGTTGTTGACACTGTTAATCTAATTTAATGTTTCAGAAGGTGATTGATTAATTAAGACTCATGTTCTAATTAGGCGTAATGCAAGAAGAATAATCTAACTATCTCCAACTAATTATCTCATTAGGGGGAGTGCAAAAAAATAATCTGGGTATCTCCAAGTGACGGCAAACACCATTACATTGGTTCTGTCCAGCTACGTGGCATTTGCATATTTTTTTCATCTTGGTGCGTGATAGTTGGGACATCCTGTATATGCCACTGTTCAATGGACCTTATTGACGCCAACTTGGGTAAGTTGGTATCACAAAAACAATAAACAACGCCTACGTAGTCACATCTACATTACGTAGACGTTAACACCAGTTGAGCCTGCTTTACCTTCTTTTCCTGTTGAATATGATGAATTTGCAAATGACAGAGTCGTTTAAAATTGGAAGAACAAAGCTTAGGCGAATTCGTGTGCCGCCCATCATTCCTACATACTGGCAGTTCCAGTTGACGCCTGTGCCCGAGTTCCTTCTGGGGACTCCAGCAGTTGACACGCGTACACAGGATGCTTGCGAGAGATGTCCTTTCTGTAGGGTTCACTGGCACTGAGCGCGAAGCCATTCAAACCTGGCGAGCGCACCATTACCAGCGATCACACCGGACTCGCCGAATCGCGCGCTCTCGTCTCCTTTGGCATTCCGCGATGCGCCGTGGATGATGATGGCCTCCAACAGAGTTCGGCAGCTGATTGCTTATTTTATAGCTCGGCTGTTTGGGCGAAGCGAAAACCATCTATACATACACCCGGATCGCCAATAACGCGACTTTCCTCAGCCAATATGGGATGCCTTTCGCGGATGTCATAAAACGTTGCTCGTCGACTTCGTTCCTCGAGCATTTCTCGCGCTCTTTCACGAAGCGCAGGCATCGATTCTGTGTACTTCTTTGGAATGAAATCGGGGGCAAACGCACCGAAGGCCTGCCGTTGTGCTCGGAGAGCGAGGCTTTGCGCCGAACGATGCTGCAGGGGCCGCCTTCTTCAGAGAGCTTGGCCGAATACGCCGAAAGGCGCTCTTGACGAGTTTCAAATGTCCCGAGGAGGAAAGGAAGAACGCACTGCTTAGAGCGCGGGGCAGGGCGTCCAGCACGTGCGGTTGGTGCCTGTCGGTGCAAAACGCATTTGACTTCTTAGGCTTTCTTGTTAAGCGGAAACCTGGCAAAACAGCCACAGCAACATGACAATGTATTGTTCTTCTCGTTGTTGTTTAGATGTAAAACACGTGAAGGTACGTTACGCTATATATAGCCGGCTATAATAAAATTCCTAATTTGTTACTTGTGCAATATTTAATAAAAGAAAGGAAGCAGAAAATGTCAACCAAGCGCCAAACACACACGAACACAAGCACACAAATAGTTTCGCTACGGGTACCAGCCCCGAAAGCTAGTCCAATAGTACTGAAATAGTCTATACAAGTCTTTTCATATACATGTACGCAATAACAACACGGTCGAGACATCAACTCGATAAAAGAGTCAGCACAACATATTTTTTATTTAATTTATTTACACTGCAATTCCCATGGAGAATTTTAGCTGGGTGGGAAATACATAGGTTAAAATATAGGTTGCATATAGCACATCAGAAAGTAACTACAGATTACAGCAAGTTAAAAGAAAAAAAAAGTAGCCAGCACAAACGAAACACACTTCAGTGTCACGCCAAAAAGAAAAAAGAACTTTCACTAAACTAAATGCGATACCAATAATGTTATTGTAGGTTGTAGGACTTGAATGTTTGTTAGACCATTCCTATCAATGACAGTTCGCGGAAGAAAAGAATAGTGGAAACTGTTGCTTTTAGTTCGAAAAGGCGTTATAGTGAGCTCGTGTCATTGCCTTGTGGTGCAACAGGAAGAAAAGTAGATAATTTTTGTAATGTAAGTCTTATAGTGTCCTTTAACAGATTGGTAGATGAATTTTAGTCGAGATTTACGATTTATTTTTGCGCTAAGGGTTCAATTTTTATAACTGTGTTATTGAGGTACGTTCGAAATTATTATAAACGAAGGGAACAACATTCTTTTACACTGGTTCAAGTTGATGCTAGTTTTAGTGCACGGGCCCCAGATTATTCAAGCATAGGCTGACATATGAATAATTGCAAATTTATAGGCAACCTGACTCACGAAGTAAGTAAGCGTTCTTCAAAGAAAAAAGAAACTGCTTATGACTAGCGTTTCCTGACACCGTGTGAGTATGTGTTTAGTCCATGCAAAGGAAATGGTTATGCGCAAACAAAAAACACGGACACAGTAATAGACGCGGACGAGCGCAAACTTTCAACTGACTGACTGTTTAGTCCACCTGAGATCATTAGTTATGTAGACCTAAATATTTGTACTGCGTGACCTCCGAAAGTGATACATCGCAGGTACGATGCAGGAACTTGAGAGGATGTTTCTTGCGGTGTAATGAAGATAAAGGCAATACGCTTTTCTTCAATATTTATAGACATTTGCCAGGATTTACACCCAGAAAAAATTTTTGGGGGGAATGCTAGATTGCTTTGGAATGTTTGATTGGAATGCTTGATGTATAGAAGACAAAACTCGTAATGTCACTTATAGGCAGTCCATAAGATTATGGAGTCCACTAAAAAATCGGAAAGGGCACTCACCGCATGCCTATGCATGCTTATCAGGGCATGATCACAGTCCAAACACTTTGCTCACTGAGACGTCCTCGTCGTCGTTATTGTTGTTGTTGTTGTTGTTATTATTATTGTTGTTTATTAACTGCGACATATCGCGAAGCTTGCTTACTGAATAGCCCGCCATCCCGAATCGCAGCTAAACAATAAAACGCTAAGGAGATAAATGTAGATATAAATACATAGAAGCAATCAAAACATTTCAAAATGACTTAGAAGAAAAGTAAGCCTCACTTTACTATGAAAACATGACACAGAATTGTTGACTAAGATCTCATGCTTAATGTGAAGCCAGCGCATGACCTCCGATAATCTTTCATGTAACCTCTAATATATACTGACGCGAGATCACAGCCTAGTTCATAAAGAAAGTCACTCACGCGGAAAAGCCATAAGGGCAATAAATTCAGATAAGGAAAGAACACGACACTAAAGCACATGAGGAAGTCATCGTGACGACGTACAAAACGGAACTGTTCACGAGGAACAAATCAGGCCTCTGTCCACAAAGAAATCTCGCGGGGCTTTCGCAGCTTTTGTTTGTTCATAAGGACAAGAAAAAATGTAAAAGAACTTTCTTCAGCCATAACGAACGTCCACCTAACAACGCTGTGCCCGTGCGGATGCCTAGTTTCTTTGAACAAATAGCAGGCTCTCTGCAGATACCGCGATTTTGAATGAAAGAAGCTAGTCCATGCGTTACATGCCTTCGCTAACATTGTACTATACAGAAACAGCCAATCTCCGCGAATGATATATAGCGTTTTTAGAAGACAGGTTGACCTTTCCGTACCTTCTGCCGGGATTCCTGTTGCCTCGTTCGTTATTCTGATTCTTCTGGTAAATTACCAGGTCTTTCGGTGACGATCCCAAGTAGTCAAAGCAGTGCAGAGTAAATTTTGTTTGGTTGTTCCACATTGGTGATTGGTGTTACATAGCCCGGGAATTGCCTTGACATTCTAAACCACATTATTTCATTTCTTTAGCTTAGCTTTCTCGGGCATTGTGCTAGGGTAGTAAGGCGGGGGGGGGGGGGGGGGGGGGGTCATATTAACTGGAACGTTAACGCATTTCTCGTTAAGTTATAGCTGACGGTTACGTCAGAACGAGTGTTTGCCGCAGAATTTCTACTGAAGCCCAGATGCCTGGAGCGCTGACCACCTTCAATATTGCCACAGTGGCAGCGTGAGCCATTTAGTAATTAATGGAACAGATTATTAAAACATTTTCTTCATTACACAAGTTCATCAGTAGTTATCACACATTTCCTGATTTCCTCGCTGAGTGTAATTTCTTGCCGCAAAACAGACGTTATAGTATACGCCGCAGTGCCTTAAATATTTTGGCTCTTCCCATTTCCAGAACGTTGTGTACCGATCACGCTAACAGAATGCGGTTTCAGTATTCGTGAAGCACGACGACAATCAATCCCCATCTATGCGTTAAAGAAACAAACACAAAATAAAATCTTAACGTTCAGGAATGTTGCAGCGAAAAAAAAAAAAGGTTAACGCTCAAAGAACACTCTTATGTCAGTGATAACAAATAGAGCCTGATCTATACATGCTTGATCTGTACAAATTTGGAAAGCCTCTTTCACTTCCTGATTGCGTTTAGAAAACAGCAGTTCCTAAATCAAAGAATTATAAGAGAGTAAAATATGCCTGTATAACTTACAAGGGGCCACAATGCGTTGACATACTACAGGGTGTTCCAGCTAACTTATAACTAAAAAAAAAAAGATTAAAAAAAATGACACCGCACAAGATACAATTATAAGACATATGGAGTTCGGGCGTCATACCTCTGGTGACCGAACACCCTAGGTCTTAAAATCATGTCTTGCGCCATGTTCTTTCAATAATTTTTTTTCGTTGAACACCTTGGTTAAAGTTAGCCGGGATACCCTTTACATAGGTTGGCTTTAAGAGCTGCTCTAACTTATGATTGTAGCTCTGCAATTATATATTAGACAAGGCAATTATAATCTGAGTTCCTGTCGTCTACTCCTTTGGTTTTTCCATCCAAACGGGGCTTTTATCTCGGTACACTTTAATTACCACCGTTACCGGTGAGAAGGTTCACTAAAAGTTCTGGTTGTGGACGCTTGCGAATGATTTCCCGAACGCGCCCGCTCTGTCCTGCCGTACGTCTGTCGCAAGCATGTCCTCGCACAGATTGTTTTACAAAGGAAAAGAAAAAAAAAAAGAATCTTTGTCGAAAGTTTCGCGGAAAGAACACGCCATCTCCGGCCTGTTCTGAAGGTCGCATCGTCGAAGGGACAGGTACGTTACATAGTATAGGCGTACGACGTCGTTCCACTATGCACACGTTGTCTCGACAAAGACCGGAAGCGTGCCTTTATACTAATCACGCCCGGTTCCGTCACGTGACCACCCGCTCGCTCTTTCATTTTCTCCGGCCACCTCTAGAAAAAAGAGAGGGAGAGAGATAAAAGAAGCCCTAGTCTTTTTCACGGAAGGCGCACCAAGTCTTCGTCACCGCCGTCCCTGCACGCTTGCCCGCTTCCGTACAATGGATGCTTGACCCGTGCTACACCGAAAGTATAGTTCGATGCAGCAAAGTAAAAGGTGCAACAGTGGTTGGGATGTTCAAGCAAGTTTTGAGGCATCAACAACAACAAGAGCCAATGGACAACGTGTGCGGTTAGTGTACCACTATAGGCTGCGTCGAGTATATCATATGCGGGTATGCTCGAGGCATCGTCGTCGCGGCGTCGAATTCGCTTTTGTAACCCGCATATACGCTCAAATCAGACTAGGCAAAGCAAGCCGTCCTTATCAGACCCTTGCCTATATCGGTAAACGAATACGTATGCCTTGTAACAGCCGTGCATCCAATCGTGCATCATCATCTTTGTCAGCTGGACGGTGGCTCAGTGATATATGGCGTACTGCTGCATCACCAGGTCGTAGGTTCGTCGGTTCTCGGCTTCGTCCGGCTGCATTGCGATAAATAAATAATTAAAAAAAAACGCTCGCGTCCACTCGCCTTTCAACAGGCAAGAAGACTGGGAAGAAGCCGTCAAGAGCGACGACCCTTCAAGTTCAGCTTCGGGCTGTCCAAAGGGCCTGCGAAAAGGCTGAAGATCACGGTTTTCCGCCCCCGGTGCAGGTGCGGCCCGCGACTGTATACGACAAAGTAGTCCCTTAGGACAAAATAAAGTATCTTGTCTGTCTGTCTGTCTGTCTGTCTGTCTGTCTCGAGCACATGAAATAACTTTATAGATGGTCAAAGCTGATCTGGAGCCCTCCGCTCTAGTAGTCCTTTTGTTGCTTTGAGGCGTCAAGCCCCATAGACCACCACCACTATCTTCGCCATCGTAGTCGTCGTCATAATAGTTGTCGTCATCAAAGTCGTCATAGGCATCTATTCATCGACCTAATTATGTACCCAGTCCAGCAGAAAAGACCTCCGCGTCAGAGTAGGATCACGTGTGACACAAAGTCTGTGTAGTTGCATGGGATCATATATGTGATTATTGGATATGGAGTCATGGAAGGCACAGTTGTTTAAACTATGTACTACTTCTCTGTGTTCGCTAATGAGACAAATATTCATTTTAATTTCTCGTGTAAATAATGCCCGCCTCTGAAAGTAACCTAGGTTTTTAAAAAGCTTGTTAACGATAAAAAAAGAAAGAAACACCCGTATACCGTGTGTCCCATCCAAGCGGGTAAAAGAAAATCGATAAAAGAAAGCACACTGCAAGATACGATCATAACATCTACAGTTTCGTTCGTCAGAGCCCTGACAAGCAAACACCGCAGCTTGGCTAACGTTAGCTGGGACACCATACATAAGTGACACTGGGCTGAATTAACGAGTCCAGTTGGTCCACTACTGTGACAGCCGAAACAGCAGCCGGCATACCGAATATTTCTTCTCGCAGAGCGATATTTGACGAATATATGAAGGAGCTAACAGGCAGAACCGAAATGAGCTTGCCCGGTAGCGGATAAACGCCATGAAATGAGGAGCAAGCAAGCACTCTTGGCCGTTCAGAACAAGATAAATAACAGAAACATAAAAAGAAAGTGAAAGGTATGGCGTCCGCTATGAACAGTTTTATAGTGGTCAGCTAATTAGGTTATGTACTACATATGTAAACACGCTTGAGGTATACAACGGATCGGCCGTGAGGATTTCGTCGTCACGGTGTCGTGGGAAGAAATTCAGGGGCGACTATATATAGAGGCCTTCAGTATGCCCCATTTCTTGCTCAACGCCTATCTAGCTCACAGCACTTTTCCACGCTCAAGTATACCCCGAAAGCAGACGCAGGTCTAAGGCTTTACTGGTCTGAATTAGCAAAAAACGCGAGTGGCGTTACTAGAGCGCTGCGCACTGGATTTGAGAAACGAGCGCTCGTTGAAATTAACTACGAAGGATTGCGATGTATGCGTCACAGGTAGCAAAATTACCTTCTTGCTTCGAGCCTTCAGCAGTGGCTTAGCGGATATGACGTCATGACGCTGAGCACGAGGTAGTGGGTTCGGTTCCCGGTCGCTGCGGTCACATTCCGCCGAGTGCGTAATGCAAAAAAAAAAAAAATCCAAAAGAATTAAAAAAAAACCGCTCGACTACATCAATTTAGGTGCATGTTAATGTACCTCGTGCGTTCGAAGTAAGCCCCGAGCGCTATAGGCTGCGGTGTAATTTTCTCTCTCTCTCATGACCCGGCCGTGTGTCGCTTCGAAACGCGAAGCGCCATTATTTGATTTCAATTACTCTTGTTGCGGAATTACTATTCGGTGTTGTGGGGAATGTACGCTGTTATTTTGTCATCACATCGAAATGGAACGTCATCCTTTCTTTACCTAATCGAAAAAAAAAAAAACCGTAGGCTTCATATCCAATAAACCCCTGCGAACCGTAAGTGCGTTCCATATAGAAATCCGCTCGTTCCCATATGTATCACGGGTCATGGCCCCATATATGTGCTATATCGCCATGTTAATCGTATATGGGGATCACACGAGTTTTTGTGTAGTAACCCCATATGCTCACATAGGATGATAGGATATGGTGCAAGGTTACTTCGATAGGGAAAGTCGCATATGACCGTGTACAGTTCGTTCCAACAGGCCTCCGCCGGACAAATTTTTCTCGCGGAATGAGCCTGCCGAAAAAGGCCCGAACTGAGGCCTCAGTTTCTAGGGGAACAACAAATGTAATTTTCCTCCTCCTCCTCCTCCTCGCGGAAGGGCGAGCGCGGAATCATTCACGACGCGCCGGGACTGCAAGCGAAATGGATCCACTCCACTCCTACAGTTATCCGGGGCCTTTTCCGGCATAGGAACGCGTATACAGTGGCTCCGTCGCATGCAGCTTTGGTGGCTTCTGTCTCGGAAAAGCTTCTTTACAAAACGTTCCAGACGGGGCTGCTCTGCGCATGCTCCATCCAACCAGGTGTCGCATACAGCAACGGAAACGCGACTCTTCCGTGCACCTGTATACATGGAGGGAGGAAAAAGTTAGGAGAGAGCATTACGTCATGCAGCCAGCCTTGGCAAGCGAACGCTCCGTGAAGCCAGTCCCTTTGCTCATTGGAGGCCTAACACGTGATCTCTTGCGGCGAGATCAATGAACAAGAATCCAGATTCGCTGAAACGTTTGGTTCCCAGTAGCTATGCCAGTAGTTTTTTATTCGGTGCGCGCTTGTTCGGCTGCCATGCCGTGACTCTGCCTTCAGAGCGCGAACACTAAAACCAACCTTGCACTTTGACCTGCGATCACGTGTTGGGACGACAGGCTTGGCTTCTTCAATCGCGTTGCGCGATGCTCCCTCCTAACTTTTTTTTCTTCCTCCATACCTGTATGTCATTTCCCCCTTTGACTTCTTCAGGACACCTCCTTTTTTTCTTTTTTTTCCCCTGCGGTTCACCGTAACGCCTAGCACGGAGGGTTCCTTCCAAGGGGAGCTGAGCGACCCAGTGTGCAACGCGTGCTCGGAGGTGGGAAAGGGTTGCTTATCCACCTGCTTGCTTGCTGCAAGCAGGTGCAAGCTGCAGCTTGATTATCCACTTGGCTATACCCACGGTAGCTATCCGCTATCACGTACACGTCAGCGTCGAAGTTGCGTACAGTGCAGTAATGACGACCTCTGGTCTCGAAGGTTATGGTTGCGCAATCAAACGAGTCAGTTTTGTCAAACGAATGGTGATCGCCATATTCGTAGGGCACGCGATGTCGTTCTCCTGTCGAATAGGTGATGCCGGAGTGGCTTCAACATCATTATCAGCGTGCATATATGCTCGACAGATAGAGTCATAACACGCTACGGGACGTCAAATGCAGCTGAAATAAGGAAGGATCGCTTTGGAATAAGTGACTCAGATGCTTCGGTGAGGTCCGCGTGAAAAACCTAGTAAAACATTGTATTGACCAGTACGTGGGAGTATGTCTACTATAGCTACAAAAGCCAGCCATTTGGGCCGATGTCTTCAATGCCTATAGCGTGTTTTAAGTCTGTCGTGGACAGCATATTTTATACCTTTACATTAAGCAACAAATGCGCTTTCGTATGCACGCAATCCGTTCGCACTATTACTACTCACGAACTCACTGCGCTCATAACCGCAGCTGACTCATGGGTATACGTCTAGTTGGCTTCGTGCTGCAAAGCTTGCATAAGGCCAAGTAGGTCGATTCTTCGATTTCACAGGGTCCACGAGAATAGCAACAGATTGCGATCTTTGACGAGCTCCAGTCTTGCATTGCATTGTGAATGGCGCAACTGTATATGCATGAAGGTGACGGGGGCGCAAGCCGTTTGACGTAACCGCGACCATGGTACAAAGATAGCCGGTACCTGTCGTGAATTATCCAACTATATAGCGGGTCGCTTTTGCGTCATCCATGCCTCTGTAGTGGCTATACATGGCAGTGAATCAGTTACGGGAAGGTCCGATTGGTTTTCGCCATTTATTTTTTCTCCTTTCGCCATTGTTATTGAGCAAGAGGAGGAAATGAGAGAGGGATCTGTATTATGATATAAAATCAGAGACGTCAATCTGAATCGATGTTCTGACGTAGAATTCCCAAAGCTTTTGTTCGTAAATGTTCTTCGCCGTCGGCCGCCCTCGTTAATAACATATTCAGATCAGGATTGACTGGCAGCTCTCTTACGAACATTTTTTTTGCGTAAGAACGTTTCTTGACGTGAAATATCTTTAAGGTCGGTCAGATTTTAAAGACATCCAGGTGCATTTAAAATATTAGGAAATCGTTAGAAATCTCAGAAAGTTGCCCCGTTCCACTTTCTCGTCTTCTTTCCGTGTGACAGCTCGAACTCTGAGGCGCCGTGTCAGACTGCACAGTCTCCGGGACCGGCCCACATACCTCAGTTACCTATAGAAATTGGGCGAATTTGTGCCGACTTCACGATCGCTCAAGTTAATCACGCTTTAACATTTCTTCGCCGGAGTACAAACTTCATCGTCGTTTCACATACACCGGATGATATAACCAGATACGTACGACTGCATAGTACGTAGTCGTTGATGACGTCACAACATGTGTATCTCTCGGTTACGCTCGTCCACTACCTATGTAGAAACCAACAATTGCCATCGCGTAGAAACCACGTTTCCGTTGCCATCGTATGATCGTCTTCAACGTGGTCATCGTCACAGTACGCGTATACGCTCGCGACCCACACACACAACTACTCAATTTACACAAACGCGTTGCTCCATCTGGTATCGTTTTCCGGAATCCACAAGTAATGCTTGATAACCAAGTACGTGCAAAACGCTTCGCATAACATCTATTCCCAGAGTGCGTGTGATCTGTACCTTTTTTTTTTTTTTTTTTTTTGTGAATACGCGCCCTGGCCTGCTACTCCGCCTTGGGTGAGGCAAAGTGGGAGTGAAAGGTGAAAGAGAAGGAAAAGTGATGGCGAGGGTAAAGTTATGGCTTGAGTGAACGGTGAACGTCTGGGTAGCGCCATGCGCCACATTTATGTAGAGCTCCTGCACTTCCTTACCTGTATCAGAACGCCGCGTTGTAGTGTGCGCACGTTTCCTGTATTCAGTCTGTGCTTTCTCGCCCATTATATCCGCCTTTGCTAGAGTGGGTCTGCTCATATACCGCGCACTGCCTGTGCGTAAACTTCAACTTGCTACTTCGGTTTTTATAGCATTTTCAGGTGCGCCTTTTGCTTAAATGTTAAAGAAGCGAACACTATAGCCGTGGTGTCTCGGTGACAGGGTTCGAATCCCGACCACGGCTGTCGCCTTCTGATTGGGGGTGCGACGCTAATACTCCCATATGCTTTGCCACTTAACACGCGTGAATCGGCCAGTCAATTAAAGCAGTAAATGAGGACGCCTGAATGAGAATTCAGACGACGAGAGCAGCGCACATTCGACAACTTTCCGGTCCCTCGTCCGTGATGCATTATTTAGTATACCGCGACTGTAAGAAATTATTGCTTTTCAAGTCGTTGATCAACCGTGTTTGCAGACCCAATCGTTATTCGTTGATGAAGCTCAACGAGTGAAAAAAAAATGATTTGACGACTGGCTTTCAGAATGAAAGTATGTAAGAGAACGCAGAAGCGGCGCTTCATGAGCTTTTCGAGGACGCATCGAGGTCGTTCGATAGGGTGCAGTTGGAATCGTCGGGCCAAGGGCACGACGATTCAAAGTTGTGCCAGCAGCGCGACGTCACTTTTGTGTCACAAATATTTGACAGGTGCCTCCCGTAAAACCTAGCCGTAACGTATTCCTGTGCTGGAAAGAAAAAAAAAAACTAGAAAAAAAGAGCGGTAGAGGAGACAACCGCAGGTGCCCTGCAGAGATTTTGGCGCAACTCTCGAAAACGCCGACGCACTCATAAAAACGAACTCGCAAGGCCGCGTTCTGCAACGCATCAGAACAGCGCTGCTTTGACAAGTATACGTACTTCTAAAACGCCACGCCTTTCTATAAGCAGCTCCCTCGATGCGAAAGCATGGAGGCGAGCGACATGTACACTACGTAGTCTGTTGGCCACGTCGCGGTGAATTCGATGCGCAACGGGACGAAGTTATACGCCGCGGCCTTCCTTGCGCACGCTCACTGGCACCGCGCGTATAATACGACACGGGACGAGATAGATCCTCGTTACATAAATCGCCGCGCGGCAGCAGCGCTGGTCGCAGTGCGGCGGTCGCTCAAGCGGGGAGACCTTGGCGGCCGCTCTCCTCTAATCATCGGCGGGCCACTCCACTGTGTATACGGGGGCCCTCACGACAATCAACTCGTTCGCATGCCGCTCGGCGCGACGGGGGCTGACCTCCGACGCCACTGACCGGGACGCTCTTTCCCAGAGTCGTGGCGCGCATGCGTATAGTGCATACGTATACGTACTTCGGACACGTATACCCATGTCACACAACGATGCGCGCGCTGCCTTGTGTGTCGCGCGGTCCCTTCCCGAACGTGAACGAAGGACGCTCGTTGTTTAGCAGTACGAGGAGATATGAGTTTCGGATACTGAGAACCCTGCTATCCCCGAGATACATTGGTAAGAAGCGAAGCCTTAAAGCGCGTGGAAAAAAGTAGAAAAGAAGGGGAGAACTTGTCATCCGCACGAAAATATGTCAAGGAGCTACAAAGGAAGCCCGTCCGGGTTTCTCATATCGAAAGCTTTGTAGTTGAAGAAATAACTTTGAAAAATCACCTGAAGTCGAAGGTTTAGTGCTCGAGCTAAACGCACGGTATTCAACTGCACGCGGAGGCGGTGTGGCGCGACGCAGCACGCGACGAAACTGCTGCAGCTGTAGCAGGAATAGCCCCTGGGCAGCTGTGATAGCGCTTAGCTAGATGCGATATAAATTACATGCACTCGGAAAGGGAAGCATTAACTGTGCGCCACCCGCTCAAAATGCAAAACGAACCCGATGCTATAGTGTGTCACACAGGACTTTTTTAGATTAACTAGACATCAAGCGCTGCCCAAAGTGAAAAAGGGTGCAAATGTGTCCATAACTCACACCCTAACAGCCAAGAAGCATTTCTTTTGTAATTAAACAGTAACGCTTTCTAAAACTCGAAATGCTGAGAATGATATCAAGTTCAGTGGCTTTATTGATCATCGTGTTCATCCATACTGAAAGACTCCTTTCGCCGTCTAGCAGGGTGTTAGGGTGCGTGTTATAGACACATTTACACCCTTTCTCACGTTTAAAGGCGTAAAATATTATTGCAGTGTAGGCGAAGCTCTCCGGAAAGAATATGACATTTGTTATTCTGGGTTTCAATAGCATAAATGTTAACAATAACAACCGAATCGGAACCTAATTAGTAATTATCATACAAAATGGCCAAAAAATGGTCGGCGGTGGCCGCTAACGAAGCACTTCGAGAGAGAGAGAGAGAGCGAACTAAGAGAACAGTCTAGAGTGACCGCCTATATCCTTCGGCCAGCGCCCTCTATCGCGTAACCCACAGCAGAGGAAATAGAAGGAGAAACAAATAGCATTGAGGATATGTGTCTTTCGCGCGCGCAAGCACGGGCCCGAATCCCGCCAAAAAAACTGGACCATTGTGGAAGCCTTCAGACATTCCGTGGGTGGGACGACCGCCGATTGACAGTGTGTTTATGATCCGCTGCCGCCCGTCCAGGTGAGGGATGCGGTGTTCTTGGAAACGGAATGGCTTTGCGCAACTGTATACAGCGAGCGCCCGATATTCCCACAGAATGAGTCGAGTTGACGTCTTAAATTCCTCGAACGAAGCGAATCACCGCCATGGCATCACATATTCATACCCTTGACGGCTTCAATCGCGCTCGAAGTATACGGAGTCTCGCGGTTCAGGAACAAATAGAAGTAGATGCAGGAAGAAAACCTCGGATGCCTCGATCACGCAGCAGAGTTCTTCTCAGAAAAATAAAATACTAAAAGTCGATCAGTCATATAATCTGAGGCTAGATACACACATGCACGGTGAGATACAGAAAAATGAGTCTGCATTTGTAGAGACATACTTATCTAATAGCAAGCAATCTCAGATTATATACTCAGATATAGCCACTTTCAAGTTCCCCTCTGTAGAACCAAATACGAAACTAAACAGCTTAAGTACCTATAACCTAAGTTTTTTCAATTAACACCTGCAAGTTCTAATTAATTTGAAAGAAGATATGTCAACTTCTTGCTTCAAAAATGTTGTTAAATCTAATCTGTTGTCCTGCACACCTGCATAGAATACGTATGTCTTCAAGCATCATTGGGTTTACGATGCATGTAACAAAAATTTTTCTGTATGTGTTATTAATTGACACTTATTTGCTGTACCAAGTTTTTTTTCTTGTACAGTGCCTCCGCTAGCTACAGTATAATTTTATATATAATGCTCACGCCACAGGGTCTTTTGTCTTTTCAGCCTTTAGCCTTACCTGACCTGTAAAGTGTTGGAAGCGACAAAAATTAACTGAACATTAAAATTAAATGAAATGCAGATAGGCACGTGTGTACTGTGTAGTATGAAACGTAACGCTTTACGTCATCAACTGCTCGCCAAAGCTACAAACTACCCTAATTCGTGCACGTTCATAGTTTTCGAGCTTTATGTTTTTTTTTTAACATGGAACAAAACGAATTAAAAAGGACGGCACAACCGATTGTATGAAAGCGCAAACTATCCACTGGCCTCGTTCAAGCGAAGCGGTCGACCAGCGCAAGTAAAAAAGAAGGTATATTGTACACAAAGGTTTTGTACACAAAGGCGAAAACAATTCAACATATGTTTCACAGACACTAAGATACTGTGGTACAACACTGCATAATACCCCTGACACACGGGCACTCTAAAGTCCTTTGGGTAAGGGGACATCTACCGGAAAGGCGTTCAAGTGCAGTGACACACGACAAAGGAGTATCTCCCTGCCGGCAAAGTTCCTTTGCGGGAAAGAAGATCGGGCATCTACTTTTCGAGCGGAAAGGTGTACTCTCGTATACAGCGTGCACAATTCATAAATAGAAGAAAACATGTTACATAACTACGGCGCCCCGTAAGTATTTTTGTTTACCTTGGAAAATGTTTAAATTTTTAGTGGTAATGCGATTTGTCGAACAGTGAAGATTTACTCTCGCTATACTCTCAAACGCGCGCACCACGTCACTAGCGCCGCCGTGTTGAATTCCGAATATGCGCATTATATCATCAAAAATGAAAAAAAAAATGTTTTTAGGTTCTACAATCACTAAATGTAATCTACATGCGCAGCTTTTTGTAAATGTTTTCTCTCTTGCTGCTTTAACAAACAACGCTTTTTTTTTCCCGTGTTCATCTCAGGAACCACCTAAAGAAGTTAGTGCGATGCCGTGTGTCACCGGCGCAACTCCTTTCTGCAAAGGGTCCTTCGGAGTAACAAAAGGGGTTTCCTGCAAAGGGCTTTACTTTTGCCCGTGTGTCAGGGGTATAAGACCCTTTTGGTGTTTACAAACAGAGCACCCAAAGATTTCCGGTCAAGTTCTCTGCAACAACAAAACTTACAATAGCCTATAACTCTATAATACTCTCCTGCTGGTACCAGTTTTGCTGCAGAGTAAGAATTTTTGATAAGTGAGTTTTACAGTTAAGTACAGCTATAGAAGGCGACATACTCTTGCTCGACGCATGGGGCACTTTTCCTGTATTTGAACGCATCAAGAACATCGACCTATTATATTACGAGACAAGATACTTCTTTTTCCATGACTAACTCGACTGTCAAAAATGCATGACCGGAAGCTTTCTGGGGTCGTGAATGCATATTATATACCATTGCTCGATCGTTAGCGCTTAAACGGCTGCCTGATACATGCCAAGTTGTACAACGTTACCGTCACATTTGCCCTACCTCGTACCGCGGATCTTATATGAATATTTCTTTATTAACCGAGAGAATTACGAATTATCTCAGTGCCGAGAATGCAGTTGTTTATCAGCCTATAAGCCTCTTAACGTGTATGTGCATCAAGATCTGCGAGTTAAATTTTGCATACAAAATTATTTCCAAGTGTTTCTATGCACTCACGCAAGCCCAACAGGTGCGTATCGTATTTTATTTTTGCCGAGTGGTCGCTCACGTTCTGCTCAGTCGCATTTCACGCCCCCCCCCCCCCCCTCCCCCTTACCTTCCCTGCTCAGGTGGTCCAGAAAATCTCCCTGAGAACTGCGCCGATTTCGCATTTTACATGCAGCGCAGCTGTTAGTGCAAGCACTCGTAAGCGTTATTATGCGTGTTTTCATAGTGTACAGTGAGAACTAGACCATTAATCGAGTTTACATTTCAAGGGAATGGGGGGATTGTTAGGGGTGATGTGAAGGAAAGGTTTGAAGAGTGTGGGTTATATATAGTTGGGGCGTTAGTGAAAATTGCTAAACCATTGTTTTTCGACAGTTTGAGAGGTGTTACATGAAGCGCTCACAAAGTTTCCCCGCTCCCCTGGACGAACTAACGGCGGCATTACTTTTACATTTAGTGAGGAAGAAGGCCATGTTACGGGTGATGTGAACCGAAAGTTTGAAGTGTACATGTTAATTCGTTTAGCTTTCTTTGGGAACTAACTGCCGTTTTTCGTGTCTAAACCGTTTTCGAGGACCGATCCTGAAGATAGTGCAGTATAACCAAGGTGTGTGACACGGTCCGACACAGTGGTAAAAACCGCACGGTGGTACACCACCGGTGGTGCGGTATCACCGCCCTGATGCTGCCAGTGGTAATGGAAGCCTTTTGGCATTCTTCTCTCGTGGCAACGTTTGGAGTCGCTGTCGTTGAGACGCTGCACCTCATGGTCGAAGGCGCAGACGTTTTGCTGTGAGACGCTGCGCCTATGCTAGCAGACGCTGCAAGAGGTTCCGGACTGGTGCTTGAGGAAGTGGCGATCGAAGTACCTAAAGTACCTAGATTTTTTTGCAGAACATCTAGGGACTTTATAGAAGTACCGGTAGCCTTGCGCGTAAGGGGAGCGCTATGCATAACACTTAGTGCCCAACGCAGTGCCACAAATAACCACCTCCCAAGGCATATGCTAAACGCATTATTAGATAGCAGCCGGGGTTGGTTCTTCAAAATATTTAATTATGAAATAACTAAGGAATACTCATTTACTCCCTATATTTAGCGTTAATTATAGAGGAGCATGGTACGTTTCCCAGGTTTGCTCGGGGAACTAAACGAGGCACGTTGTTTCCATATTTATTTATTTATTTATTTATTTATTTATTTATTTATTTATTTATTTATTTATTTATTTATTTATTTATTTATTTATTTATTTATTTATTTATTTATTTATAAAATCCTTCAGGCCCTTTCAAGGCGTTACAGAGGGCAACGGGTTACAGGGTATATCACAGATAATACACGAAAAGAAAAGAAAAGAATCATACAAAATAGGCAGTAAAAGTTGACATACACAATAATTTGATAGCAATACAATGAGTAGAAAAAAAAGAACTAATAGGAAAAAATGTGACACATTCAAGTATATGAAATCGCAATCCAGTAAGTAACGCTGGCTAAGGCATCGCGATAGGAGGAATTATCCCTGAAAGAAAGAATGCTCGCGGGAAGGTCGTTCCACTCTAGTGACGTACGTACAGAAAACCACAAAATATTAAGGGGCCACGAAATCTGAGAAAAAAAGCTGAATATCTCCGCAGCCTCACAACGCAGCCCGGTATTTGCATTTCGGGTATGACTAGAATATGCCAACAACGTTGTCGCATACAGTTTTACTGGCTACTGGTACACAGGCTGCTCGGGAATTGGACGTTTTAAAACTGAGATCCCGTGGTCCGCAAACTTTTGTGATTGACTGTACGTGGCATGAATGACTGGAAAACTGTATTTGTGCTGCAAGAAGGGACTTGAACCTCATAAGGGTGTTTGATGCGACGAGATAACGTAGTGTGGAGTACAAATGAATGCATCATGCAGTTCTGGATGGTGAAGAATTTATGAAATAATGGTAAACGGGGAAACTTCACGTCGAGCTGCTAACTATGGTCCCAGACTGATGTAGCATATTCTAATATCGGGCGTGTTAATGTTTTAAAAAAGCAACAGTTTTAAAGATTCAGGGGCATTTAATAAGTTTAGCCTTAAGTAACCAAGAGCGCGGTTAGCATTATTCACTATATGGTCAATGTGCGTTGCCCAGGTAAGGTCGAAAGTGATATGAATTCCTAAGTACTTGTACGAGTTTACCTGTTCTAATGGAAGGTTATTTAAATAATATACGTGGCCGGTATTAGGCGTCCTAGGTACGCACATAAATTTAAATTTGTTAATGTTTGATTTCATGAGCCATAGACTGCACTAGTTTGATTTCATATTCAGGTCGGATTGAAAAAGGCTATTATCAGAATCGCTAGTAATTTCTCTAAAAATAACACAGACATCAGCAAAAAGATGAATGTCAGAAGATACGTGTGAAGGAAGGTCGTTAATATATATTAAGAACAACAAAGGACCGAGAACCGACCCAGTTTTGTTGAATTAGGAAGCATGCTTTTGGCGGCGTACGATCAAAGTTTAAGCTATGTAGGTTAATTACAGTATTTTACCAAATTACTAATAAGTTAAGCATCTTACCTGAATTCCTGCTTCGCTTAGATGAACACGAGATAGGTATACCAAGGGTCCTCGACTTGGAAGCAGGCGTTGGATTCCTTACTTTGCCAATAAAGACAGCACGAAACCACGAATTTGGTCTCTTTCATACATCGAACGCAGTATATAGGTCTTCCTCTCGAAGCGGTGCCTCCCACCCTTTTCGTGTCAATAACTATTTATTTGTCTTCACACGAATCGTCGACTTTACAAATTATGTGCTGAACACTTGAATTTACCACCTAGAACACTTATTCTTTCGATACAATTACAATAACTACACTTTCTTTTATTTATTTTTTTTTATTCTCCCGCCCACCTTCTTCGAGGGCATTTCTTCCCCTTCGTTCCGTGCCCTGCAGAGTAGCAGGAAGGTGAACATACACCGGCTAAACACCCATTTTCAATCAATCAATCAATCAATCAGTCCATCTGTCCATCCATCCATCCATCCATCCATCCATCCATCCATCCATCCATCCATCCATCCATCCATCTATCTATCTATCTATCTATCTATCTATCTATCTATCTATCTATCTATCTATCTATCTATCTATCTATCTATCTATCTATCTATCTATCTATCTATCTATCTATCAGTCTACAAATAAAGCGTCTCGTAACTTTTCCCTCCGGAGAAGAAAGAGAAGAAACCCGGTAATGTTACCGCCGAGGGTGTCCGAGCGCGCACGATGGATAGCGCCGGGCGGTGGCCGTCCTTGGGCGCCAGCGCCACTTCAGGGTCACGCTTCGTAGAGGACGTAGCGGCCGCACGGCCCGGCCGGGAAGACGTCGAGGTACACGGCACCTGCATTACGTCTCCACGACACGCGTCAGACCCTCTCCTCCCCCCCGTACAACAAGGCGTCGGCCGCGGTGAGGAGCGAGCGCGGACTCGCACGAAAAGAAAGAAATAGCGTCCGCTAAAGAAGAAGCCGATGCTGCGCCTTTCAACTCTCCGATGGACGCTTTAGGGTCCTCGGAGTGCAAGCCATATTACGAAAATAGCGCCGTCGGTCACGGCCCTCTGCGTTAGTGCGCTGCCAGCGGACACCAGGGAGGCGGAACGTTTTTCGCCCGGAGTGTGTATATAGTTCGCTCGCGTGTTATCAGAATAATCGGTGGCCCACGGGTCTGTTTATTTTGGCGTCAACGAAAAGGGAGGCGTGGTCAGCTGAGAGATGTTGCGGCACTCCGACTTTCCAGACTCGTTGGCACGTCGGTCTAATGCGCTTGGGTATAAGAGGTCCTGCAGTTTGAAGCGAAATGGGGCCCGTTGATGGGCATTACGCAAACGTGCCTTCAGAGAGGCTCCTTGTGAATAATAAAGAAGGTCGTTTTCGAGCATTGCGGTGACTGTTACCGGTAGCAAATTTCGCGCCACAGATCTATACTTCTCCGACGGGACACATTAAGCCTCCCGTGGGCTCGCTCCCTTCCTCGTGAGCTCACTCGGGTGGAGCACGCCTCTCTTTGCTTTGGGTTGGGGAGGCCCTCAAAGCTTCCGAAGTCTGGGTCTGAGGCCCAGTACCTGAAGACCCTGTGAACTGCACAAAGCTTTCCGCCCCAACGTCTGCAACGGAGGGTCGACATCTTCCATGGCTATGTCCAGGGACTAAGGCCGCAAAAGCAAAAGTGCTTGTATAGGTGCCGCGATGCGGATAGATTATGAACAGTTAACTATGGACGATAATTTAAGCTGGTTTTTTTAGAAGACCTACGCGCATTTACTTTGCAATTATATGTCGTGTGGCCACCAGTGCGGGCAAAAAAATTAAAATAACATAAAATAAATTAAAAAAGTAAAAGGAACAAGCTCAGAAGATGAGAAGAACGCGAAAACGCAACACGTTGGTTCCATATCTTGACACCTATAATTCAGATACCCCCAGTGTAGGGTAGCAAACCGGACGTTCGTCTGGTTGACCTCCCTGCCTTTCCTCTGTTCGCTTTCTCTCTCTCTATAATTCAGATGCCGTCGCCAAGGTAGGCGGGGTTGTCATTCTGGCCGTATACTTTTTCGCTCACATTTCTTCACCCGAAGTGGCTGATGCTATTGGGTCCGCATGTAACGTAGCCAGTCGTTTACACTTTTATTTCTCCCCGCCCTTTACACTTTACCTTCTACCCGCCGTGGTAGCTTAGGGGCTATGGTGTTGCCCTGCTAAGCACGAGGTCGCGGGATCGAATCCCGGCCACGGCGTCCGCATTTCGATGGAGGAGAAATTCAAGGACGCCCGTGTCCCGTGCATTTGGGGCACGTTAAGGATGGATCCCCAGGTAGTCAAAATTAATCCGGAGTCCTCCACTACGGCGTGCCTCGTAATCAAATCGTGGTTCTGGCACGTCAAACCCCAGAATTCAATTCAAAATTGTACCTTCTCTCTTTAGTTGCCTCCTTGCCGCGGAGCCGTTCAGGTTAGACAGTTACGATATCACTGACTTTCCTCTTCCATTTCATTTTTTCTGACTGTTCACACAAACAACAACAACAACGGTTAGTCAGTAGCCCTATAGCAGTGCAGCGTGTTCACGTCATCAGAATCGGTCGGTCACGAGCAGTCGAACACAGTAACACAGAAACTGGCGAAAACGAGCGAAGACAAGCAGCCTTGTACCGAATAACTATATTGAAGGTTACTGAAATACGTTTGGTTACAGTTCTGAGAAAAAAAAAGGGGGGGGGGGGCGAACCGTCATTAAAAGTACAGTGTCACGTTTGTAGCTTGCCGCTTCTGTATATATCTGCTTGCACCACGTCCAACTATTACCTTCAAAAGTTTCGCCCGCATTGTGACCCGTTCGTGCTCTCTTAAATGGCTCATTTGCAATCGTGCACGCTTAACCCACATAAAGCTAGTACGGTCGGTGGGTCTGCAGCTTCGCCTTAACAACAATTGAGCCACGTGGCCCTAAAGGATCGCTCAAAGCAACGACAAAGGAATCCGGCCATAATGCTTAGCCTATAGCTGGTCGAGTCGAAAACACCATTGTTGCCTCAATCGCTCGATATATTTGTCTGACGGGTGGCCTTGACTATCGTAACCGGAGACCTACTGAGCTAAGCACGAAGTGAATGCGTGCTGCTGTATACAATCCTGACTCGTGAAACCGAATCGCACCTGTGTATGCGGCAGAAAAAAAAGAAAGAACATCTTCAGCGCCAGCACGTGAGCTCTGTGCCCAGGTTTTCCTACTATAGCTTATTTTCTATTGACCACATTAGTAGTGATATGCCTTGGACCGCGCATTACCGATCGTGCCGGTATTGTGATTAGCGCGGGACTTGAGAGGCGACGTTTAAATACCGCATGGTCAAGCATTCGACGGAAGAAGACAACTTTATTACAGAGGACTGCACAGTGAAGGCCAAAAAATCTTACCTAGATATTCAGGGCCGAGTTCTCAAATATTTTCTTCCGTAAGACATGATTTCTTATTCGCCAGCGGCCTTTGCCAATGTAGTCGAAGCCAGACATATCGATTCTGAAGGGGATCACAGAAAGTTCGATATATAGGTAATTTGATATATAAAATAATTTTATGCAAAACAGTTCAAAGGGATTTAATGCTGTTCGTTATACACAAGCATTCGTTATATGTGGGTTCGTCTGTACAGCATGCTCTCTATCACGACTGGCCAGCGCTCATCTTATACGTATACTAAATGCCCTAGCGTAATAAACTGTCCTGCGAATACATATCGGGAGACAGCTCTCACAAGGCACTTCGTACGCTGCAGAGATCTTCGTAAGACTATAATATGGGTGCCGGCCAGTCACCCCAGCAATAATGATTATTATAGCGAAGGCGTTCGTTTTTTTGCTAACGGTTTTTACAAACGAAAATATTTGTGAATGTGCCATTTAGTCACCGAGCGTAAAGCAAAACAGAAACGAGTGGGCATTATGAAAGCAGTATACATATGCATGGATAGCAAAGCGTTAGCTTCTTTCGTTCGTTTCAATGTCTTTTGTAATATCTTGCAATTCCCAAGATGGCGGCTCCACCTGCTCTATACCGACAGTTGTGTCTATTGCGTGTTCGACTAGGACACGCCGAGTATAAAGCTTTGCAGGAAGAGACAAATCGTGCACGTTCTCGTATGAATTGTGTTAAAAGCTCGGTTTCTAAGGCGGGCATCTTACCTACACGAGACCAGTAACTAGAATTAGATGCTATGTGCGTGAGCGCTGTTTCTTCTTAAGTCGCAGTTTCTGCTTAAGTCGCTCGTAGCAGCACGCTTCTTACATCTGCTCTGGCGACTGCATCGTGGTGATCAATGTGTTCGTTCTTTTTTGTTTTGTTTTCCTGAAATGAGAAAAGAAAACGTATCTTCGCGCTCGTCGATTTAGATATGCTACACCGAAAATGTCGACATCTTGTGCACGTGCGTCAGCGTTGACTTTTATGCTTATTATTTTTAACAGGGAAGCTGTTAAAGCTGGAGGAGAAACGTCCTAAGTCCGCAGAAAACTCGGCGCCGTTGCCTAGCAACAACCAAGCCACAGCTGCGCACTACCTGGCCCAACCTCGCCTAGCCGCGCAACCGCCGAAACAGCTAGTAGCGATGACGTCACCTCGCGTTGCCTAATAACCGCTTCGCCCGACACAGACACGGCTCCCCCGAGCTCCCGCCAACTGAGCGCTACTGCGCATTCGCCGTGACGTCATCCCGACGTGTCGTCTGCTGCGCGCCGCCCGTACACTGTGCATAGCTTTCGCCCCACTTCCCCTACGTGTGCTCGGACTGCAAGTGCTTCGCGAGGCGTTCCCCGATGCCACAGACCGCGAAGAAATGCTTATACATTTCGTATAACTTAGCATCACTTGGCATTACTTCGTATAACTTAGCATCTCTTCGTATAGCCACGACCAGCTAGGATTCCAACCGATCAGCTCCGCTGCGTCTTTAGCCTTGCGCCACTAGTGCAAGCTACCCCGAAGTTTTTTTTTTTTTTTTTTTTTCCCTGAAGAGAAGCTGCGTCCTCACTCGGCTACAGCATTGCGGCCCATATTGTTATTTCCTTTCTTTCTTTTCTGAAAACAGAATAGAAATATCTTTTCGCATACTCGTATGCGCTCGTTTCACGCGAACTGCTGGGAGCGTGCTCTGCACGGGACCATAAAAACGTCAGTGCCGCACCACCGTGCCGTCTGGCGGCCTGCTCCACATGCCAGGCGATAGCGCGCTGACTGCATTGTTGCGTAGGGCCAGCGCACATACGCCTGCTATACTATTAGCGGCTTAACCGCCGGCCTTGAATATGCGGTAATCGGAGAGGAAACCGGGCGAAACACGGGGCAGCGTCGTTCCTCGAGGCACTCCGGAATTCGTGGCGCTTCGGCGCGCATGGGAAAAAAACGCCGCGATACGTGCATCCTATACCGCTTCTCCCTCGCTTCTAGAAATGGGACAGTAACGAGTTCGTGACGCGAGCAGCAGCTACCGGGAGCTCACGACGCTCTGCTGCGGTAACGTATATATAACTGCTTACGCGAGCAGATCGCCCGGCGCCCCTGCGCAAAAGCCCGCAGCATCAGATTGGCCTCGCTTCGAGATAAGGCTTCTATATGTTCTCCATGCCGTGGTTACGGAGCTAGCTGCGTACGTTCTCTCCCGTTACTGATGAAAGAAAAAAAAAATGAGCGCTTGAGAGAGAGAGATGTTGGGAACGGTGTTGGGGAGGGGGGAGCGTTTCTTGGTACGTTCGTTACTGTGCCCCATCGTGACAAAGGTTCGTTCAAGGCCGAGCGGCATTGTTAGACCGAAAATGAATGAAGCCCGCCAAGAACAAGATAGCCTGTTGACCCTTTCCTCATTTTATCTGCAAAATATACATGCTATCGCAGACTCGTGCATGCCGTTGGATTGGAGATTAAAGACCAGTACGTATTGATCAAGTGAGTGAGTGAGTGAGTGATCAGCTTTATTCACAAAGACGTGCAGCGGATACCGATGATTCTGGGGTGTCATGAGTTTAGGAAATTTGCTGGGATGGAATGGGTTACTGGTTGACAGAAGAAAGGGAAGTGTAATTTGAGATTTCCGACTTATTGGAGGAGAAGTATTTGTCCTGAAGTAGGATCAAAACAGATGATGATATTGATGACGATGGCGTTAATCCTGATGAATTATCTTGGAATCAGGCCTGTCTCCTCTTACCCCAGCCGCAAACGGAATCAAGAGGAATGTAAGATCGCTTGCACTGCTCGCGGAAATTAAAATGAAAGCAGCTAGTGGGATTCCTCATCGTATTAGCTGCGACATGTGAAGCCATACGCCCACATATAACGCTGTAGAGCTGAACTGCATTCGATATTTCAGATGAATACGACTATGAATATTACGTTGAAGTGATTAGAATGCATACGATATATAGGTTTGTTAAGTATACCAGAGAGTTCGAATTAGCAGTTGCCATGAATAAAGTTAACTGGTCCTGCTGGTCGTCGTATTGGAGACAATAATTCAGAAGGGCAGAAAGGTGCATTTCATTCCAATCTCCGCAGCATCTAGGTAAGAAAATAAGAAATGCAGAAATCAAACTCCTGCGTCGGATAGCCTGAACCATTTTATGAAAAATAAACAGCTGGATGTGTTCGGCTTGTACCTTCGGTTATCGGCAAATACCTACCACACGTGTCGTTCTGAAGAGCAGATATGTACACTAACAACAGCGCCCGTGTTTATATTGTCCGGGGTCGTTGACTCGGGGTTCTCCCGAGCCGGAATTATTCGTCTTTCTGAAGCGACAGAGTCAGGAAACGAGCGCGCACAGAGTCACCAGCTGATGACTACAACGCGGCATATCGCGCTGTCGTTGGGCGGCTTTAGACGATTACGACATCCGTCTTAAAACGCAAAACACACACACACACACACACACACACACACACACACACACACACACACACACACACACACACACACACACACACACACACACACACACACACACACACACACACACACACACACACACACACACACACACACACACACACACACACATGGGACACCGTTGCCGGCACCAAGATGACGCGCTCTCACGGGACGCCGTTTGTCAAGACGGCACACGCTTTCGCGAACTTCTGTCTATTGTATTCCTCCACCTCAAGGGGAAAAAAAATAAAGAAGCAAAGAAATATGGAAAGAATAAAAGAACGAAAGAAAGGAAAACAAAGAAAGAAGGAAGGAAGGAACAAGAAAGAAAAAAAAATGCGAGCGGAAAGGAACAACAGCAGCAGTTGAAAGACACCCCGTCCCACCCGAAATGGCAATCCTGCCCCGCTCTCCGACTCTCCGTCGAGCGACCCGTGAGTGCAACAGCAGAGTTGAACGGCACCGCTCCAAAGGGTGACGCGGGCCAACTCTCAAAGGTCCTTTTATTTCTTTCTGAGGATTCCCTCCCCGCCCCCTCCCCCCTTTCCCGCCTCCCTCCCTCAAACCCGCTGCCCCACTCCCCTCCACATCTGCGTCACTCGTATTCACACAAACACACGCGCACTCTCTGGCAGAAGAGTGATGGTGAGATTGTAGCAGAGAGTGAAAGAAAGAAAGGCGGCAGTGGTCGCGAGCCGTTGAAGCCAATTAGACTTGCCGCATGCGGTCGACTGGCCTAAATCAAGGCGGACGTCCTTTTTTGCGGCGATGGCTGCTGGCCGCGGACGAGATCACGTGGGCGAGATGCTGCTGCGAAGTGGCGCTTCGACGCCGCCACAACGATGCCCTCTCGGCTGCTTTCACTGTCTCTTTTCTCTCTCTCTCTCTCACACACCCTTTCCATCGTCCTTTTGTGCAATCTCTATTAAGGGAACGCTCGAGAGGGAGGAGAACGGCGTTGCGGGGAAGCCAAATTTGTCTCCTCTCGTATGCATATCTTTTGTGCGATCTAGGCTGTATACTAGGCCTGTATACACAGGCCTAGTTGGCTCCGCGTTTGTTACGCGGTTACGTGCGTGAAATGCGAAAGCGAGAGTGTGCCATGAGAGTCAGGAAGAGGAGAAATGGTAAATACTGTGAGAGAAGGAGAGAGAAGCGTTTATTAAACAAAAATGAAAGTTTTTGTTTTTTTTTGGTCGGTATATACAGCATACCCCCGAAACATCATTCGCATTTTTTTTTTCTGCTGAATGAGTTCGGATATTAACGGAGAATATCAACGCCTAATAACACCTCTTTTCTGTACTTGCCACTTGTAAGTGTCCGCACCCACGACCAAATTCTGGCGAGGCAAACTTCTGATCGTTTAGATGCAGGAAAAGTTCAGAAATGTTTCCACATTGAGGCTTACCTGAAAACGCAGTGTAATCTTAATCCAATGTAAACACATTGACAAATCATGTGAATGAATTGTCAAGTATTAGTAAACGAAAAAAAAAAAAAAGACACCGCGGGCGAGGTCGCGCGATCTTCAACATCCCCGAGTTCGTTTCATCCCACTAGCACACTCCTTCGTTTTTAAAACTTTGGTTACGTTTAGCTGGGACACTCTGTATATGCACCCAATGCATGGCACGCGGTCGTTCTTTGCATTCCGCCTCCACCAGAATGCGGCCGCTGCGGCCGGGGTCAAGTTCGCGACCTTGGGCTTTGATATATGGCCACCAACAAGCTCGGTTTAAAAACCGTTCTTCAGCACTCTTCAACGACAAAGAGAAACGAGCTATGCGATTAACAAAGTTGCGTAACTGATTAACCGCCCAAACAAGGGACCACCCCACCACCTCGTTCCCAAAGGAAAAAAAAAAGTACAATAAAGCATAATACGAACTTCCGTATAACGCGTTGAAGGTGCCTCAACCTGCCTCACACCTGCCATGGCGGCGTAGTGGCTATGACATTGCGTTGCTAAACACCAGGGCGCGGGAATCAAATTCCGGCCGCGCGTCGATAGCATGTCGATGGGGGCGAAATGCAAAAGTGTGCCGAGCAATGGGCGCACGTTAAAGAACCCCAGGGGGTCAGAAATTAACCCGGAGTCCCCCCACTAAACGGCGCGCCTCAAAATCATATACATCGTGCTTTGGGCACGTAAAAACCCCATAATTAAACCTGCCTCACATCCGTGCAATCAAGAGAAACGAAAAACGCAGGCACCGAATCGCGAAGGCTTGCGGTTAATTAGCGTGTCGTCCCGCGTACTACATGCTAGTCCAGGCTTAGACGACCCTCGTTTAGACTCGTGGTCGAGACGCTGTGCAGAAAGGTTAATTTATAGGTGCGCGCGCGGAGCCCAAGCTCGCGTATGCTACACGCTGTGATTTCACGCGCGCGCATATTTCACGGCTCGCCTCTCCTAAACGCTTCACGTCACGACTGACCTAGAATTTCCGTCCAGCCCCCGTCGGCAGCCCGTTCTCGTCTGCGCTTACACTCAAAACCGCTCGCAACACGTGACTGCAGTCGCTCTCTCTTAATGCTGTTTTCTTCCACCCTTGACGCGCGGGCGCCGACGAGAAGAGTCCGGACACGAAGTACCGCTTCAAACGGCTGGGATTTGCTGGTCGTTAAACGGCTGTTGCTTATTCACGACACAGCTGCTTTCGTCGGCGCATGATAGCGTTGCGAGAGATGGTCACGTGTGGTTAAATTATGGGGTTCAACGGGCCAGAGCGGCAACACGGGCCATGATCTAGACGCGCCGTGTAATGGAGAACTACGGAATAATTGCGACCACCTGGAGCACTTGAGTGTGCAACCAAAAGCACGGTACACGGGCTCTTTTTTCAGCATTTCACCCCCATCGAAATGTGGTCGCCCGGTGGCCGAGAATCGAATCCGTACACCTCGAGCTCAGGCAGCGTAACGAGTTTATATGCAGGGTGTTTCACTTAACTCGGGCTGAACTTTAAAATATGCAAATGGCCACGTAGATGGACAGAACCAAGGTAATGTTGTTTGCCGTCGCTTGGAGATACTCAGATTATTTTTTCTTGCATTCCGCCTAATTACATAATTAGTGTTAATGAATTAGTCAACTTCTCAGTTATTATAATTAGATGAAAAGTGTCAATGAGAAAATTGTAGAGCAACATGAAAAACTCTCGATGCAGCTTTCTGTTGCTCAATACGTGCTACACAAAAATGTTTTTGCGTGTGTGAAAGAAGCCCGCGAATACACGCAAAGTGCCTCGAGCGGCCAGTCGCACGACTATTTTGCATGTATTACAGATCTAAAGCTGCAATTGGTGTTTCAGCGCCTTATCGCGTTGGCTTCGCCTCGTGTAACTGTCCCCTAACGCTGGTATCGCATCAAGGAAAACCAATCATTACAACGCAATGTGATAGTGGACAAAGAATGAGTCTGTGTCATTTGCCACTGACCCGTTCTACAAAAGGATGCTAATCATCACAACAATAATAATAAAGTCGAGGAATAGCTTCGGTTTGCCGTAAGAATACTAGTTAGTTTTCACGTGTCATCACGGACGCAGCCTCTGACCGCGCTAGTACGATAAAACATGGCGGCCACTGATGGTGTGCATGCAAATAATCTATACGGGTTTATCTTCACCATAATCTAGCAATGCAATGGAAGCTGCAAGACGCAGATCACGTGCTCTGATGCCACGCATGGCTTGGGGCCACGTGATTGCCAAGGGCACCCTACCAAATCATTATATTGCAACGCGAACTTTCCCCGGGGATCGTTTGTTGCCCGATTAACACTGTTACAAAATTGTCGCTCGGTGCAAGAAGTGGCTAAATATATCCGAAATTACTTTAATGGTGTCGCCGAATCTACATATAACGAAAGAATCGTGTCTAATTACGCTTGGCACGCGACGAGACTGCTGTTGTTCTACATTCTCGAATATTAGCGATCACGAGCGATTAGTAGTCGGGAATGTGCACCGTCACGTATGTATAAATAACAGATGGGCTCGACTCGTGAGTCCAGACTGTACGGCTGACGACTATGCTCGTCGCAGTCGTTGTCATTTTGAGGGATACTTGTTTTTTTTTCCGAGCACAGGTTCACCTAATAAAGAGTATAGATTCTTAACTTGCAATATTGACAGTCTTTGATTCTTTACCGTTACTATACAACACGACGATACAGCAAGTATTTACCCATCTCCACACCTTTTCTTTCCTTTTTTCTCCTTTTTTATACTTATTTTTCTCTCTCTCACATATCGCATCCCTTTACCCCTCCGCCGATACAGGGTAGCCAACCGGAGATAATTTCTGGTTAACTTCCCTGTCTTTCCTTTACCTATCTCTCTCTCTTCATCCATAGGCCTTGCAAGAGTAATATATGCCGTCGTGTTTCTTCTTGAAACTCTCTCTCAAAAAAAAAAGAAAAGAAAAGAAAAGAAAAGCTATATGTTGAAAACGTTCCGGCCACCCTCCAGTTGTATAAATGTTGGAATTGCGACAAAAGGGTGAGAGTGTGAGCGCGCACATCTGCCTTCCTTAAAAGCATGCTATGCGCACTTCTTGCCGACACGTCTGGTTTTATGGCAGCCGAATCGCACGCCGCATTTGGCCCATCTCTCCGTACCAGAAAGAAAGCCAAGCCGTGACCCAAGGTGCGAGGTCAACACAAGTGCCCCGCAACCTTCGTACCCCTTGCAGATGCGCGCTTGCATGCAGACATATATGCGTGAAGCGCATATTGTACAACGTGCTACACGTAATCTAGAACAGGGTCGTCAAAAGCAGGCGCTGCATGAAGAGAAATAAAGAAGGAAATAGTACAAGTCACGCGTCGTGAACGAGCAAAGAAAAAAAAATGGCGACCGCAGGATCGGTTAAGGCGCATCTCCGCAGGACTTCTTAAGCTTTTCGTGGGGCATGCCACCCTGCACAAGCCGTATAATTGTGGCGGAAAGGGGCACGAAGCACAAGCGAGGATTCCAGGCGATCCTGTCGTCTGCTTCTTCTTCTTCTTTTTTTTTTTTTGCGATCCTTCTTTTTCACGCTGCTTTTTCGCAGGTATGCGAAACAAAAATTAAACAAGCAGCGAACATCGTTCGCACATGCAGCCAGTATGAAAGTTAACCTTTTCCACGAGACGCTGTCAAGAAGAATGGGCCGCGCGCGAGAAAAGCGGGTGTTTCCGACCTTCTTCGACCGAAAGAAAGGCCTCGCATCGCGAGGCTTAGCTAAGCCTATATGGACCCGCAGATGACCGGTCGTGCCAGCGGGGTCGTTCCACCCATTGCTCGGGAGCAAAGAAACAAGAAAAATATGTAGGATAACGTCGCGGGACAAGTGAGCGCCGCCGAGTTAAATGTCCCGGAGACATTCGGGAAATGATTCTTCTTTCAACACTGCAGCCCTCATTGTTGTCTCGTTACAGTTTTTTTTTTTTCTCCCTTCGCCTCCTGACGCGAAGAAAGAAGCGTTCTGTCACCTTTCTTTTGGCTCTTATCGTGGGCGAAGCGCTTGAACGCGAAGACTTCGTGCTGTACGATCAGAAAAAGCAAAAAAAAAAAAGAAAAAAGAATATGAATCGAAAATTAAATGTAAAACGAGAGGAGCGGTTTCGGTGGTCGCCCTCGACGGACCCACGACCGTGATGGAAGGCGATGCGTGAAGTTCTCTCTCCTCGAGGCGTGCGTTTTGCGAGCGCCCTCTTTGTTCGCATTCGCGCGCGTTGTCTTCGTTTTCACGACCTTTCCTTTCTTTTATTTTTTTTTTTCATCGTCCAACGGCGCCCTTTTAAACGCCGCTTTTCTTTTTTCTGCTCCGATGGCCAGCATCTCTATTTCCCTGTCCAGTCAGTTTTCCTCGCTACATCGACACTCTCCTTTTCGCTATCGCGAGACCATGAAAAGTGGGTGCGAATGACACTGTCGGCACGCAAGGCTGGTAATACGGAGCGAGCCTGACCGTTCCGTACATATTACATTTGCCCCGCACGAGTTCACAGCGAGCTTTGGGGGGGGGGGGGGGGGGGATGCTACACGTATACTTGGCCTTAATGAGATCGGGGCGTTCACGTAATCAAATACGGCGACATTGATTGTAAGCCTGGCTCGATAGTTCCGGCGACTGACTGACTGACGATGATTATGGTAACCGTTATTTGCAGTCCTTTTGAAACGGAGCAGCGACAAATACTGTAGCACAGCCTGATATCTAATCAGGCTTTGCTACATTTATCGCAACCTAGTATTCTGTTTATCACTCTCTCTGACCTTTTTTTTTCTTTTATTTCATTAAAATCCTCATCTATATATTGTACAGTCAGCCGTGCCTGTAACCACTCCGCTTCTATCAATCTCTTCCGTGCTTTTTTTTTAAATCTTTTTCCACCAATACTCTAAACGTATCTTGCTTATCTCGACTGCTCACCATGCGGGTAATGCTTCCGTTCGCTTTGAATGCCAGCGCTTCTGCGAGATGGACGTTTCCCTACGAATCTTGCCGGGCGAATATCTTGGCATTACATTATACGATGTGCTGAGTTGTTTCCGGACTTTTGCTGCAGCGGGTGCATGCCTCATCCTGTTGCGAATGCTTCTTCCGGTATGTTTTTGTACTCAGGCAGCCAGCTCGGACCTGAAATAGCAAGGCACTCCCCTTTCTGCAGTCGTACAGATTTTCCCTCCTGATTTAATTCTGGTCGTATTTGAAAATCTTCATGGTCTACTAAACTAGGGTGCTCAACACCGCTTCTATCTGACGTTGGCTTCGAGGCACCCCATACTAAATACTAAACACCACTTGAGTGACACCTGTGGTGCAGACGACGACGACGATGATGACTCACTCACTCACTCACTCACTCACTCACTCACTCACTCACTCACTCACTCACTCACTCACTCACTCACTCACTCACTCACTCACTCACTCACTCACTCACTCACTCACTCACTCACTCACTCACTCACTCACTCACTCACTCACTCACTCCCTCACTCACTCACTCACTCACTCACTCACTCACTCACTCACTCACTCACTCACTCACTCACTCACTTCCTGACAATTTCACTTACACCCTCATTCAATCCTCAGGTGCTTACTGAACACAATCATTCGCTTATTTGGAGATTGGCGTTATGACGTCACCCAATAGAACTGACAGCTTATACGAGAAATGGGGAGTGCCAGTATGGGCGTTTAGCCTCATTTCATTTAGGAAGCTTGTGGATGCAGTTTGTACATATGGGGTGTCTTTTTTATGATATACAAAATTTTCTTAATCACCTGTGGCAGTTAGAACAATTATATTTCTAGAGCTGGATTACTCGAAGCGCTGGACATTTCCTGCACTAGGAATAAAGATGCACGACCGACAGTTTAACAAAGAGTCACGAACTAAGTTTTTTACTGATTAACTTACAGTACATATTGCAATTTACGAATTGATTGCAAAGCATAACCACTTGGGACGAATCCTGAGGATGGCGCGGTTTTCTTGATATGCGCCATGAAAGTTGCGGTAAGAACGCTCGGTTGTTCCATTTAGTTTTTAAACAAAACGCCGTTTTATGCATTGAAGCACAAAAGTACAAAAGCCCATGTATTTTGTCGCACGCTTTGGGATTGAATATCTCGAAACGGATGTCGACCTGAAACATCGTTCCAAGTGGATACGCCTTGTGAACTCACCGGCTACCAATCGGAAGCTACTGTGCCGCAAAGTATTTATTTAAAACGTTAATTGGTAATTTTTTTGTTAGTTAGTCGATTATGCATTTAGATTTCCTGTCCAAGTAATGTCCGCCTGTTTGAGTAATCCAGCTCAAAGACTAGAATGTGTCACAGGTGATTTTTTTTAAATTCTGTTTCGCATATAAAAACAATTCCGTAGAATCTCCCCAGGGAGTTATCTGAATGACGCGTAAGCATTTCGTAGTAACCACGTGGTGTTGAGCGCTCACACTCAACACTGCTGGTAATCATAGCACTGCTCGGCGACTCCATGCGGTCGTCTTGGCGTCATTACGGTAAATTCGACAGCGTTGCATGCGGCTACACGAACTGCTGCGGAAGGCGGCGCAACGTGAACTGATGAGGCAAGCAAACTACTGCAGGTGACGGCGCCAGGTGCGCTGATGACGTTCCGATCCGAATCCACGGCTGCTCCACAGTTCTGGCTTACTAAAGGTGTGCCTAGTGCGGGCCTGATTGCACACGTCACGTGGTCACAGAGACGCGCTTGTGCTACTGCTCGCGCGTCCTTCGTCGTCTTCTTTCACAGCTGGCGAAAACAGTTGTTGCTGGCTCTATCTTGAAAGTGATCGTCTTACGCGAAGGACGGACAAATGCTTGCACGATTTTCTCGTTGGGTAACCGTAGAAATGCTTACGTATTTAAAACAAGTAATAAGAAGTAACAATGCATTCTAATGAGAATGTCAAGTAATTTTCTTCAGCGCGCGGGCTTTCGCCTTCACCCTGTTTGGCGTACGCTTAAGGGACTGTCAATCGTTAGTTTCGCACTTTTAATGTTTCGTTTCAGAATATTTAACACAAAAGGCGTGCGCTGCTGGTGTTTTGTTTCATGTCATTTGTTTGTGGGCTGTCGGTCTCAAAAATCCGAGGAATAACATTGTATATAATGTAACACAAATTGTGAGCAACTTTAGTGGTAAAACACTGCTGCTAGCGCTATCTTAAAAGCGATCGTCGTCTTGCGCGAAGGACGGGCGGACAAATTTCTCGTTGGGTAACCATAGAAATCGTTACGCGTTTAAAGACCAGTTATATAAAGTCGCTCCTTTTATTGATGTTTACTATTGATTTTCTCGCTGGTAGTCGATTAACGCCGGCAAGAACGAAGCTGAAAGCCAGCACCGCCGGCAACATTATACAGTCAAACATCGATTTAACGAACCTCGATTTAACGAAATTCGCAATGCAACGAATTATTTTTATTTCCCCATCTTAGCTCCACTGATTTAACGAAACCTCGAATTAACGAAATTCGTGATATAACGAAGCTTTAACGCTGCAGGTACGACTTCGTTATATCGAGGTTCGACTTATAACGAAGTTTTTCGCTGCAAGTACAACTTCGTTATATCGAGGTTCGACTGTACCTTCGTAACGATCACATACACGCACAAAGGAGAGAAACGCTTATTGCATTCACGATTTAGTTAATGGATGCCCTTCGCTTCCAAAGCGGGGTACCGAACCCTCAGCCTCGCGCTCAGCATCTGAAGAGTGTCACTGAGCAACAACTGCGGATGTGCATCACGAAGTGCGGAAACCTTACGACGATAGATCCTGATGTTTACAAAAGACGTGCGAGCATAACTCGCTTTCTCCGTGGTTATCCTCCCATCAACAAGGAGGAAACAGCTGCCGACTGTCGCGCGGAGGAAGCGCTTATACGAACGGCATGCGAGACACGCTTCAAGGCTGCTCGCCGCCGTCCTGCAGCGTCTTGCTTTATAGCTTTCTCTTTTCTTTTTTTTTGGTCTTTCGACTCGCCTTCATTCAGTCGCGCGCCATCCGTCTTCACTATGCAAGCGTGGACGTGAAACCTATTCGTACGTTTACAGAGCACGTGTCAAATGGCGCGTGAAGCGCTTTCGCGCCGCCAAGCGGCACGGCCGCCCTGACGGGCACTGTACGCGACGGTGGCCGCTAGCAATACAAAGGATGCACGCATGTTTTCGTGCATTGTCTTGTTCCAGACAAGTGGCTCGTAAAGAGGAACGAGGCCGCGCCTGAAGGAAAGTGTGCATGCATGCGCAAAAATAATGTCGCGACATGTTACTGCCTTTGACACGACAGCAAAAAGTATCAAAATATGCAGACACCTCCCCCTCTCCACCCCCCCCCCCCTTCCCTGAAACGGCAATGTGGCTTTTAGAATTTTCTATCGGTGGTGTTTGATTCGTTGATATATGTATCATGATATTGGGGAAGAGGGGAAGGGGAGGGGAGGGGGAGTTATTGGCAACGCATGAGTCGCCGGCCTCTGAATGAAAGAATGGAGTGCTCGCTCATACACCGCACAACGAAGAAGTAATTTTGTCCCGGTTCTATTTGTAAGCTGTGCGCTGCGCGAACTTTACAACGAAGTAACCTGTATAACGAATGATTTAGGAGGCCCCAAGCACTTCGTTGTAAAGGCGTTCGACTGTAGCCTGGATTTGTATTCGTATATCGAGTGAGCTATTTGTACCGCACGGCGGTATACCGGCGGCAGTGGGGAAAAAAAAGATCACTTCTGGGTTCTCTTACGTAAGAAGAAACCGCGATTTGATCATGAGCCACGCCGTAGTGAGAAACTATGGAATAGCTTTGACCACCTGGGATTTTTTAACATGCACCAAACGCTGGAAGAGGGTGAGGGAGAGAGAGAGAAATAGAAGAGAGGAAAAAGCTGGGAGGTTAACCACACGCACGTGCGGTTTGCTACCCTGCATTGGGGGAAGGTGGCATAGGGATGAAAAGAGAGGGGGAAATAGAAAGAGCAAGCTTTTCATCGCGGAGATGCAACGGGGCAGGCGACGCAACCGGAATTCATAGTGGCTAAAGCGCCGTTTTGCACCCCGTAATCCTTAGTTATCATATGCGCACTTGGATAAAAAGCAGAAGAGCGCCTTTTTGGATAAATAGGAGATATACGTGCACAGATCAAGGCTGCATTGTTTTCCGACAGTGCTTGTTACACCTGTTCATATCTACGCTATAGGGGAGACTCTCTTGCCGTTTATTTTCAATTAACAGATATGCGAGCAAAACTGACTCCATTACAACTATGTCGTTGAGTTTTGAGGATTTTATCGTTTTGAACCAATTAGGAAAGTTAAATTGTGAAAGTTTAACGTCCGGAAATTGTGCAGTTGTTTGAGCGATGCCGTAGTGGAGGACACCGGATTAACGTTTGAACGCCAGGGGTTCTCTATAGGCGTACGCCTCAAACACTGTACACCAGCGTAGTTGCTTTACAGCTGAGTCGAAATGTGGCCGCCACGGTTAAGATTTGAACCCGCGACCTCATTTGCATGAATGCAGCAGTGTGAATATCACAGCTAAATACCGATTGATTGATCGGGTTAAGAGAGAGAGAGAAAATGATAAATGAAAGGTAGGAAGGTTAACTATGACAGAGCCCGGTTTGCTACCCTATACACATGGGGGCAGGGAAAATAGGAGGGAAAGATTAGGAGAAGAAGAGAAAGTCCACTGTGGATATCGTTGACGTGTTAACAGTTTTCTCCTCTATATCACTGACAGTGACTCAGTCCAGATCACAGACGGTCACTAAATCTTGTAGTTTTTAAACGTCGCAGCAGCGCTTTTGTGGCCTTTTGAAGCGGCGATATGCGAGGCCATGGTCCCAATGTCTTGTTCAAGGTGAACGGTTTTCTATCCATGCAACTGATATACAGACAAGGACGTGTGGCCAGTCCATCGTGTACGTCTTGCGGTTGCTGCGAGGCACATCAGCACCTGATATTGGAGTGTCCCGCTTTCCGTGCACAGTGCATGTCACAAGTGAGGGACTATCATCTCCTTGACCTGCGGTGTACGACACTAGACGCACGTTTGTACCCCAGTGGTTGTGCGTCTCGACGCGATCAGGCTCATCGCGCTCTCCTTACTTTTTTAGAAGTAACGAACTTAGGGGCACGTTCGTAACCCAGAAGCCATTTCTTCTATTTTGCATTCTTTAGTAGCGTGACCTGCAGGGACGGGCCCTACTGTATGTTGTACTTTATTCTTTGAGATTTGTTATCTGGCTCTTTCTTTCCTCTTTCCTCCCCTCCTTCCTATCTTTCATTTCTATGTTTGTCTCCTCCTTTCTGAAGAGTAGGCAGGCGTTGTGCCCTTTCTGGTGGCAGTTGCCAGCCTTGCTCCTCGCTTTCTCTTTCATGCGCATATGTTTACGAATCAAATAAATGATAAGAATAATTTAGAGTTGTCCAAAGGTCGTGTCTTTCGTTTTCAAAAGATGGACAGTATCCCAAAGTAACACAGGCACTGCGATAGCTAGACGCCCTAGCGAAGAGCTACGGATTAATTTTTTTTAACCGCCTGAGGTTCTTTAAAGTACATCCAATTCACCGCGCACGGTGCACTTTCGCAACCCTTTCCAATGGTAATTGACTAAACATCGTACCGTTTATCTTTCGCACAATGTCCTCTATAATGAGCAGCGAGTTTTCGTCGCTGAATTGAAAGGACTTCGTGCGATGGAAACTCCAGAGCCAGCCAGCTGAGCTGCCGGGCCGGGTAACGGTCTAGAATGCGGAGCGCATGCATTACGCGCTGGCAACCACCCGCCAATTGTTCGGCGGTCGAAGCACGCCGCCCCCTTCCAACACGCTCCTGGCTTCCTTCCCAGAGAAAAGACCATCGGCCCGCCGAGCCCCCCGCCCGTGCGAACGCAGAATCTGGAGCATGCGCAAACACATTGCGTCCACTCAACCAACTTTGCGGTGCTTTTGATGGTCTCTTGAACGAGTCTCTCACCGTAGTGGGGGGCGGGCAGCGGTGGGCGTAACTACGACAGGCTTCGCGAACCTCACGGTATATCTATTTCTCGCTGTGTCGGAGGCGGATTAGTGGAGAGGAATCACTCGGGCGTTGAAGAGAACGGGACTCCGGTGGGAATGTGGGTGTTTGCGTGCTTCGCGCCGAGCCTGCGGCCTGGACATGGTGCCCTCAATGCGTGTGGTTCGCTCGCAATTCGGAGCGAGCGGACCTTTCCTCAGGCCAATCCAGGACACATCACGCTCATCATTTGTCCTGACGCTACTGATGACAAAAAGAAAAGAAAGAAAAATTCAGAGCCGTTCCACTACTGTGAAGATGGAAGCCAGCGAAGCTGTGACTATGGTGGGTGCGCTATAGTGAACATTCCAATAGTGAATTTATATATTATAATTATTGAATACACTGAGCGTCTTCGGCATGTTCGTCAAAGAGCAAGGACACCGGCGTCTTGTTTTCGCCCGGCGCGATGGCCAAGTAGTGCGTTTGCTGCGCCCAGTCCGCCCCATCGTCATAGACTAGCGTATGGGCCACAGCGTTCACAGCCGCGGCACACAGCACCGCATCATCAGGATCCTGACGTCAGGATCCTGGAAGATGTGGTTAAACGAGCGTCCGTCCCATAGCGAGTCCAAAGGAGAAGAGCTAATAACAGCGCGATCTTTACGTCACGAGACAAAGGGGCACAGCGATTGGTGGGACGTGCCGCCGCCGAGTATTGCGACACTTGTGAAAGAGGCATCGGCGGTGGCGAGGGGTATAACAATGAACCATTCATCCGTTTTGGCACCTGTGCTAAGGCACAACTGGCGGGAAACCGGCTAATACCATCAGTGGCAGAGTCGGTTTGAGCACAATATTCCTAATTTTCTTTAAAGAATGCCCGGCTAAGCTCTTTACATCTTTAGAGCCTGGTTGCAAACAAGCTCTCCAAGAATGAATGGCTGCTATATGGAATGGAGCTTTACGACAACGCTAAATAAATTTTTGTAAAACCCTTCAGAAGTTACAGGAAAAGGAAGAAATAGGCTACTGAAGGACTTGTGTGCCGTCAACACATGCAAAAGGGCGCGTCGCAAGGAAAACATCACTTCCTAGCATAAAAGATTAAAGTGCTGCATTACTAAGCTACCAAAAACACTACATGACCGACAATAATCGTATCTCACAGGTTGTCAAGTATAGGCTTATAAACAAAACTTGCATTATCAAATATTTGTTCTGCATTTCTCCGAAAAGTTTTGTCGTTGTTTAACTTCTGGTAATTTGTGATACTTTGTTTAGCATTAGGAGAACGTTAACATGACATTAGCATTTGGTTGTTGCGAAACATTTGGCTAGTTTTGAATACTCGAAAATACTGAATAGTTCCTTTTCGAATACGAATAGTTATGGCGTAATATTCGATTCGTATTTTAAAACTTGGAATATTCGCCCACCCCTAATATAATTACGACGGAGCGCGAAAAACTCGGCAAGCAGAGAAAAATTTGGTTTCCCGAAATTTGGTTTCCCGAGTTTTTCGGGAAATCGAGTTGACGGGAATTCACCGCAGCCAGCTGATCGGTATTCCATCCGGTCCCACACAGATTTTGGGGAACTTGGGGAACATTGGAGTTTTCGAAGCTGCAAGACATGGCGCGCCGCGTGAAGTGTCACGTGAGCAGATTCGGCAGCAAAAAAAGAAAAAAAGCTGCGATTACCTAACGACCTACTCTCCAGGGAGGCCGAATGGGAGGAGGCCATCAGAAGCACGGTACTCCGAAAACAAGTCCAGGCTATCCAGAAGGCTATCCAGAGGGGCCAGGAGAGGGCGGAGCGTCACGGCGTTCAGTCCTCTACGTGGGCGCGGCCAGCGGTTATACAACGGCCTCCCGTTAGGGGGTCCTGACAGTAGCTCCTCAGGATCAAATAAAGTTCGTTGTCTGTCTGCCTGTCTGCGATAGCACCTCGATTCCTAGCCAGTGAAGGTTGACATGCCTTCTGCTTTGGTAAACGAGCGTGTGCAAAGTTGCCCGTGACGAACGCGGGCACAGCTGTCGAGACGTCACAATCACATTGTAATTATGCTATCGCATATATACTTAGAGAGTTAGCGTTGCTAAGTGCTGCAGGGCCTAGTTTCTTTCTCTCTCTCTCTCTCCCCCCCCCCCTTTCTTTAAGGTAGTGCCACATGGCGGGCGGCGGGAAAACAAACAAAGAAAAATTTTGTTAGAAGCATTAAATACTGCTCTATAGGTTTGTTCGGTTTGTTGGCGTTAATGGCGAGAGTTCGACCCTGCGCTTCCCTGTCAATGCATGTGGATCGAGACCACATGTGTATTATAGTTGTTCATGCATCTTATTACTATTTCGTGTATGTTCGTATATCCGATCTACTGTGTACACTGTATGTCGTACGCTTACGAAAATAGAATCTAGCTGAATGTCTAGCCACCGTGTCGTCTTCCTCGTCTAGTCCCTCGTGTTTTCACGCTGCATTACGTTCGCTGTGCCCTCATCGATCTCTTCGCAACGTTTTTGGACAGAGCCCGTATTCACAAAAAAAAAAGGTCTTACGCGGGGGGGAGGGGTTAAGCAGAAGAAGAACGACAACAACGACAAACACCACCACCAGCAACAACAACAGAGGACTAAGCGTGAGCGAACGCGCAACCGCCAGCTGAATTTAATGAACTCTATACACGGTAAAAAAAAAAGAATCAAATTTGAACGTGTCTTTGGTAACGAAAAGTAAGAACACATCACTGAAGAAAAGGAAATTGCTAAAGTTCTGTCATTGGCCTGAGAAATCCGGCGCCCTCAAGAAACAACAACTGCAGCCATGATACCTCCGCAGTCGAAAAGGACAATCCACGTCTGGGTGGTTGAGAACCAGGAGATCCACGATGCCGGTGCCCGAGGTTGCAGCGTTGCGAAATTCCGTAATCGGGTCTCTTCGACGCTCGCTCCTCAGCCTTTACTGCAAATCGCACAGCCCGTCTTCAGCAACAGTGCAGGGCGATGTCGTATTTCCACACAGCCGTATACAATAACAGAGGAGAAAAAGAGATAGTGAAGACCTCTCGATCTAGATGGACCCCTTTGCCCTCGTGTATCCGTGGGTGGGCCGAGACAAGCGTGAGAGCGCACGTTGTCATTTTCATCGCTGCTTCTGCTGCTGCTGCTGCAGAGACCCGCTGGGGGGCGCGCACGTGGCATGCACGACGTCGGAGCCGCTCTGTGGCGTTCAGTCCAGCTCGCCCAAGCTCGGTCTCTCTGATTGCCCGCCGCCATTCGCGAAACTGGGCTGGCATCAGATGGACGTACGCCCTAGCTATTGTTTCCCGGCCGCGCCAACCTGTCTGGCATCGGACATTGAATAGGACGGCGATGACCAACGGGTCGGCAAGGGTTGAATGGGAAGTGAGCGCCCCCATCTATGCTGTTCAGACCGGAGGTATACACACCAGGCTATGGCAGAATGCGCGGGCGCGGAGGCATCTGGCTGTTCAGCGATTCTTCAGAATGCAGCTTTCGAACAAAGACGCCTTTTGCTCGGGGGAATCTACTCGCTCTCGGCGGGAAAAACAAACGTTGACTGCGCTATAGAAAAAAGAAACTCGTAGAATAGTCGCCGATGTTCGCCGACGGTGACTAAACGGAGACAAAAATACTCCAGTGGGGAAAAGAAGTAGCTGGTCTGTCAAGATTAAAAAAAAAAGAAAACTGTGACTATCACACAAATCGGCGACGACTGTCTCGATGACAGTGAAGTCAAAACGCCGACAGCACTGACAACGGCACGATGGCCCGACGGCTTATAAGTAGTGAATGGACTTGTGACCTATCTTTGAATGGGGGCATATATTTTGCCTTTGGCGATGTCTCTCTAATTACTCATCCTTTTACAATTACGCATTAAACAAATGTATTGCCCAACGCAAGCTCCTTACGTATTAGCGACCGCTTAAGAACAGTCTTCAAAGAACCGAGAAACATTCGACCAAATTTCCGAACACCGCGTCTGTGGACGTGCGTCAAACCGCTAAGCGCTTCATTGCGTTAAAATGCTGCGCCCATTTTGAGAACGTCTACTTTCAAGCAGGTACCTTGGCTGTTCTCGGGCACATAAATAATGAAGTATCTAAGTATCTTCTGCCAGGGAAGCTTGGTGATAATGATAATACCTGCACATTCCCTGCAGAGTAGCATGAAGGCGAAAATATGCCAAGATGTCCGAATAAAGTACCTTTAGCAGCGATCGCCGAAAAACTTGACGTCAATGGATACTATATTGGTGCTGGCAGGAACATACGGGCCGTATTTCCAGAAAAAGAATGTATTACGTTAGAAATGTTCGCAAGAACAAATAGCCAATCGTGGTGTTGGACATATTATTAGCCGAGGCGGACAGCCAATGGCAAACAAATTTTACGTACGATAGGTTTAGTGAATTCGGCCCGAGAGCAAGCTGCCCCAAAGCTGTGGATGTCTGTGGATTCACTCACGTGACATACATACGTGAGTGCGTCAATACACACTCTTGTGTTTACAAGAATGTATAGTACATACCGACACGATCGACCCGTTTGCTACCCTAAATCTGCTGTTCTCAGTAAAAAGAGGAAGGTAATTACTGCCTTCCTATTCCAGAAAGTCGCCCTGCACGTAGCTGCCTACCTTTTTTGTATCATTGAGGAATGGGGTATGACAGTCAAGGCCTACGCCGGAAGGGCCGTCTGGCTTTTCCATCGTTAGCGTCTTTCTTTTCGTTTTAGCCGAGCGTCTTGATTCTTGTCTGGAAACCAGGCGAATGATGCCAAGCACACTGGTCTAGGGTCATCGTGGGGTATAACGTTACGTGACGGGTAACGCTAACATCAACTGCAATTCTAGGATCAAGGTCAGCAGAGCCGTCGAGATGAAAAGACGTGAGTGGGTTGCTCAATGTTGGAGTGGCCAGTGTCACGATTACGAAATTTGGGATTTATTTTACCGACTAGCTTGCGGAGTACTCTGGTTGCTTCTTAGGAACGGCGACGCTTTTCACACGCACACAACAAAAAGATTTTGTATGCCAGAGCAGCTCACAGACAAAAAAAAAAAAAAAACACTCTTGCAAGTACTAGTTTGTCCCATGGCCCTCACCGTTAATGCTGTAAAAAATACTTTTGCGTGACAGCTAGCTGAAACTACACCTGGGATTAGAGAAGCCGTAATCGAAAACTTTATTCTTAGGGATGTGCGAATATTCGAAACTTCCGAATAATGTATCAAATAGTCACTATTCGTCAATGCGAATCTTATTCGAATACTTTTCGAATATTTCAAAACGTCAACTGCACATAATTGCTCATAATATCGCATCAAAAGCACTGTAACTTTTCATCCCCACATGCATAGTAATGACATAAAACATGAGAACTTGCGTATTGGTGCAGCCTGTGCCGCTTAGGTAGCCGTACTTAAGAGGCTGTACAGCGATCATTCGCACTCCCTGAAGAGCCCTGTGGATGCGAAGAAAGTAGGTATCTTCTCCTGAGGCTCCATTTCTGCTTTTAATGCACAACGTTTCATAACATACTATGCAATGACAGAAACTTGCTAACTTTAAGGATACTGGAATGTGAATATCGTTTCGTATTAACTGGTATCTGCTGGTATTCGAAACTGGTATTCGAAAAGTATTCGATATTCGATTTGAATCGATGCACTTCTGGCACTGTTCTATTCGTATTCGAGTAGGTTTCAAAAATCACTATTCGCAACACCCCTGGTTATTCGGACCACCTGGTGCCCACTGAAATCGCTGACACGTACGACACGAGTGTTTGATGGCGATAACTATTAGGTTTATGTAATGCACTTTTTTGTATTGTCCGTCGCAACTACCATCATGTTGACTTGCCATAAAAAGTTGACAAAAAAAAAAAAAAACCTAATTTGTCCCCATCAGTGGCTCGATCTTACCTCTTAATTAAGAGGTAAGATATTGCTCGGGCCAAACTCCCATTTCCGTGTTCAAATACATGTTAAACGCAGAAACGAAATTATGAGACAACCTATGAACCGATTTGAATCAAATATGTTGCATGTGAGAGCGAAGATTAAATTCTATCGACTTCATAGGCAGATATTTGACTTATAGCCCCGATTTTTTTTTGTGAAACTTCACGAAAATTGTTAATTATCACAAAAATTACTATGAAGTTTACAAATCCGTAACTCTATCAAAAATAGATATCGCAGTTCTGTAAATGCACCTGTTAGAGCATCTAAAGCGGACAAATTTGATGCAGAATTTGGTAACGAAATTTTATATTAAACATATGAATTTACAGTCCACGTGAAATCGTTACAATGTTTACAAGGGGTTTTGCAAAAGTCCTACTCAAGAACTAGTGGTATTTTTCACAGCCGCGTATAAAACTTCAACTTTATCCACTTCAGATTTATTATTATGTGAAACTTAAATAATTATGATATCGTTTTTCATTGCTGAGTTACAGTATTCTCAGCCTTATAGCTGAGATTTTTTTTTTGCATTTTACAAATTTCAGTGATTTTTTTTCTAGAAAAATTGATGGCGTGAATAAAAAAAATATGTGGTTTTACCAACAAAGCGTTTCGTTCGTAAACGTTCTTCGCCTTGACTTGCTGCCTTCGCTATAATGTGCACGGGATTGACTGAAATTTTCTCTTGCGAACAATTCCAGCGTAACAGTATTTTTGTGAATGCAGGCCCTACATTTACTAGATTGTAACTTTTGCTTTTAAATACAACAAGCCTAATCAAACTTGAGGCCGTGGTTGCAGAGAAAAATGATTTATTCGTGCCCATGTATTCCAATGAGATTGTGAAAAATGTTACTCTGTTCGTGAAAACATGCGCTAGCCAACTGTATACCAGTGACTTATAAGACCAGTTTTAGAATAGCCTACAGGTTGTCCATGTGTTTGTTAAACTCAATAATGTTTGCTGGACCTTATGGCACGCGCGCATCTAAGAGGTTTAGCTCAACGTTTACTTTAATGCTAACGTAAAGAAAAGTGGTCGTCGCGCCGTCTTATGCGTGGTGTAATACCTGTCCAAGCCGAGACAATTCATTGGAGGAAGTATTGAAGCACTTATTAAATATAGATCTATATATAAATTTCTGGGGTCAGCAATACCGATGTCAATAAGATGTCAATAATATCGTTAATCAGTAATTCTTTCAAATTGCTCGAACACATCATCACCAGCCAGATAACCTCATATTTAAAATCCAACAACATATTATTAAGCTTCCAGCATGGCTTTAGAAAAAAAAGCTATCAACCACAACGCAGCTCATATCAGTTGTACATGACTTCGCCAAGGCTATCAACAATAGAAAAGAAATCGATGCATTGATTTCAGATCTATCAAAAGCTTTCGATTGGGTACCGCACCATCAGAAGCTATCAGAATGCCAGAGGGGATGCCATCCGCACCGCAATATAAGAACGGTTTCAAACGCTTAGGACATTCGCTGTTCGCAACTTTTCAAAGTCACTAGTGTCCGAGCGCGGCCGTGGTATAACAAAGCACCAGATGCATAAGCACCGAAGTTCGTTGCTTATAGACACCAACGCTGAAACCTAAAGCAAGAGAATTGAGCACTAAAACAGTTGGCGACTGCTTACCGCTTGAGTAGAGCCAGCAAAATCGAACTCCGCGTTTATTGGATCGCTTGCCAATATGCTTCCAAGGGTCCGCCAGCCGGCCAGAAGCTCTCTTCCCAAGGGTGTGACAGAGGCGTTTCCTGAGTGTTCGAAAAAAAAAAAAAACAATTACTGCAGAAACTCCCTAGTGGGACTTGTCGGACAGTGCGTAAGCACTCTGACAAGTCGGTGTCTCCTGAGTATATAGGACTTAAAGATGGCTCTCTCACACAGCCGATGTACCGAGTGGGCGAAGAACAGCTGTGACGTCAGCGCAGAGTAATTCGGAGAGGAAGCACTTATGCGTTGACGGCGCATTGTTTATACGTCACACATTGCGTTCATGTAATGGCGTTTGTGCCCTAAGGGACATTCACCAACGTCTCGACTGGGTGGGACGGAAGCCGTCGAAAAGCGTCGCGTCCACCGATTCCCACATTTTGTGGGATCGACATACTTTTTTTTTTTTGTTTCTGAGTAACCGTTTTCGGATTTCGGCATAACCGGCTCTAATGACATCCCAGCTTTCTTTTTTTATAGCTATTGTTGATGTTGTGATTGCCTGTTTTTATTGTTTAAAAGAAGCAAGCGAACAAACCGGCCCTACATCACTATAGACTAGAGCAGGCTCTATAGGCGCAGAAATAAACCTGCGCTTCCAAGCCTACGTGGGCGGTTGATCAATGCAAATAGAGCTCGCAGCTGCCAACACGCTCAGCGCTCGCATCAAGGCGACTGAAGATGACGGAAATGCGCTACATAAACGAACCGTATATACGTATATACATACGCCGACAGAAGGGGTCAGTCGTGTCTCCTGTAACGCAGAGCTAGGAAGCGCAACCCTGCGAACTACATTTTTTTTTCGTTCTCTGTGCCTTTGTTTTAAAGACGAAAGTGCGCGTGAAGACGGGGCCGCAAGAACCGTAATATGGATGACGTATGGAGCGGCGTTGCCGTACGGCAAAAGGAGCCATTTTCGAAGAAGGAAGTGACAAGACGCACGGCGTTGATGCGCGGAGAAAGAAAGAAAGAAAGAAAGAAAGAAAGAAAGAAAGAAAGAAAGAAAGAAAGAAAGAAAGAAAGAAAGAAAGAAAGAAAGAAAGATGCCCCTTTTTTCCTCAGTCCGCGGAAGAGGCCGTCTATTGTCATCATCGTCTCCAGCGCGATCGTTTGCCGCTTCAGAGGTCTTGCTTTATTTATTGCTTTCTGTGTTCTTTATTATTTTGTTTGTTATTTCATCGTCTCTTCATACAACGTTCGGTGTCGTTACGTGCCACTGGGACAGGTCGTGGCCGTCTCCCGAAGTGTCTCCTCCTCTGCGAAGAACAGAATATTTTGCCACGCGCGTTCTTTTAGCGTTTCCTCGTAGACTAATACGCGTGGTATGTTTGCCTATATGCCCATGGAGCTGTGTTCCTTCCTGGCTTTTCTTCTACGCTTTCCGGACCACCCATGGTTGAAAAGGGGCCCTTGCGACTTCTTCGTAAGACAGTCTTTTCTTCCGCAGTTGTACGGAGCGTCACTTGAGCGAGAAGAATCGGGGAAAACCGAAAGGTTCGATGTTTTTATTTATCTAGTTAAATCTGCGTGAAGTCAACAAACAGTAGAGCATAGGGGAAATTAACTGTGGCTTTTAAAAATTCGCATGTACAAATAAGCAGTAAAGGGGACCTCAAGGTGGAAAAAGAGACAACTTGCCGCAGATGAGTGTTGAACGCACATCCTCCACATAACGTGTACGTGTGATATTATAGCCGTGACTATATTCCACTGCGTTTGTCAGTCGATTCAAGCACGTCAGTGCAAAGCTGCTCGAACGTGTGTGCGTGTTGTGCGTGCTGTGAGTGTTGTGAGTGTTGTGCGTGCGACGAAAATTGCCACAATGTTTGATACAATCGAATGAATCAATTACCTAACTATAGGAACAACCGGCCAAACGTTTCCCAGTTCTCCGCACGCTGTCGTCACACCTTTCGATAACGACAGTCCTTGCCATTCGCACCAACAGCGCGAAGAAACGCGTAAGTTTATCGCTTGCTCTTCTTGCAAGGAGCTTTAGAGAACCGGCAACCGAGCGACGCTGCGCGATTGTTTACGCTAACGTACAGTTGCCGCGCAGCAACGTGTGTGAAGAATGATCACAGTGTTGACGCAAGTGCGCGAGGTTTATGAACGCCCTATTTCGGACGTCGGTGTATTTTATCACATTTACTGCCTTCATGTGGGGCTGTGTTCTCGGGCGACGGCAGCTTTTGTTTTGCTTGTTTATTGGTTTCCTTTTTACGTGCGACCAAGCTTCAAAATACTGGCTGAGTGCATTTGTTTTACGTTTTGTTCGAACCTCGGGCTCAAGTGAAACGTTGCGTGCTCTTCTATTTGTTTCATTTTATTTATTTTAAGTTTCTAAATATCTTAGCGCAAGGGTGGCAGGTTGAGCGAGTTGAATTAGCGCATCTCATAAAGAGTGAACGAAACAAGACGAGCGCGATGAAACAGGAGACAAGGGGTCTCCGTTTGTCCTCCTGGAAAAAAAAAAAGGGGGGGGGGGGGGGTCGCTAAACTTCCAACTAATTTATTCCTTAACACCTGTGAAAGATTGTGCGCGCGCACTCAGTGCAAACAACAAAACGCCCACAACTCATCGTACACGTGCCGGCAAGGTAAGACACGTCGATTCTTTACCCGATGAAACGACAGACGGCGAGCGTATACACACATCTGTGCAAATCTTGCTAATGGCTTCGGCTTCTTTTATTTCACCTGTCAGCCGATTACGATGACGATCTGTTGAAGTCAGGTGTGCAGCTTTGGCTCTTGCAGTTAGAAGTAAGAAAACCACCTGCTGCGATCTTTATTTTTAACATTGATGCCATGTTCGCCCAACATGTAATTACGACAGTGCCCCGTTTGTCTACACGCTCGTCTATCTCTATGAAGCGCGGCCAGCGGTGGATTCGAACACACGACCCTGCCTCTCCGAGGAGCGAAGTGCAACTCACGGCGGTCCGCTTTTAAATAAATTAAATTGTGGGGTTTCACGTGCCAAAACTCACGACCTAATTTGAAGCACGCTTTTCTTCTTTCTTTTCCCACTTTTGACACTCCTAATTCTAACGTATTAAAACACGCGCGACCCGCCGTGGTTGCTCAGTGGCTATGGTGTTGGGCTGATGAGTATACGAGGTCGCGGGATCGAATCCCGGCCACAGCGACCGCATTTCTATGGGGACGAAATGCGAAAACACCCGTGTACTTAGATTTAGGTGCACGTTAAGGAACCCCAGGTGGTCCAAATTTCCGGAGTCCCTCACTACGCGTGCCTCATAATCAGATCGTGGTTTTGGGACGTAAAACCCCATAGTTTAATTTAATTAAAACACGCGCGATTCCAGAACCTTTGCCGCGTTTTCATAAGATGAAGCGACGCTTCCCCGGTTGCTCCTGTGGTGACCGCGGCTATATCAAACACGCTCTGGAAGCAAGAGTATACCGCTTTCTCGCAACGCTAAAAGGCCTCGTCAGCTTAAACGTCGTCCGGGTATTTCGGGACCGCGAGACCACCGAACGACGCGTCATCGAATTCCCATTACGGCTTATGCGGCCGAACGAGGGGTCCCCGTACGTCCGCGCGCGCTATTTATGCGGCGTTCAATTGTTTTTTTCCCGCACCTCGCATTCGCTTCCTGCTCTGCGAGGCGTCCTAGCCAGACATCGTGCCGAGCTGCAACCGGATCCCGAGAAAAGAACAATGCTTCAAGAAACAAGAAAACCATCTTCTTTTTTCTTTTTTTTTTTTTTTTGTGCCTCCGGGGTGTATACATATGCTGTACTATTATAGCTACGCGAACCTCGTAACTATCAAACGATTTCTTTCGAAGCTCCTCCCCGTGACTGCCCTCGAATCGAATCGTTCCATGCAGAGCGGAATCGGTTACGACGTTACACGCCACACTTGCGAGCTGCTGGAATGACGATCGTTCCGTCGACGGCTTCTCTAACTCCGTCTCGCATGTTCCGTGCAGTGCGGGGAAAGCTGCATTGCACGGAAGTCTATCGTTACCTCAAGTGAGACACTTCTACACTGCATAACCCCTGTTTTGACTGTCAACAGGTGGTTGACAGTGCTGACTAAACAAATAAATTATTTACTTATTTGTTTGTTGTTTGTTTGTTTACTCATTTGATCCTGTTTACGCCTGTTTACGCCGCTATTTATTCCTATTTATGCAAGTCTTGTATTCTTTGTGCCATCCTTCGTCCCTTTCGCGCTGTTCGAAGTTATGGATTGGTACGAGCTAGCCCAATCACAGTGCTCGCTAAATAAATAAGGAAGCAAGCAGTCAAGCTATGGGACCCGTGAGCCAACCGAAGAAGAGAAACGCCAGAGAGGATAGCCCACTTCTGATCACCGTTCTCGCGACAACGACTGGGAAAGGGACACTCAAGAGAAATACTGAATCAGTTAAACTGATAAAGTACTGCTTCAAACTCTGTTTTCGTTAATTTCGCGGTAAGAGGTCCACTGCTACAAGAGAATATGAAAGCCAAACTTTCATTCCTAAAATTTCGGGCCAAACCGCTGTGGCACACTCCGACGGTTCTCGTCCCTGATTGGCTGACGCTAGCCCTAGCATTTGCCGCACTGCACGGATTTGGCGATACGCAGTGTATGTAGTTTTCGGCGCCGGTTGCCCCAACGTCGTATGACGGCCGACCTAGCAACTGCGCGCGGCCGTTGCTGGTACTTCCGGCGTGACCCCTCCGCGCAGGCAAGCGCACTTAGAGTGGGCTGCGCTGTAAGACTTGCCGACTCGCTCATTGTTACCCACCCTGATGTACAGACGCGGCGATGACGCGAACGTGGTCACTTGACGTGCTCGTATTTGTTTCTTTTTTTTTATCTCTTTCCGCCGCTTTCCTGAGCGCCGGGCCCTCGTCATGGATATTGGTACTCGTTTCGCGAACGGCCATCCTCTGCTAAGTGGTTTACCTGAAAAAAAAGAAGAAGAAGAAGGCGAAAGAAAGAAATCACAAGAAGCGTCACGTGACATCTTCGAAGCGTAGTCATAAAGAGAAATTGAAGGAAGACTCGTGGGAAAAAAAGAGAGACGTCAGCACGTGACAGGCAAGCGGTAACTTCTAGCCGCCTCGCGTGTGGCGAAGAGCGTGGCACGGGCTGACCGTTATGCTTGCGTCGTCACTGGAACGCGGCCACGAAGCAAACACCGCCTCGAAAAGTCCGGCAGCCATATGTCCAATGCCTACTTCCCAAGAGTCAACGCGCCGGTGGGCCCGTGAAAAGAGAGGGGGGGGGGGGGGTGGCACCAAAGGAGGTTGGCTTGATGAGGCTAGCCGCCTGACGTCATATGCTCCTTCTACTGTCTTTTTTCTTCCTCCCTCGTAGTGGTTCGTAAACACACTCCCAACGTCTCCTTTGCTACCTGCCGGACTGCCTCTGACCACGAGTCTCTCTCGTGAACGTCTGTCGCGGAAAATTAAATTAGGCCGTACCAAATGCGAACTTACGTGGGAGCCGGAGGGTGTCACGAAGAACGACGTGCAACTCTAATTGAAATGCCGGGAACAGAGAGGCATAATGAGCGCGGACAACGCAAGTGGGAATGCGGAGACGAAAACGAGACAGGAGAGCACTTGTCCCTTCTCGTTTTCCTCTCTGTACTGCCTCTCGCGCTGTTAACGCTCATTATAGATTACCAACTATAGCTCAGTCAGCCACCTTGACAGATAACCGTCTGTATGTCGACATACTCAACGACGATTAATTGAAACAAATTTGTCTAGTAACATGAGCAGTAATAGCTTCAAACTGTTTTTCAAAACCCACATACAGACGCCGTCCTCAGGGCAGAATCTACGTGCGCTTGTTCTACGAAAATGTAGGCCGGCCGGCGAATTCTTATGTGTAGAACGCTATTCATTCAATACCGCAATAATGCCAGCTTGTCTACCGAACCGCCATTGCTACGTAATCTGGTAATCATATGACCATCTCATTTAGCAAAATCTTGCTCCATGTTCTGGGCCTAACGCCCTTCCCCCTCACGTTCGCCCCGTCGCCTCAATAATCAATAACATTAGTTAACCAACGTTCATACTCTGATCATTGCATCTGTAGAAGTAATGCATCTTTGCAATCAAAGGGATCGGTGATGCGTCCTGCACTGCTGGCAAAATTGCCGGTGGCACGGCCACTATAGCGTGCTTACTATACTGCCGAAGTACTAGTCTACTAGTATGTTAGTGTACGCCGAAGCGCCAGTGTAACGTATGCACTATTCTGGTGCTCGAGCGTATACTATAACACAGTGAACTAGTATACTAGTATACCATACTAATACTTCGTTTATTCCTAACCGCCTTTAACAATCTTCCCCGATGTAACTCCTGAACACTCCTCCCCAAGTACTGTTCTAGTCCTTTTGTGACAACTTGCGCATGTGCAGAACTTTCTCGTGACTGTTTCACCTGCACTGGATCCGATGGCAACGCTTCGCTTGTCGTCACACTCTGCAGCTAGCTTGTACACAATAAAGCTTCTCCATTATGTTTTTCCCGTCTCGTGGATGAATGCGATTTATAGTAAACCAGTAATCCTACATGCCATATTACCAAACGCGGCTCCAAGAACATCGCAAAGGCAGAACGTCCCGTAACTCTAGTAAATATTGTAAATATTGTAAATAGCACCTCTTAGTTCCCTTCTTGTTAGATTTCCTTTTATTATGTCCAATTGTTATCTCATTAATCTCTCCACCCTTCCCCCCTCACTTCTTCTTGATGTTTAGGTCTTAGCCATCGGGTAAACAGTTACACTGTGACCAGCAGAATTTTCCTTTCCTTAATTTTTTTTTCGAACCACCACGAATGACCTTAATGCGCAAACAACTAAAAAACGTGAAAAAAAATAAAGCAAACAAGCATCGAAGCCAGAGAAAGCAGCGCTTGAATTATATGTTATTTTTTAAAATAAATGTAACGACATAACGAAAAGCAAAAAAAAAAAAAAAAATGAAAGTGGACGGAAGACGTGTGTTCGGCTTTCACCAAGTTGTCTTTTGGCCACTATCGCTTTCCCCTTTCTTATTACATTTCAATTAAACATAACAGTTAACTTCCTCCTGATGCTTCCACCACACTTCATTTCATTTGTGATTGAGATTGTGCGTAGCCTCTTTTTCTGTAATTATAGGCTGGTTCTAGAGACTGGCAAAGTAATGAATAGACTAGCCCAAGGACCATTTATGTTAATTTCCCCTGCGTTTTCGCTGGCTTCATTGTCCATTTGCTTCGTTTGGCTGGGACCGACAATAAATTCTGTAAATTCTGTTTTTTTTATTATATGGTATTTGGGAGATGTTGTCGCTTTAATTGGTGCTGGCTACTGCATTTCACATAGAGATATGGGGAAAAAAGAATTAACCTACACGCATTAAAACTAAAAGTCGACTCCAAATCACAATAATACAATGTCCAGTCACGTAAGTACACTTATGCCACACTAAAACTGAAAGTCAACTCGGAAACACAGCAACACGAAGTTCAGTCGCATAGGGGCACTAAAGTAAACGCAAAGTGCCGGTCACGTAACTGCACTAAAATCAGAACACATAAGAAAGCACAGGTTAGATTCAAATGAAAGTACATGAACTCAGGCTTTTAATTGGCCAAAATCAGGTAAAATAAAAAATCCCATAGAGTGAGCTTATCACAGATAAACACTCTTTTCAATAGTTTCCGAGAATATTGCTCGCTTCTAGAAATCTTTGGAGTACCATTTACGCTCGTCTTTGCGAGGAATATGTTGGCCAAGATCTTCCTGAGGCTGAAGGGCCTGCGGTTTAATGCCAATAAATCACGTGCTAAACGTTGTCTGTGTGTGTCGTGTCGCGGACATTCTAACATTCTTCCTCCTAATGCTTATGCCTCACTTCATTTCATTTGTGATTGGGATTGCGTGTAACCTGCTTTTCTATAACTACAGGATGGTTCTAGAGACTGTGGCAAGCATATGAACAGACTAGTCGAAGGACACCTTCTGTTAATTTCCCGCGTGTTTTCGCTGGCTGAATTGTCTATTTGCTTCAGTTGGTTGGGACTGACATAAAATCGACTTTCTTGGTTCCTCTTAATCTTCTCACGTGACTAGTGCTCTCTCCCTTCCCTTCTTTCTCACTATTCAACCCTTTAAGGCTCATTCACACCGGCGACTTGAGGAGGTCGCGCGACCATTTGCGACTCGCGAACAAAAAGCGACCGAAGGCGACTGATGTTCACACCGGCAAGACCGGCTGAGCGCGACCTGCAAGTCGCAATCCCGGACATTCTCGTTCTTCAGCGAGAATTCTGCGGATCTACGCAGTTAGCGCGCACTTCGCTGGCACTGTGTAAATTGGTTTCGCGTTCCGGCAACAGCCATGGATTTTGATTCGAGCGATGGCTGGATTTTGATTCGAGTGAACAGGAAGACGTCGTCCCTGTGCTGATGTGCTCCGCCGGGGTGTCAGCTGTGGCAGCGCGGAAGCCTCCGAAGAAAGCGCGACGCTCGTGGGTGCGCCCGTGCCTCCGCTCGCGTGAAGTGACCGGCCACGCAAGCCGCCTCCTGCCCGAACTTTGTGCGCAAGACAACGAGTATTATCGAGAGCAAGTTGTAATTTCTAGTTCACATTGCGTGTTATTCGGTGCATAATATTAAAGCAAAGCTGTTCACCCGCTGTTCACCTTTGGGTGGCGTGCTCATCCAACGAACGGCAGCTGGAAAAAGGGTTTGTGTTGTGCTTTCTTTTCCTGCTGTTTAGCTTCCAGCGAATGCGACCGCGTACATTCGACACGTTGCTGCAACTGCTGCGTCCCAGAATCGCAAGACAAGACAAAAATTACCGGCCTGTAGCCTGCATATATCCTGACGCGGACATTCGCATTTGGCGTGGACGACGACACACATCACTTTCGGCGCTGCGCTGATTGGTTGAGCAGCTTTGCGACCACAGTCGCGCGACTTAAAAATCGAGCAGTGAGCGACTGGCCCAAAATGGTCGCTTTTCGAGAAAAGCGACCATTTGCGACCATTTGCGACTGGTCACTTTGCGACCAACTTGGTCGCGCGACCACTGTCAGTCGCCGGTGTGAATGAGCCTTTATTCTCTTCTCTCAGCTCAGGGTAGCAAACAGGACGTGCGTCTGGTGAACCTCCCTGCCTTTCCTTACATTTGTTTGACTATATTTTTCTAGCTCAATAAAAACATAAAAAAGCTTCAATCTGTTCCTCAATTCTTCAGTGGCATCTCTAGGATTCCGAGAGTGTGTACAAGAAAGGAGACCAGTGGGTGACCGCCGTAGAAAGGCGCCTTTGACGATTCTGAACCTCTCCATCACTGGCGTATTTGAGAACTTTTGAACGCAACGCCTTCCTATTGTGACGCAACCGGTAATGAACGTTGGTCTCCTGCTTGAGTCATTCAACTCGCTTCCCCTCGGGCAGGTGCCACTTGCTATAAGGACTCGCGACAGGGCGCCGCATGCATGGCTCGAGCTGCTGGCCGACAATCACGACGACGAGGTGAGAGCCGTGAACGCAGCCACGCCCCTTGAGATTAGCAGACACTGGTGACTCAACGGACGCCGTTTAGGGCGATAAGTGGTACGTGAGCACACAGAACGAGCATCTGTGGGTTGGGGTAGGGTTTAAAAAAACACCGACAACAAATTCTGCATGTGTCTTTTTTTTTTTTCTCCAATTCGACGCAGCTTGAGCTTTTGTCCCTGAAATGTTTGTGGAGAAGTCGGCGACGAAACAGTTGCCCCAACAGTTTACAACTACATCCAACCAAATCGTTCACTCAAACTGCCTCGAAATTTTAGTTCCTGCCGTCTATAGCGTGCAAGTTTTTTCTCTAAAGTCTGCTTCGTTTCTTTGTTCACCTTTGACACACGGGGTGGAATTCACTATTCATTTTGTTCCTACTAGGTACTGCACGTTCGTATGACTTGGCGAATTGTGTAACAGACTTTTAGCTATATCAGGATTGGCGAGCAGCTGGTTTTAGGAACAGTTCTTGCATACGAAATGCTTCGCGAGCATTCCAGCCGCATATGGCAAGGCAACATAACGCTATTAATCATTTTTCAATCCTCTCTGTGCTCCCACAGAAACTCCACGCAGAAGGCTTTATGCACGCTACTAAAGTTCCTGCGCTCTGCGGGCCTTCATGGTAGACTTTAAGAACGCTGTTTGTTTGTGCTTGTCTCTCTGCCCACTTCCTCTCTCTTTCTCTTTTCATACTCCTACTCCTTCCCCCGTGCAGGTTAGCTAACTGCCTCTGGTTAACCTCCCTGTCTTTGTATGAATTTTCCCCTTTCCCTCTATCTCTTTCTCTATCTATCTCTTCACTCTTTTCTGTTCTCGCAATCTATCTTGTTGCGCAAAGTTGTGTGCAGTGCACGACAGACGCATGGGAGTACGGGCGAACTCGTTGATGGGCTTGGGTAGTTATTCGCATGAGCAATCTCTGTATTCATGAGAACCGAGTGCTGCACACAACTACAGCTTTTTTAAGGCTGCAAAAGCATTTTGCGCCTATGATATGCGTGCAAGGTGTGATAGCCCCGTCGCGAGAGCTGCTGGCTAATGGGACGTCAATCACCAGACGCTTTTTGCAATTCATTACAAGGAGAGAGAAATATAAACGTTTATTGGTGGTCCCAATGAGGAGTCCGTATCTCGACTCGTTACGTTACTCCTTAGCTAACGTCATCAAGAATTTATTTGATGATGGTCAAGAATTTCCAGAGCGGGGATCCAGTACCTCTCCAGGAAGCTGTCTACTCTTGCTAGGAGTTCGTTTGAAAGAGTGAGCGCATCTTGATGATATGTTTTGCGTGGAGGATGATCTGTGAATGAAATGCATTTTTAAGAATCTTTCCTCTGAGAACACTTTCTGAGGAATATGTGCGCCCTTAAGACGCAGCACTCGACCGACAAGATAACTGACATTTAGAGTGACTTTACTCTTGCCGGTTTTGCCTGCTTCAGAAGCTGTGCTGAATAAACTTGCCCGAAGCGAATAGCCCACTGCAGTATACAGCGTCGTGTATATTGTAAGGAGGCGGCGCAAGTACCATCACATTTTTTTTAATGCACTCTTGCTTCGCCCTATCTTACGACACCTTAAAAAGTTTTTTTCACAAAGAGAATTTATTTTTAGGAAAGCATCACGCAGTATTAATAAATTCGTAAACATTACAAAAAAAAAGGGTCGGGAGAGTTGTCAGGTATGTATAGGTGTATAGTCACGGCGTAAACAACAAAACACAGTGAAATCACTTTAAAGATAGCGTGCAACTTGACATGCGCGTGCATGAAGTCAATAACGAATCCTGTCCCGCCAAACAAATGCAAACAGTGTCTCAAGAAAATGTGTCACCGGTATAAAAGAGGCATATGAGTTTGCGTGGCTTCAAATTTCACCTTCTTGCGAGGCCGCTCTCACACTGAAGGCTATGATCGAGGAGGGTTCCGAAGCAGCAACAAGCGGTCAACGTTACAGCGTTTTCGTTGTTGTCTCTTGCACCTATAGGCGGTAGAACGAGGAGCTCCAAGGTCGCGTATTTTCCTGCCATTAAAAAATAATGCGTGACGCCTTTGGCTGACGCCCCGTCGTTACGCGCGCCGGACGTTTGGAAACGCGTAGAGCATGCTTCACGCGCGACATAATGAGGAGGGCGCGGTAAGAAAAAAAAAAAGAACGAAAAACATGTCCGCTATTTGCTTTGCGCTCATGCATTCTTGTACGCTCGTTTAGACTATTTTACGAAAGCGTTGGAGTACCGCTATCATGGGCAGTATTGGTAACGTTTGTCGTTTTTTTTTTTTTTTTTTTTTTTTTTTTTTTGGACGGAGTCGCGAAGTCACCACCCAAAACACTGCATTGGTCGAAAAAAAAAAGTAAATGATGATGATGATGACTTGCTCGGAGTTACTTTTTTTGTATATTGTAATTGTGTCTAGACCTTAGTGCAGAATTAGTTGCTTATTCATTTCAAACTGTAGTTTACAGGAACCCAGAACCATGCCTGTTGTACACGCGCTTGTGACAATCTGTAATCTGACGCGCCTACGCACGCGGTTGCATGAGCCGAATTATTAAAGCACGTTCTTGTTTGGAATCCCTGGTCCATCTTTCCCTCAACGCATACCAGCTACAAGCTTTAAATTATCTCCTACGATGGAGTGTCGGTGGTCGGAATCCTCGGTATTCTAAAAAGGTGTCACATCTCAACGTTGTGCTTTGCCTAGAAAAGCACCCTTGAGACACGAAGATGGTAACACTGTAGTAAGCTTTTCGGTCTCTGGCAAATCCAGCTTTGCGGAATCCCTAAACGTGGAGCGAAATTAAAGCTTATGAAAAGAACAAGAAATGCATCCAGTTGGCCCATATAGCATGAAGCTACAAAGGAAATCCATTCGAGTTTCTCGGAAAGAAAGCTTCGCAGTTGAAGAAAAATTCGTCCTGGTCCAGTATTCCAACCAGAGACCAACGCTTTTCCGGGGCGGTCACTCTACCATCTGAGCTAACCAGGAGGCTAGAACATAGCAACAAGAGGGCGAATTGATCGACAACTCCTCGAACCACTGGGACACTGAATATGACAAATCGGTGTATCTGCGTATTCACTGTCCCCAGGCGCTTCGAGTTGTCGATTAATGCGCCCTCGCTCTGGTCCAACTTAACGTTTATCAGTAAGGAAGTACGGCAGTGCATCAGAAAGTAACCGAATACTCGACCTAGCACGTTTCAAGATGCTTCAATGCCATTAACCTTCTCTGGGAAATTTACTCACCTTCCGGTATGTCCGTTTGTACATAACCTCTCTGACCCAGTGACCCAAGTCGTCTCCTATCTTTGGCCACTAGGTATGTATTGCCGACCACACTGTGCATGTGCCCGAACAGACAGCTTCGGCACTGTGTGTGCCCATTCTTGGCCGATCCCCTAGAATGAGTCTGCCGGAGTGTGACATAAGGGGTGTGTAGCCGTAAATATATTACAGCGATAGCGTCCCATTCACAACAGACATCTCCGCGTCGAACGCGGCCGCTGATGGACTATTGCAACGAAGTTGCAGCCAGGATACTAGGATTAGTGGGCGTTGTTATGGCTTTTCAATTGGGGTGCAGTGATCAGAAGATGCGCATTGTGCCGGGATATCATTCGGCATTGTGGTTGGCAGCGAGATTGCCACTTCGCGTGTCTGCTGATGTGTCCATAGGGTGATTCACGGATGACGTGGGGATATGGCATGGGGAAAGAATAATCATCGTAACTTATAAAGCATATCATAACCAATTACACAACCGTCATAAGAAAGATTGCTCATCGTAATATAGGATGGACGCGCCGCCAATTTTTTTTTCTAAGCCAGAACGGCTCAAATGCTCGAAAATGCTTTGAAGTTTGTGACGCCATGCGATGTAGTGGTTCCGAGATTTCTACAGGATATTAAAAAATTGTTGGAAGAGCTGCCATTGTTCGCTTTTCCCACCAAATGTATGAATTTAATGTGTTCAAGGAATATTCCACTAGCAAAAACTGATTGGTTCTTGTTGTTTGTAATCCTTCGAAAACATGAACTAGAAGTCAAATTCTATACTTGCTGGAAGCAATTTCTTTTTTATTTAATTGTAGTGAAAGCCGATTTCTGTCACCATCTGGACAGGTCTCCATTGAGCTACAACTTTACGAGGAAAACTCGGGCGGAATCGTTCATGGTAATAAAAAAATACATAAATTTAGGCTTGCAATCGCTTGAAAGAAAACTTGAGGCGATCATTGTGTTCGGTTTCTTGCTTATTTTATTCTTTGCCTTTTGTTTTTGACTTCAAACCACTATAAGCGGCGTCTCATTAGGTAGTCGAATTTCGTAACGCTTAAAAAGCCAATCAGTGTATACGGAGTTAATGAGCAAGCAGCAGCAGCAGCCGTTGGAAATAAACCCACAGAGCATATATATACGTCTTGTATGTACATCGTGCAGTTTTATTGCGGTACTCAAAACGCACCCGCTATCATTAACATTGCTAATGTTGTTTGCGCCGTTCAGGACCGGCGCAATACGCGCTTGTTGAGCTCCGAAGCCTTGCCAAGGGCGCCAGATCGCCAAACAGAAGAGTTCCTAAAGCATACACAGCGAGATCGCTATGAGAGATAAATGATCGCCATGAGAGTTTCACACGCGTACCTTGATGTATGCGTGTTGGGGTGTGTCCTAATACTCAGCGTATGCATAGATGGTTCGCGAGGTATAAGAACGGGGCGAGTAGCCGGCATTCCACATTGAAGCGACTACCGCGCAGAAATCGATGAAATACGAGTAACACAAACAGACGCAAGCGCTGACTTTCAACTAAATGCTTACTTTTCAGTAACCGTGCACAACAGTTCTTTTTCGCCTTACAACAGTCGTACAACAGCCTGGGTTATGGCTGTTGCTTCATAAATTATCTTGTGCGTGACAAAGATTGCGCGAGATAAACTGTAGAAACAACAGCCATAACCTGGGATGACGGCGCTACCAGTCCCTTGATCGCCCTCTCCGAAAAAGAAATGTCGTACCTGGTTAGTACGGAATGTAACGTTCCTTCGTAGGTATTTAGTTGGTTTGTTTTTCCTTTCTAATAATGTGATTCCCGTCGTCGTTCTTTTGTTGCTCACGTGTCTTACCATTGGCGGTCACATGTTCATGAACTTGTGTGCGTGTGTGTGTGCGCGTGCGTGCGTGTGTGTGTGTGTGTGTGTGTGTGTGTGTGTGTGTGTGTGTGTGTGTGTGTGTGTGTGTGTGTGCGTGTGTTGTGTGTGCGTGCGTGTGCGTGTGTGTGCGCGTGCGTGTGTGTCTTTGTGCGTGTGTGTCTGTGCGTGCGTGCGTGCGTGCGCGCGCGCGCGCGTGTGTGTGTGTGTGTGTGTGTGTGTGTGTGTGTGTGTGTGTGTGTGTGTGTGTGTGTGTGTGTGTGTGTGTGTGTGTGTGTGTGTGTGTGTGTGTGTGTGTGTGTGTGTGTGTGTGTGTGTGTGTGTGTGTGTGTGTGTGTGTGTGTGTGTGTGTGTGTGTGTGTGTGTGTGTGTGTGTGTGTGTGTGAAACTGAAAACACACTTTTAGTTGAAAGTCAGCCCTTCTGTCTGTCCCCGTTATTTGCACCTTGTCTGCTTCTTCACTTCAGTATACAGATGGTTAAACCGACAGCTTAGCGGATAGCGACCATTCTAAGCTTCGTTTCAATAACTGCCCAAGTCGGCAAGAAAGACAGCTTGGGGAAGACAGCATCGAAGTAAATAACGATGCAGGTTATAACGGCCTCGCGGTCTGCACAAGGTGACGGCTTTTTCTTTTTACCACTCTTAACTCTAAGCGCACGCGCCTTTTTTCCTCATCGCCCCCATTGCAATGCGGGTCGGCCGGTTATCGAAACTACGACCTCGGGCTCAAGGAGGAGGAGGAGGAGGAAAAAGAAGAAAGGAGAGGGCGGGGAGGTCAACCAGACGCACGTCCGGTTTGCTACCCTACACGGGGGAAAGCCGAGTAGGGCACTATGCGGCATGAACATCTTAGCGCAGTGACTATTTCCAATGGTACAAAGTGCAGTTCATACCGGCGGTCACGACGCGTTGAACATTACAGGCTGCGTCTAACGGCAAGTCCCGTACGAGTCTACGTGCGCGAGTTCGTGCGTTGAAAGACTGACGCGAAGCGGGGCAAAATCTTTCTTCTTCTGGATCTACAGAAGAATGTGGCGAAGTTTTCCTGCTGTTGGAAAGGACCGCTTAATGGCTCTAATTTCGAGATAATTGCGTCTGAATGGGGTATGAAATGCATTGCTGTTCCAGCTATTTAGTTTCCTAAAATATACTTTAGCGCTTCCGAGTCGAAAGTATGTGGATCGCCTGCATATTTTTGGCATGCTTTAGGAAAAAGATGTCTCGAAAATACTAGTATACTATAGATTCGGAATGTGGGCTAAGGGACAAGACTTGGTTATAAACCTGTTTAATTTCTGCAACTTAGAAATATTGTTACCTAGGCAGAAGACGGATGCTAGTAAGATAGAAGCTCTTTTAATGGCGTTCATATTTTAGAAGAGAGTGTGCAACCCGAGACAGGAGGCAGCGGTCCATTTCTGCGCGCCCGCTTTCCCGCTGTCTGGAAATTGGTATACTTGCGAAAATATGTGCCACACTATGATTAACTGAGGAAAATATTTAAGGAATGTTTGTTGACTTATTATGTGTGCAATTAACTAGCTAAATGTAAAAAATAATGTTGGAAATTAACTAGCGAAATTTTGTTAATGGTAGGCTATTATGCATGTCAATTTCTTGTGCAAAGAATGCCGGCATCTTCGAGTAATCGAGCCCGACTACACTATTCACTGTGACAAGAAATGCTACTGTATGATATCATATGGTAACGAATGGGTGCTTGAAAAGTCGTGGTGTTCTGCTGTGTTGGTATTTATTGCAGAGCTTATAGGTGTCTATAAGCAACTTCTTTTAGTTTCTGTTCTTGTTATCAATCTTTCTACCTTATTTGTTGTTGTTACAGTACCTGCTGTTTTCCTATTGATCTGTCTGCATTGTATATATACTTGTATTACTTGAATGTATTTATATCCACTCCTGCTATGGCCTCCTGATGGCCTGCAGTATTCTCTAAATAAATAAAAATAAAAATATTGCCAGTTCTGCTGTCATGTAACAGACTCTGAATCCTCGTCAAGAGCTATCGCGTCCGCTTTTATGCCCACGTGTCGTCCCCTCTTGTCCCGGAAAAGTGAATTGAGTAGAACAGTGCTAGAACAGTGCAGTGAATTGAGTAGAACAGTGCCGCAGGCAATTCTTTTAACACTTACGTTCGGAATCCGCGTGAAAGCTCTCTAGGATCTCTGGTGACTCGATGTGCACGCCAGAGCCCGTTTTTTTATGTCGTTTATTCCACAGCGCAGCTCTCGCACGAGCGCAAACGCGCGTGTCCTTGCCTTGTGCTCGTCGCCGGCCGTCGTCGATGAGGATGTGGCGAGGGGGAGTGGCTCCGTAAGAGGAAAGGGGGAGGGGGAAGTCAAGCGCGGGCTCGGCAATGAACGCGAGAACGAAAATGAAAGCGAGGGGCCGCACTCACGGAAGAACCCTCGGGGAAGGGGGAAGTGATCTTACGGGCTCTCGAACAACAAGGGCTCGCTCTGTTTGCCGCCTTCTTTGAACCTTTTTTCACGTCGCGTGCTTTCTCTCTCTCTCTTTTTTTCACCGCCCAATGCGCGCACGCACCCTTCGCATACGTCGCGGCTCGGATGAGACGCTTTCGGTTTCCTCAGGGTCTTCCTTGTCGACCTCATCGCGACTTCTATGCCGTTTCCACGCTATAGTTTCGATTTTCTGTAGACCACGCCATCTTTGCTTTTTTCTTTTTGATCTTGTGGTACTTAGAGGAACCAGATAACGAGATAGAGTAAGCGATGCTCGGCGGGGAGACGAAGATTTGAAAGAACAAACCAAAAAAAGCATCTCGAACTTTGGGCGAGTGGAGCCGGCTTTCGAGAACGAACGTTGTTATATAAGTTGCGGCTTCCATGGGGAGCGTTGCAAGTCTGAAAACAACAATGAGTTCTTTTCATGATCCCCGGCAAACGCTCACCCGCTGAGTTGCAAGCATCCCGAGATTCGAAGAGGGGAGGGGGGTCGTACATACAGATGCCAGAGCTCTGTACAGTGTGTCTACTAAACCCATGACGCGGAGCGGCGGAAAGTTCAGACCACCGGGGTTAGCTAAGCCATGCGTGCCAAAAACTCACTGCATCCGTTGCAAAAGATGCAGTCACGTATGCCAAAGTGGGGGTACCCGCAACACCTCTTTGCCACAGTAACCCCCGAATTCACAAATGCATCTTGAAGCCCGTGTTTGACTTGGTCTAAAAGACGCCAGGCGTAAACGTACCCAAGACGCCCATTGCGTTTCCTTCGGCACGTTCACGACAGGCGTCATTTAGATGAATTCAAGCATCGGCTTCAAGTAAAGACACATTTCTGAATGCGGGGCTAAGCGTCTGATAGCTACTTGAAGAAAGGGCGCAAGTTAACGCGCATACGCGGATGAAGTATAGACACTGTCAAGACGACTGCCAAGATCTATGTTTCACCAACTAGCACATCAAGAAGTGCTCCTACAGTAACTTTTCACTCTTAACGTCACGTGTCCTTCCGTATAACGCGCACTGACCAACGACCACACGTCAACTCTCTTACGATTTTCTCGATTTTAGATGGCCGCCTGGAAATGTTTGCTTTTTTTTTAAAGTTCTCTGCGTGTCACCAGGTGTCCTACAGTGCACGCGTTTTCACTCACTCGCAGTTCATGGGGGTCGTCGTGCTCGGCTACATGCTCTGGATCCTGGCCACCACGGAAAACCGGAGGTTCCTCGACGGCGTCCTGGTGAGTGCGTTTTTCACATGCGACACTATCAACGAGTGCCATGCGCCCTCTAACTTGCGATGAACAGTTAGTTTGTATCGAGGCGGTATGCAACAAACCAAGTTTACGACGAGTTTGACCACGCAATCGCTGCTGCGAATTATTTTACTAGCTGTACTCCTTAGCAGACAGAAGCGCAACTGGGCGGTAACGAACCTAATTTTCGATTTGACTTTCTTTGTCTCCTTCTTTTATCATCATCATCATAACCGTGTTTATTATTATTATTATTATTATTATTATTATTATTATTATTATTATTATTATTATTAGTAGTAGTAGTAGTAGTAGTAGTAGTAGTAGTAGTAGTAGTAGTATAGTGTTATTATTATTGTTATTATTGTTATTATTATTATTCCAAATCATCATCTGCTTCTTTTCATCCTCGATATCATCTCCCTCTTCTTTTTCAAGGAGAGGCATACGCTAAAAACAATTTCCTGGAAAAATGTACAATCAAGCTTGCTTCAAAAGAGCATATTCAAAGACTTAGTTGGTTCGTGATAACGGTAGAGAATTGCCGTAATCATAAGCCAACTAGTCCCTCAAACTGCGCTCATGCTATTTCGACCTGCCGTCTTCCGTGCTTCCCCTCAAGGTTGCCTTGAACTTAAGGACAACGGGAAAGCGGCGTCCACAGGGCTACGGGAAGCCGGCAGGTTAGGAGCGCGCGCGATTTGAACGTGGAGAGAACTTCAGAGGGCGAATCCTTTGCCGATTTGAAGATTCAATGAGGGACGTTTCCGAATAGTATCGGAGGTCCCTCTAAAAAAAAAAAAAATTAACGGGATCATATCGTGCTGCAGTGGCGCCTACTACACCTCGTGCTATACTATATGAAAGCTAGACGTATGCAATAGAACAGAAGTTTAAGGCGGCGCTCATCTCCAGATGCACAAATCCACACACCGGTATTATATTTATTAAAAAAAACACTGGTAATTAACGTCGCTGTTACTTTAACGCTGTTAATTAACGTCGCTTTAAAAGCAAACACCTTGTTAAAGTGTGATAAAGTGTACCTTTTACATTAGAAAGGAAATTGTGTGTCTGGGGGGGAGGGGGGGGGGGGCAGGCGGGGGCAGGGGGGGGGGGAGGGGGGGGGGATAAGAACTTGTGCTTTCACACGAGCGGTTGCTTTTTAAAGTGATGCTGTTGGTTAAGTACATTTTCTTGCACCTTTCCCGACAAAAAAATAAATAAATAAATCCGGCCCGAAAAAAAAAAGTGCTTTCGCGTGTTTTTCTCTAATTATCATTCTCTTCCTTTTTTTTTCGGCATGCGTTCGCCCGACTCCAGTGCAGTGTACACGAAAGGGCCCATTTTCGCCTGCGTATAGAACGAACTCCGTGGCTGTTCGCGAAGTTGCAGAGTTTTATTCCACATTTATGCGTACGGTATACATACTTGTACTACAGCGCACACCTTTATATTGTAATAACTGCTCACGTGACCGACAACATCAGCGCTGTTGGCTACATCTTGCACTAAGTTAACCGCAATTAACCGCAATGCGCGAAAAAGAAAGAAAAAAAAAAAAAAAAACACGCTCTTGCGTCGCACCCTCTTCTCCTTGAAGATAATAGACACAGCGAAATATATGAAAACAACTTTGGCCATCGCACGTGTTGGCCATCATATAAGCGGAATACAGTCAGTCATTATCCGCTTTTTATTGACTGCAAAAGTCGCGCATCGTATTTCTCGGCGCATTGCTTTGACATACTGAGAAACGATTACCGCGTGCTTTTTGTTAAACCCATTGACCACGTTGTCAAAAGATGTCATGAATACGTCTTCTAGTATTACAGTATATACGTCTATGGTGACGGCGTCTCCGCCCTGTTCATTTCCTGTTTGTGGCTGCAGATGCGTCCTTTTTTGGAGCTTCCGCCGATCGCTGTCCAACTAAATGCTCCTGTAGCACTTAAAATCTACCCGTCCGAAATGCTCAGCCAAATTCAGGTTCTTCTTATGCTTTCAATATGGACACGTAGAACTTCATAAGGCAAGGACAAGCTCGATCAACAGCTGCCACGATATGTCTCATATGTCACGTGGTCGCCGAAACTATACAGTTCTAAATATTGGCGAGATAGTATGCGTTTGACAGACCCGTGTCTTCTCGAGTAATCCAGTCGTGCTTGCTCTGGTTTTTCAGGTGTTCACCTACGTTCACTTGGGAGTCGGTGCAGCCTGGTTCCTGACAGGTGCGTAAGCAAGCGCTTGTGGATCGGAAAGCATGATTGGAGAGCTGCGTGTTTCAAATTTTCCGAGTTTCAAAAATTGCCTGCCTGAGTTTTCGTCTTTTTTTAATTTTCTCCGAATGCGCGCTTCTGTGATTACCAGAGCGTGAATGTCATTCAGTATTGCAATGGATTCGGCCGTTTGAACTAGTATATATACACAATGAATCTTCACATTAAAAGAGCGCTGACCCGTATACTCCAAAAGTTCTGGAAACTAAGTACCAGACGCTTCTCGAAGGTCACATAACGACACCCAGCAAGCATGGAGGTTGTGAAACATAAGATAGTTAAATTTTGGTATTATACTTGGTCTATAAATGCCAGACTTGGAGTTGTCGACAGTATTGTGACGTCATAACGTGGAGCTAAATGTTGCTGACGTCGTGTTGCAATAAAGCTAGGTATGGTGACGTCGCTCACAAAAACGTTAACAAGACTGCCGTGCATGTTCCTTCATGCATGGCTGCGCTCCCCTATGGTATCAGCAGCGATCGCAGGAACGAAACAAGCGAGCGTAGCATGACGTCATGACGTATCCACCTCCTGGGGACCGAAATCTAAACTGGACCGTTTGCTACTATTCTTTATAAAGAATTTCGTGGGTATCGAACTACATTTACCGCGAAAAAAAGAAATGAGATGTCGAAAATGTCATGTTGAAAATTCACCGCGGCTTGCAGAGGGAGGCGAAGAAAGGGGCACGTTGATACCAATGCTGGCTAAGAACCGAGAGTTCATTCGGGAATAAAGGGTGAATATGCAAAATGAAGGAGCATCCGTATGTGCGTGAGTAAAATACTACATGAGAGAACGAAACGTCGGCAGGATCGCCGCTTGACTGTCGGTAAACATCGTCATTTGTGAAGTACCTGAAGGTCCTTCGAGAGCTTCGTGTAGCGCGTTACGGACAGCCAGTATAGTTCGACCATGAGTTCGTCCGGTGGTTCTTGATTACCAAACGCGTAATCTCGGGCGCGCGTGGTTACAGTGTCGAGGCGGCGCATTCCAACTGCGGCTCGCGTACCGCCGGGCGTCGTGCGGAATGTAGCGTCCACGTAAAAGGGAGCGGTATACAATGACCTGACCCATGGGCCGATTTGCGTACCACTTCCTGCGCTCTCAATGGCGGCGCAGGTACATTGCGCCCTGGCGGGGGTCGTCAGTCGACCAGTTGTAGATGTGTCTCCCACGGTGGCGTCAGTGAGCTATTGTAGGCGTCAGTGGTGCGGGGATTAGTCCACCGAATGATTAGGATCCCGCCAGTTGGCGCCACCACTCACGCCAATTCTCAGGGGCCACGAGGGCAGTGAGTTTGCGCGAGCGGTGGTTGGTGCCTTTCCTACGCTATTGTAACGACGACGCTCTTTCTCAACTCGGAGACCGCGTCCCCGCATGCTATCCGATGCACAACTCCGAGTGTATACTGCTGGCGTGCTGTGTGTGTCCGTTTTCTTCTGTCCCGGTCCCGTTTGACGCCGTTCAAACACACACACACACACACACACACACACAAAACAACGTTTAATTCGTGTAAATCGACGAGCACACTTCAACAGAAGATGCATCCACGGCCCCTACATAGTACTATAGGAATGTTTGATAATCAAGATTTCTATGTTGCAGTACAGCGCTGAGGGTGAATGTTTATTTGATGAACAGAATGTTGTCACGAATGGGCGGTCCTGAAACGCCACCTATAGATGTGCACTCATTGTTTGGCCTTGGATAAACGAAAAAAAAAAAGAAAACTAAAGATTAGACTTTGGTAACCTATGATAAAGATACCAAGTTTTCCGCGGTCGAGAGGTGTGAAACATTTGATGGAGTAGTCAAATTGCGAAATATGCTACAACCTGCATGGGGTTGAAGCTAGACTGAGGTGAAGTCGAATATTTCTCGGGAGGCCTTTGTCGCGCAAAAGTGAGCCGAAGATAAGGGGCTGAAATAAATAAATAGATAAATAAATAAATAAATAAATAAATAAATAAATAAATAAATAAATAAATAAATAAATAAATAAATAAATAAATAAATAAATAAATAAATAAATAAATAAATAAATATAAGAGACAGCGCTTGGACATGCTCAAAGACACTTTTATACCTGTGTCAGTAAGGATTCCAAGATTTTGTCAATAACTGTCAAAAACCAATATTTCGTCAGTGCAGATAGGTACGTAGAAGCATTCAGTACAGGAGCCGCCTCACGCGCACTTTTCAATATATTATTTTTTGAAATTGGATGGTCGTGACCTCCATTTAAACCCGATACTGTGTGCTCTAGCCCATTATACGTCCATCCACATTGCTTGCTTTTAGCATTGTGGCATTATGAAAACAAAAAGGAAATGCCACGGCCTTTGCCCGGTTGCAATGTCTAACGCATGCAGAGATCAACAATTGTCACCTGCTTCGTCCTGCAGGAATGTGTGGTTGGATCGGGTCTTACAAGAAGGGTGGCCTCGGAATGAAACTGGTAAGTCGGTGTCGCCAGCTGCGACTGTCTCTACTAAACTGAATGTCAGACGCAGAAACGCGAGGCTACGAAAGAACAGGAATATCAATCGGATAAAACGGCGATATACCACGCAATTTTTTTTATAGTGGGAACACTTATGAAAAGGCTCCTGTGGCACATATCATGCCGTAGCCACTTAAGAACTCGTTAAAAATGATTTTCTCGCACCACGCTCTGGCAGCTTATCCATAAGCCAGCGTCTAGATGAAATAGTATCAAACTGCCATTGGCAAGAATCATCACCAGGGGTCGTTACCTGCACAAACGAATACTACTCGGACTAGAGGCATAACTGGCCAAAGTTTGTCACCAAAGGAGAATCCCTCGCTCGCACTATCCGAATGTTCCGCTCCAACGGATACCGCATGAAACAGTGCAAGACTTACTGCACGTAATGTTGCGACAACTATCGTGTCACTGCTTCGAATACATATGCGGAACTGCAGCTTTCTTTCTTTCTTTTCTTCTTCTTCTTCTTCTTCTTCTTCTTCTTCTTCTTCTTATATTATTATTATTATTATTATTATTATTATTATTAGTAGTAGTAGTAGTAGTAGTAGTAGTAGTAGTAGTAGTAGTAGTAGTAGTAGTAGTAGTATCTTGTTGTTCTTTTAGAGCGATAGCTCTATTGCTCCAGGTACAAACCCTGAAAACGCCTGGTTCCGTAAATATAACCTTCAAGCTCAGCCAAGGTCAAACTGGGACTTTGCCTGCCTAATGCATTTTGGACACGCGCGCGCCTCGGGGCAACAGAGAACAATTAATAAAATAATAAAGAAAAAGGTATAGGGTCTCCATATTTTTATATAAGACGGCTTAGATTGCCCCTGGAAAATGACTTCCCAGCAATTCCTTTGTGTTTAAAAGTGAAGCTGACTTTAAAGGGACCGGTGTAAGTTTTGTCTTTATAAGTTGGCTTTCCAACACTGTGTGCTGCAGTGAAGCCTACTAATAAAGAAAAATGCGATGCGAACGGGGCCCGATAACGCTATCGCGTTCCGCTCTTTTGTTGTTGAGGCATCTTATTTCTATTTTTTTCTCTGGCGTTTATTTCCAGTTCTTGTTCCTCGCCGTTGTCATGGTGGCGGCGGAGATAGGCGGCATCGTCGCTCTCAGCATACTCAAGATAAAGGTGAGGCCCAGAATGACTACCGTCTCGATGATTATGCTCCCTATGCTCATTATATTGATTATGTTGATGATAAGTTGATTTTGCAGTTGGTTAGGCGCAGCACGCGACCCATTGCTGATGCCCACCACAATAGAATTCCCTACAGAAAGTTTCATTCCAATTTCTCCTATATTTTATCTGTCCGTTTGCTACGGGCCAGTGTTTTCCTTTTCTTACACCTTGAACGGTTGCCAAACTCAACCATTCGGTAATTTAAGTTTTGCTAGGCCCTTATTGCTTGACTAGTGCGGGCTAGTGTAGGCTAGTGTAGTCGGAAACATACTTTCCAAGAGATGCATATATTGAAAGAAGCTTGCCTATCTACGATGCCAATAAAATGACGAACGCACTTGGCTGGCGCATCTATACAAGTTCTATTTGATTTGGACAGCGATGTATTCGACACTGCATACTCCCTCAGTCACGAATTGCGATTGACTGTCAATGAATGTGCCAATGTTAAACAATTCCATTACAATGTGCTGCAGACTACATTGAATGAACGTTTAGGCTATGGGATCCTCTATTTAGCATTTTCTAGTGAGCCCTCTTAATTACAAAATAATTAAATGTTGTTTCAATTCACAGTCAGCTAAGTCAATTTTTTTCGTTATGATGTTGTAATAATCTTCTCAGATACAAGTTATATTGACAGCAGGCATTGCCCGAGAAAGGATAAACTGTTCCTTCACCATTAATGCGGCATATCGAACGTGATAATGTCTTCAGTGATGTCCTGCGTACCAAAACCTCGCACATTTGAAGTGAAATGAAACTGTAATGGATCATGAAAGGTTTCGACTTAGCTACAGCCTAAAGTCTGTGGGTTTAATTGATTAGCATTATAAACATACTTCGGCCGCTTGGCGTCTTCCTATCTAAATGGCTTCTGTACGCCGCTCCTAAAAAAAAAGAGAAGTTTCAGATTCATTTGGTGCTGGTTGAAATCAAAATCTTGCCACACGGATTCATCAAGGAAAGTAGCTCAATGTGCTCGCCACGAATGCTTTTTCTTCTTCTTCTTTATTGCCGGTTTTTATAAGACAAAACAGAGTGCAATTCTTAAAAAAAAAGAAAAAAAAACGAGTCGGTCTATTTTCTCTGACACTATAGGATTAAAATTTATTCAATACAACAGAGCCATTAAGCGCAGTAATCCAATCAGGCAGTTTAGGCTGGTGTGCAGATCGAATGCCTGCGTTGAGCGAGTAATTCATTCTCAGCGTTAGCGCGCACCGGCACGCCACTGCTGCGATCTCGGAGGCCACGCTAAAGGACGCGATGAACTTTAAGCGCGTGCTATTAGATGGCGCAGCGTGTCCTAAGAGGAACCCGGCTGCAGTGCACGGCTGATACATGACGCGTTTCGGATGTGACACGCAGGATGGTGTTGCATGCAGCACGCTGATTCAGTGCCATAGTCGCATTAACGTCGACGACGCCATCGCGAGATGGGTTTGGCCGGTAGTTTTTTTTTTCCCCTTCTCTTTATTAGGCGAAAATAGTGAATGCAAGTCGCGTACACAAATGGATACGCCGTGGTCACGGTGGTCGTGACTGAGGGTGATCGACACTTAGTAAAATAGAGAACTAAGGTCGGATACAACTTAAGACTGCGGTGAAGCACCGCCCACGCTCTCATAACCGCCAGCCACTGTATACCTCCGCGAGGCTGCAAATAGTTCGCACTTCACATTTTCCCTGTTACTTAAATAAGGCGGTATAACCACAAAAATAAAATTACAAGCGCGTAATTTTATGCGTTTTCCCTACGTTTTTCTCGTGCGTACAAGTACGACAAGTGCAGTCGTATCAAGTACGATGCCATTTTGAAAAAGTCGCATGACGACGATTCTGTTTGCTTCTGTGATTGGCTGGCGGAGTACTACAACCCCGTGCGGTCCGAGTGCCTTTGTTGTAAACTGCTTGTTTTTTTTAAAGTTGTATCCTACTATAGGCGACTTAATTGGTTTCGATGCATTATTGTAAATGGCACAAACGACATTTATGTGTCTGATCTTTTTCATTGTTACTTGTCTTTTTTTCTCTTTTCTTAATTTACAATATTATCTTGGATACTTACGTTGCCATCGACTTCCTGTCCGCTCGGGTGGTAAAATATTGCGGAGTTGGAGCACGTTCCGCCCCTCGCTAAAGCCCAGGTAAACTGTGGAGTTTTGAGATTTCACGACTTAGAAATTAATAGTTCGGTGCCGACGAGGTTCCGACGCAGGACTTTTGAATTGGAAAAACGCGTTGCGATCACTCCTCTACGTCGCAAGTGCGGGACGCGAGAAGTATTTCAATACTTGAACTGACGTCACACCCGTTTTATTATATTTTATTTTTCCTGTGACAGATGGTGGACATCTTAAAGTCCGGCTGGATAGAAGTAAACGAGCCGACGAAAAACTTCATCCAAGACAGGGTAAGAACACCAGGGGTTTGATCCATACCATTGATTTCCTCTCGTTTCGTGTTCACCTTATGTGACAACCTAGTGTATCGTTATCTAATCAGTGAGGCGCATTAATTAATTCAGATTAACGAGATACCCGTTCCCCCTGGCCACTATCTAGCGAAATAGTAGCAAGAGAGCACGGGGAAATAAGCGGAAAAGGAAGACCCTGTTGAGCGGCTTCAGTCTGACTATTTGTCTTGCCCTCGGAGTTCTGCATCAACAGTTGAAGCAGGGTGTTAGTTGGGGAACCCATGGGGCACTAGCCATATTAACTGCTCCAAATTGTATTGAGAATAATTTCCTCTGTCGAAGAAAACTGCAAGTGAGTAAAAGACACAACAAAACATGATAAAACTTCAGGTCACGACAAAGTATGAGTGGTTCCGGTTTACAATTGACCTTCGTATTTTCTTTCACTCGACGGTCGCTCGTAATGTAAACCACGCTAAATTTTGCGGAAATCAAGAAACGCTACTGAAGTCTACCAGAAGACTTCACACTTGGTTTTCGGATAATCGAACGTAAAGAAATTAAGGAGCGATTTAAGAGTCGTACTAAAAGTTTTCCGTAAAAGGAGACCTTGTAGCACTTCTTGATAAGATGGATAGATATATGCATACATATGCATTCTGTCTGCAATCAGAATCCGGTTTGTTGGGATGACCGTTAGCCTATCGTGATGTGCGGGTGACGGAAACTCGAAGTTAAACAGAGCTACATAAACGCTTGATGGTGTGAACATTGCACGCTGTGCCGAACCGTAACCGCCTTATTGTTGCGCATCCAGCTGGACTGCTGCGGCTTTAGCGGCCCAAAGGAGTTCGCCTCTACAAACAGCCACATAGACGAGACCTGTTATCGGTTAGTGGGCGAGACCGAGGACGTCTCCATCAAGGAGATTCGCCGGATCAAAAGGGCAAGTCTTTGAGATAGTCGTTTGACTTCCGCTGTTGCTTTCATTGTTCACAAACTTTATCCATGCATATCGTCATTTTGTTCTTGCTGTTCTTTTCATAATTCACTATGTTTATGCTCACGGTAATTGTCCTAGATATAGTGTTGACTTGAATAAGATTATCATTTACAAAAAGATAACAGAAATAATAACTTAACAGGAGAGATCACAGAGCATGCTTGGAGATTATTATGTACAGTTCATCTAATACACAGTGCACATAAATACATTGCATGTATACAGTGCATATAATTGCATTACATGTATAGACTGCTCGTATTATACAGTGCATATAAGCACCATGTGCGCGCGGTGCACATGCCGCGTTTATGCAGTTGACCCGACGGGGTCTGCGCCTATACGTTTGCGCAAGTCATCGCGCGATGCTTTATACCAGTGGATTCGTGGCCGTAGCCGACGTGGAAAAACGTGGCCGAAAACCCGACAGGTCATACTTGACACCATCATGATTTTGAATTAAGAAGTCCAAAAGACCGCACCCTATACGTCCAACACCGTGACTTGTGCTTATCCACTCGCCTCCTCTGACATAACCAAGAAAGTGGACGTCGGGCTAGAATTTTACTTAAAACGTCAGCGTGCGGATTGGTGCAACCATCCCTGCCGCCCTCCGTTCGTCACACCGTCCGAGCATTCAAAACGCGTCTCTGGAGGAGGAGAGAAAGAGAGAAGGCAGGGAGGTTCGTCAACGGCCGATCGTCCATGTCGTCGCAATCCTACAGATAATGTTTATCTGAGCTTCAAAAGTGCTACTAGAGGTATACATATTGGCCATCTTGGTTAAGGCAAATTTGATGCGTGAGAATGCCTGCTTACGGAAATTAGCATATCGTCTATTGATGAGAAAACCCGTCGCTATCTTGCAAAAAAAAAAGAAAGCTGCACTAGGAATTTTTTAAAATTTAATTTTGACCACCTTTTGTCATTCCGAGATTCACGAAATGAAGTTCGTTTTCTCTACTTCAGGGATAAAATTCGTGCCAGAAGTCGGTAACAGCTATTTCCGCAATATGTACGATTTTTTAGTCGAAGTCTAGCAGGTTCGCGCGCTGCCAAGTAAGTGTTCTGGCCCTTGGCGAGACGGTGTCCGCGAGACCTCAAAGGATCACTTCTTCGCTCCGTCTTCGACAGGACGGCACGCAAGCGGCGCACGCCGGCAGTATAACCAGTAGGTCAGCGGCGGAAAGAAGCAAAGGACGCGATAAAGTAAAACAAACTGTTAGACCACCGGGCGCAGGCAAGCAGCCGAGCGAAGAGCACCGTGTATGCGCTATAGCGAAACCACTGCGATTCCATCGCACGGCCGCATCGGAGTGCGCTCAAGCGAATCGTTACGAGTGACATAGTCGTTAGGCCCCTTGTAGACTCGTATTTTCTGCGCATGCAACCGGCGGCACGCTCCACATATTCGCTGCTGCTTGCTGCTGCTCTGAAGGCATGACTTGGTCGGGGTTTAACCGAGAACTTTGAATCCACATCCTAATTTCATATTTGCAGACCGAAAAAAAAAGATACATAAAACTGTGAAGTCTCCATCTCCTTTGTGAGCGGCAATCAGATGAGTACATCTGCTGTTCGCTTCGTACAGTTTGAGCGATGTCTTCGAGGCAGCAGAAGACCTACAAGGTCGGTGGTGCGGCTTCGAGAATCGACGTTTGGCGGCAAGCCTGAACGCCAGGAAACAGAAAAAAAATAATGCCATCATTAAGATATAAGATAGTCGGCTCCGGTGACATCTTCTAGCCGCCTGGTTAGCTCAGATGGTAAAGCGGCTGCCCCGGCAATGCCGTGGCCCCGGGTTCGAGTCCCGGACCAGGGGCTAATTTTTCTTCAACTGCGAGGCTTTTCTTTCGAGGAACCCGTATGGGTTTCTTTTCTAGCAATTGCTCCGATTTGGTGGACGTCTCATTTTCCATTTAAATATGTATCTGCTGATAACGTTAATCCTGCCTATTGTAAATGCGCACATGGCTAAATAACAATAGTGCAGTGGAATTTAATGGTGGTAAAATTTGTAACGGCTTTGCCCCTTTTCTCGCTTTCACCACGGTTTCTAGGCCGGCTGCAAAGAGAGGCTGGTGGACTTCTTCTACAAGCACAAGATCATTTGGATATCTTCACTCGGTGTCGTCCTACTTCTACAGGCAAGTGCTGTCATTGCGAGCCTGACTCAGGCTGAGCTGGATCCCGAGCTAGCCAGTGTTCACTCTCTCTCCCGATCACGTGGTCTCTAGCATCTACTCCACACCTCCTCGCTGATTCACATCCGCTGCACATAAATTAAAGGGACACTAAACATAAATGCAGTCGACAAGGGTGGCGATGTGGGCTTGTTGCCACATATTGACCAAAGGTGGTTGAGCACAGGGAGACGCGAGGACGAATGTGTGTCCATATGAACTTTTTAGACTAAATAGAAACACTAGATCAGTTTGGATCAACGAAATATTCTTCCGACACTCTATTTTCCTTAATTTTGCCGTAACAGCTCGATTAACTGCCAAGGAAAATGATGGCACAACTTCAATTATTTGAATTTCACGCCGCGTGAACCCCAACGTCGGTACGTCTGTGCGTCCTCATGGATTTCAAAATACTTTCTCGCATTTTGACTGTTTTGGCGCAGTTAAGGTTCTCACAGTATTCGGCTTGGTTAAAATACACTGTAGTCCGTTTCTTTACCAGTAAAAAAAAAAAAGAAAAGAAAAGAAATAAGCGGGCGAGAGCCCACATCTTCGGCTCTTGCTCTGGCTGTGGCTCTGTCGCTGCCGTCGGCTCTGGCTCTGACGTCACGCCGCGCAGGTGTGGTAACTCGAAGGCAACGTCGACACCTGCATTTCGTGTATTTACGCCTATTCTGGCTGACGAAGCCTCCTCTCGTGGTCAGAGTGACTCTCTTTTTTTCTTTTTTTTTGTATTTTAGAATAGCAATATAGTAATACAGCTCAACGTATCTTTTTCTTTATTGTCCTTGTAACAGTTTTGTTATGGCAAGCAGCTGTTAAAGGGGCACTAAAATTAAAAATTTAATTAACGCCGTTTTTCCTGGCTAAGTATGCTTTTTTCAAGGCTATCAATACGTTTTTTATTATTTTTTTTGTGCATGGAAGGGTTGGCAAAACGATAGGCAATGCTTCAGACGCATCTACCAGTGGTATTTTTATTGATTCGACCTTCAGTAAAATAAACACACAGCAATATACAGATGAGCAGATAGCAAAGCTGATGCTCTAAAGGCACCTCTAGCACAACGTTCAAGAAGCTACCAGGTTATTGCAAATGTAGCAAGGTAACAAGATGATTACCACGTACTAACACAAAGAAAGTAATACATAAATGTAACGCTTATACAGAAATATAGATTGTAGATATGAGAAAACGTACAAAGCACATAGAAATGACACTGCAGTAAAATGTAATCAAAAGTGTAGCAAAAAAATAAAAATCAATCCCCGTCCCTTTTCTCTTCCCTAATTTCCCTGCCAAAACTGCAGCGCCGGTGCCTAAGTCTGACGCCACAGATTCCAGGATCCTCGCGCATCCTAGCTGTTTTTTTTTTTTTTTTCAGAAAGAGTGCCTAAACTAAGTCGGCCGAATCGCTGGACTCTTGACAATTAAATGCAGATTTTGTGTATCGGTATTAACGATTAACGAAAAAAAGGAGTCACAAATACTTCGTTTGTTCTCGGAGTGAAAAGTTAAGAAGGTGCTGTTCAAAGAAGGCTTGAGATCACCCGTCAGGTTCACGGAAGAAGATGGAGCCATCGTTGATGGAAATCAGATCCACGGCATAGATGGCAAACAGTGTCCTGAACAAATTTTTTTTCTTCCGATAAACGTTCATCTGTTTGCTTTCGTACATAAGCCACATCATGTTGTCAAAACAATGTTTAGTTATATTGTATAATCTTGCTCAGGTGCATGCAAATTGAAAAGCGTAGTAATTTTTGTCCTGTCATTTCTTCACTGGACACCGTCATGCTCTGTGGCTGTACAAATTTCATGACGGTTTAAGGTTCTCCCGTTAGGCTCCTGAAGAGCCTATAGCGGTAGAACCTCGCGCGTGTCTCGCGCTTTTTCCATCTTCTGTGGTATATATGATGACTCCGCTCACAGTATAGTACTTACCGTGTCTATATTTTCGCAGAAGTGTAACTTAATAATCCAGCTTAACATTCTTAAGCCGCGCTTCCACGAATGCGATGGTGTATAAGTGGAATATCGCATTTCTTAGCGCATCGCGGTAACGCTATGCGACAGCCCACTTACATGCGGTGCTTTCCCCTTCGTCCGAAGCAAGCCGCAACTTATTTCCGGCGAGAGCGTTTCACCGATTAGTATGGGAGCGAACAGGCCATGTCAGCCGTCTCCCTTTTCACCTTTCCCACCTCACCTTTTCACCTCTTCACGAAAGCTTTGCTTGCACATTAATTCCAAGATGCACGTGCGTTGGTTCTGCATAACGGTTCCTCTCTCCCTTGCCCCCCCCCCCCCCCCCCCTTCCCACAACACCGCACGGATTCACATAAGGTTCATATTGCAAGTTTCGATGATGCTTTCTTTACAACCAGCAAATCGGCAATGGTGTTCCGTTCGTATACTCGCAGGTGACGGCCATATTACTGTCGGTGTACCTCATCAACGCCAAAAAGAGAGATCTGCGCGAGAACTCCTTCAGCTCGCTGACCCACCGGTCCTACACTACGGGCTACTGACAGCGGCCGTCGGCGCCGGAACCGGAAGTGCTCGTCTGGCTGTGAACTACGCATGCGCGCCACGAGCGGGAGTACAGCAGTACGTTGCCTGGACGCACGATGGTCACGGAGGGTCGCCGGTCGACCCCATTGGAGCCACGCGCGCTGGATCCGCAGCAGTCCGGCTGTGTTCCAGTGAACTTAGGGCGACAAGCTGTAAAAACCGAGTCACACGTTTGAACGCGCTGTTCGACATGAACATTTTTAACTCTCGAAAATGATGTCTAGCTTTTGTTGTTTTCGCGTAGGCGCGCTATGTTGATAGTATTTCACATCGTTGATGATTCCGGCGCTGAGGGCATGTCAGTCGTGGAAAGCAGGTACGTTGATCGATGGATCGAAATGCGCGCGAATGCTGCGGCTTCACCGGGGTTTCGTGTAACGCCGCCTTACTCGCGATCGTGAACAGAAGTGTTATATTTTCTATGAGAGCAGCGAGTTTGGGTGTCCATGAGACTACCTTGTCGACTTCGGTGTTGTAATGACGCCGGTGTGATGAAGGCTTCTTTATGCGGGAGTCATTTTCCAGAGGCCTCGAACTCCCCAATGTAGTAGGTTTGCCCGGCTTGTGTCCAAAGAGAGAGAACGCAGCCAATTCGGGTGCTGTGGAGTCAAACGCTGTGTAAGCACCTGCTCCCACACACACACACACACACACAAAAAAAAAGGAGTCACCAATACTTCGTTTGTTCTCGGAGTGAAAAGTTAAGAAGATGCTGTTCAAAGAAGGCTTGAGATCACCCGTCAGGTTCACGGAAGAAGATGGAGCCATCGTTGATGGAAATCAGATCCACGGCATAGATGGCAAACAGTGTCCTGAACTAATTTTTTTCTTCCGATAAACGTTCATCTGTTTGCTTTTGTACATAATCCACATCATGTTGTCAAAACAATGTTTAGTTATATTGTGTAATCTTGCTCAGGTGCTTGCAAATTGAAAAATGTAGTAATTTTATCATGCAATTTCTTCACTGGACAGTGTTGCGATGTTATTGCATATTGCGATCTGATATGCCGAAGCCTGAGGTTCAAGTGACGGTTACTTTGATTTATTGTCTAATGGCTTGTTCCTGGTAGTTCTTTTTTCATAAGCTTTTCTTTTGTGATGAGGGCGGCGCCATTGCGTCTGCAGGAACATCTTGTGCAATTCACGAGCACTTAATGCTGCAGTCTGAAAATATAACAGTTTCATTTTTCTATATTCACTTGTATCGAATCTAGCCCGATGTACGGCGAGTTGCTGAAGGCGTAAGACATAGTGCATAAAAGCTATCGGTAGAGTCGATCATTCTGAATGCGAAGGCGAACGTCGCTCATCTGTGTTATCCGTTTAAGTGAAATCATCTGAATCATCGCTTTTTGTACCACACTTCTTCACGTTTACCTATAATCTAGGTCCTATGCTCTTCATAGTCACGCAAAGTATTGTCTCTTGTTGTGTCGTTTGCCTTCTGCGAATGTTAGTGCTTGTGAACATGGCTAGCGACATCGCAAGTGCTAGGCGCAATAATGTTGCCTTCACGTCGTCAATTCACGGCAGAATGCTCAAGCGACGTCTTGAAGGTGCAGCTCAGCACGATACTACATGCGGTTATGCCACTTCCTCCTACTATTCATCACAATGCTTCTCGTTCCTTAATAATGGGCCGTGCATATTATACTCGATGGCTGATAGGGGGCACCTTAGATGATCATCAGTGAACCATGGACTCATCAATGAACCATGGACACCTCTTTTAGGAAAGTGAATTGTTAGCTACCTCTCCCTCTCTTCTTTACGTGTCTAATCTTCGTGCGCGCGCAAAAGGAGGAACCCTCGGAAGAATCTGCGCTTTTCTATCAGAGCCAAGTGTTCAGCATGTGAATGGCATGCAGGGGAATTGAAGCCGTGTTCGAAAAATCAATTGTAAAACTCCCGCTAATAGATTAGGAAAAGGAAAATATCTCATAATAAGGTATGTGAAACGTGTTCATGCGTGTTAAGAAAGTTCGCAGTACCGCGCTGAAACCGCACCACAGTTGGTGTGGCGATGGCGGGTGCAAGCAGAGTTCCTTTTGTTGCTTCTAGTCAAGGGACACGCGGACGCCGAAAAGTGGAAGCGCGCAAAGTGCAGTATTCGTATTACCAGCATGCGTGGAGCCCTAAGATGCCTCTGCTCGTGGCGTGCCGCCTCAGTGGCAGTTCATCACTCTACCTATTGTGTCCAGTCGCTGGCATGTTCCACGTATCTCTCCTAATCCACGTATAAAGGCGTCCAACAGCAAGCGTCTGCGAAACTCCCCAAGATCACGGTGAAAGGTGTACATCTATGTGCAAAGGCAGTGACGACATTTTCTTTTGTGGAGGTAAATTCTTGTCTGATCATTACCTACGTTATTTGTAGTTATTTCAGTCCCCGATGGGGAGCATTTATTCCGCCTGGGCATACACGCTCTAGCGGGAAGTCCGAAAACTATCGAAAACGGAGGTACCTGTGGAACAAGCAGATGCCGCCGCAAGAGGAAATGCCAACTCGACGTATGTTGTGAAGAGTGCGCGCAGTCGTTCAAAGGACAAAAACTTTAATCGTTACGCTATAACTGCTACCATGCCGCAACACGATGACAGACAGCTTATCGAATGCGTGGCACATGCTTAAAGGTTGCCAACTTGCTTGAGACATCTCATTTTGTACTCCTGTTGCAAGTAGAAAGAGAGAGCGCGAGAAAAAAAAAGGAATGAAGTTTAACCAGACCGAGGTCATGTTGGCTGTTCTCCATGGAAGGAGATATAAAGGAGGGGCCGAGCAAAAGAACAGATAGTTCACACGCAGTTAAGAACAAATGTACTGTTATCAACTAATTTTGCCGCTATATCCGATAGTGCAATTGTTACCTGCACTAGCGATAGTTTTTGTGCGTTCCAACCACCTACATTGAGCCATGATCGGTCAGAAGCAGAGTAAATGTACTCTGCCAAAGAGAACGGGAACTCTCGAAAGTGGAGTTAATAAAGTACTGGCTCAAGCTGACACTCCGGCAAACGGAACATTTTGATACTTCATAGTATTAGACTGGGCTAGACAATCGTAGTTATGAACAGACACGCAAGTATTCTGAGCACCATCATTCACCGTCACAATTCATCAAGCAAGTAAATCATGGCCTATTATAACAGCTACGCTATAGTATTCCCGAGAGCACAATCATTCATCGTGGCAGGTTATGACGCATGTGAATCACGGCGTTCTAAAAACGACACAAATATTTCGAGCACCATCATTCATCGTCACAAGTTATCAAGCAAGTAAATCACGACCTGTTTACAGCTACAGGAGTATTCCTAGCGCCATCATTCATCTGCACAAGTCATCTAGCGAAAGTATGTCATGTCCCCGTGAAGGTTCTTGTTTTCTTTATACACTCAGAGCGTGCACTTCCGAATGCTAACAGTCTCGGCCTCCGATCAGCGTCATCAATATGCTGTCCACCAAAGATGCTGCTATTACTTTGCGTTAATACGTAACCGCAATGTATGGTGTGCTTGCTTGCTATAGATATAGAATGAGGCAGTTGGTCATTGGTTATGTTGCGCCATGGCCGTTTTCCAGAAACCAGCCTGTTACCGTCGCTCAACGCTCACTGAATGACAGCGCAGACTTCCGAGCAATATTCGGTGATGACGGGTTGCAGAGACGCGTCCAAGCTCATACGTCAGTATTTACCTTTGCGCCTACGTAAAAAAAAAAAAAAAAAAAAGTTGGCTTCAAGTGGGCTTCGAAGCTGGTTTCTGAGTTGGCTTCAAAGTTCGCTAAAAATGCTGAGATATAGTTAGGCTGTGGACTGCGCTTGATAAGATGTTCTTCGGGTCCTCTTAAATATCACTGAGAATAGTTTTGAGCGCGATTTGTGCTTGTGTTTAAATAAAAAGCATGTACCATTATCATAGTCATCTCTTGCGTCTTTTTTTGAAAGCTCAGTGGCGTGTCGAGTTTGTTTGTACTCTGCCAGAATGATGGCGCAATTAAGCACTTGCAGAGCAAAAGTGACATGTTTTCATCTTGTATTCATGAAGCTTTATTATATAGGAAACGCCCGAATGCAGTCAATGTTGATGCGCATTTTATCATTGTCTGCATTGTTACGACGCTGCGGCCAGGCATCAGGCATGTCAATGAAATAACTTTAGAGCCTGCTCGAACGAGCAAAAAGTGTGAATTCACTCGAATAAGAATATTCTTCGAAAGTGCGAACTTTGAATATCGAACCAAAAAAAAAAAACGATTACTTCACCGGTTGGGTGCTTTTAAACGGGTCCTCGAACCGGAAAATGTGCAATACGCATGGACTTTCTTTGTTGCAAGCAGGCTCCAATAATTGTAGTAACCCCGCATATTTCCATATTTTGGTAATCGAAGAAATCGAATATCTCTAATCGATGCTTCGATTCGATTCAGGAGTATTCGATTGGCTTTCGAACTTTCGAGTATTCGCTCACCACTAAGTAACTAACGAGAGAAAATTCATTTCCCTCAAGCCAACCTCGATTGAAACGCTTGTCGACGTAGTTATGTCTTAAGTGAGAGAAGAAAGCCCTCCTTACACGGGGATCGCAAAACAAATGCGCGCTCGTCCATACTATATCCTACTGCATTCTTTTTCCTGAAGACACTTATCGCAGTGTGTACCGTATCGTCTTTCAGTACTACTTTTCTCCCGTCTTCAGACTGTTGCGTATTTTCTCCTCATACACCCATCACGGTGCATCATTTACATAGTTCTTTCCAGCGCTGCTGTCTTTCTTCCTACACGCGCTGGCTTGCGTGAAAGACGGCAGCGCATTTGCGACCATTGAATTTTACGCGTATTGCAAATATATCTGATAGTGCCTGCAATACCACTCGCTAGTGTGTGCCGCCTATGAATGATGAAATGTGACTTAGTTGCGACCTCGTCCTATCGTCATTTTGGTCAAACGCTCGAACGATTGCACGCTTGATGCAAAAAGAAGCTGCAGGAAAACAACACGAAGGAAGCAATAAACGCTGACGTAATAGGAATTGCAGAATCGCAGATGAAACTTTTCTTCGAAACTGCTAATTAAGAGAAAGAGCGATGCACACGTCGCGTTTTCGCCTTCAATAAAGTGTGAAAAATAACAACAGAAACTTGTTCATTTTTTTGTAGCAGCCCTAGTACGTACGTTGGATGTAAACTTGCGTTAACTTTTGAAAACTAATGGTATTAACGGCAATTCTCGTAAGCTGCGCCAATGATTACTGTATAGCATGAACTCATGACAGCAGCGCCCTCTACGCTTCATCAGCCATGCGTGAGGCGGTGCTGTAGTGATATTTATGACTCAGGTGTAGCTCCGCTTTTAAAAACTCGTCTGAAGCACATAGTGGTAAAGGTCTACTTGCAGTGTTGGCTACCCAACGGCATTTCAAGTTGGGTCGTTGTAGTTTTGGAGAAGGTTTTATGTTGGTAAGGTCGTATGGTGGATGAAGTGGGTCTCAGTGTCTGGAACACGGCACACTCCAAGCTCAAGCCAAAGAGAGTCTAGCACTGCAATGTTGAAGCGCCTATGATAAAGCTGGCATCCGACGTGAGAGGTGTGTTCAAGCAAATGTAGTCAATGGCCGCGGTAAAGTTGTTACTCTTGCATGTACTGTATTCAAAGTATGTTTTTTTTAATGTTTTCTCCGTAATTCCGTCACACTAGCTATTTTTGTTGTATCGAATTTATATCGCGCTCAACGAACTGCTGTTTATAGTAAGGTGAGTGACATTATCAGATTGTAGAGCGTGCTATTAACTCACGAGGACTGTGTGTAAATCCCAGCAAAATGTGTAGGTATTCCTGTTCATCATGTGCCTCATCTTTGTGTGCACTTGCCTTATTGTATGCAATCACGCTGTCATGTGCAGTCATTGTCATACTTAACCAGAATACGTCTTAAACACATTTTTTTGCTTCTCCTGCGGTGGGCGCTGACGATTAGTTGCTTGGATCCTTAAATTGTGTCGAGCTTAGTGCGTCATCCTTGTAAAGTATTCGATGTTTTCTCGTTACAATCCTTGTTTGTTAAAGTCAGGCTGCTGCAGGTTCATCGTTCTGGTTAAGTCTGACGGCAACTGCACTGCTTGTCTTAGGTGAAACATCGAGCAGTGAATAAAGAACGTTCCCTTTTCTGGTGTACATGACGTGAACAATAAAAACGCTATAAAAGATCAATTTGACGGGTTACGTGTTTTTTAATTTTCTTTGAAGAAACTCGCTAAATAGAATAGTGGCTATACGTAAACGGACCTCGAATTAACGTCAGACTGAATTTCTTGACTTGCTTGACAAACTCTAGAAAACGTTTCTTTCTCGCCCGATACAACTGAAGTTCCGTCACTTTTCGTTCTTGTTGCTGTTTACGCCCGAGCCCTTCTAAATATTGTGGTCATATTTCTCTCTCTCTCTCTCTCTTCATTTGATTTTGCATTTCTCTGTACATTAACCTTCTACCCCGCCTTTTCTGCCCCACGCAGGTCAGCATGTTTCTCAACCGGCAGAAGTTTCTGTTCTTCAATAATTTTTTTTCTCTCTCTCAATTCCTCTCTCAATCTCTACCGCTGCCTTTAACCTAAACAACATCCGCTGCTTGTACTCACCGCTCCCACCCAGCGCCTACATTTAGGAACTGACGCGTCTGCAACGTCACCACTTGGCCATCTCCAACGGTTCAATAGCCTGTTAATACTGTTCGTTTACCAGCGACAACGATTGTTGTTGTCATCTTTACGAGAGGCTTTTTAAGCCTCTCGTACGCTCGTGAATGATCCTCAGTCACCGTTCATCTTTTGAATGTTACGCACGAATAATCCTGGGGATATTTAAGGAATTTTCCCTAGCTTGAGTGCTCACTCTCCAAGATGCGCAACAACAATCTGCAGTCGGGGATGTTCTGGAACATTTCCATGACATTCAGAGTGGGCCCGTGCCATCACCAGGGCTGCAAGATGGCGCACCTAGCATACTTCTAATCTGTACTCATCATCACTCACCCCCTATTTTCTAACTCTTTTCCTTGTTCAATCTCACGGTGTATGGCAGGCACACTAGCTCGGGCCGACCTTTTTCTTTCAATAAAATTGAATTGCATTATTCCGCAACCAATTTGCGAGGATGACCAGGCAAAAAGAAAATTGATGGGAACCTGGCTACCGTATGCAGAGCGCAGCATAAAAGCGGATAAACGTAAGTATGCAAACACGCTTTTCTATACAGGATGTCGACTACAACAGGGAAGAACATAAACATATACACACAATATAGATTGTACATACACATAATACTCGTTTGAATAAAAGCACATAAACCACGAGCCAGTTGCGCTAACAGAATTCTGCGAATGATTCGCAATGCGTTCTGGAAGGAATATTAGAAAAGAAATATATATATATATATATATATATATATATATATATATATATCACGCATGCTTTTTTAAAGGCTCTTTCGCTCGCTCTGATCAGCGTAAGCCGGTTGCAGTCGCATTACAGGCCTTCTGGGCTATGTGGAAAAATTGTTACTTTATTTAACCACAATGTACGGTACACTCGAAACGTTTATCACAATTTTATTACGTCTCCTTTCGCGCTCTTTGAAGGAAAGACTGAAAAATATACGCGTTCACGTTCGCAGCCTCGTAGGAAAATAAGGCGTAAAAAGTTCGAGCGTTATGCACTGGATCATATAGGACAGATCGCTATAGCTTCGACGGCGGCTGTAAAAAAAAAAAAAAAAATGTAAGAGCCTCTCCTTGCCGGAGTATTTACAAGGAGAGTGTTTCTCATCCATTGCTTTGCGTTAAACCTGCAAGACTCGATGGCCGCGATGGTCGATTGTTACCTTATATAGGTCGTTCCACGCGTGGCACGCCTCTGCGAGAGCACGACGCGTGAAGATGTTGCTTTGCTGCGGAACTGCGAACTACTGCGCGCATGTATGGACAGGGTGGAGTCCACCGCTCTTGCCTCGCTTGCATAACGGGAACCGTCAAATGACAATCTAGCTAAACTTAACTCAAACTTTGATGACCCTATACGTGAAGGGTGTCAACGGCGCGTTCGCGCAATCGATAGCTACGCACGCTTATAACGTTTTGCCACTTGGCGTGTTGCTTCGCTGCACGACGATTACGGGACGACGACGACGACGACGTTGAGGAAGATGGCACGACGCCGGCGGCACGACTACGACAACTGTCGTGGCGGTTGACGCTGTGACTGCACGACACCGCCGAAAAAGGCGACTGCGGCGCGGCTATATACGACGTCACGTCGTTGACGTGACAGCGACCGGGAAGACTGTGATTCACCCCTACCTTAGGTAAATATGTGGAAATGACGTGTTTAACGCGCTGCGCTCTCTCCAGAGTGGTCGTGTCGGTTCTGTTACTCTATCGGATTTTTGCCGTGCGCTCTCTATTGCGGAAGTATCCTAAATCTCTACTCCAACCTGTCGGGGCCAATGTTAGTCCCGCATCTAGGCTTGGTAAGAGAGATCTCCTCCCATAAGCGCGGGTGTTATACATTCTTGCATAAAATCAAACGTACACTAATTGCAAATTACCTCCTCAACTTTGCGGTAAGTGCTTTCCCCGTTCGTTTAGGCAACGTCGCCACGAAAAGGTCACTCGCTATACTGAGAGTCTTGTTGAGACGTGTCAAAGCCGAACGAGTGCGAAATTAAAGTCATTGGTGAGCTTATACTTCAAAACTGGGACGAATTCCGATGTCACCAGGAAGAATCGCGGCACTGTATCACCGCGGGCAAAAAATCGCAAACAGGGTATCTCCTTCACCATACCGATCCCAACCTTCGCAGAAACCGAATCAACACGCACTGCCTTCCTTCCTTCCCTACACTTTCAGTGAAGAGTTGACAGCTCTACGCAGTGTCATACAGGTTTGAGCAGTGCTGGGACTATAACTAACAAAACGGTTACGAGTGAATGGCAACCTAATCGAAACCGAAACAACTTAGCGCTGTTGTGAGCCCAGAAAAAAAATAAACGCAGCGACTCCGAGCAGTGCACGTCGCGCCACGCGCGGGGAACGCACCGTTCGCGCGCCAGCGAAGCCCGGCTGACGCGGCGTCTCGAGCGGCTGGGGAAAGGCGCGGCGCCGACTCCTCTCGGCCGGCAATTTGGGCCGCCGCCTTCCCTGACTCCCTTCCCCCCGTCCCGAACGCTTCCCTCCCGACCTCCCGCTTCCACAAGTTTTCCCTTCGACGGCCTCCGCCGCTGCCGCCGCCGCCGCCAAAAACTCCGCGCAGCTCGTGGGCCCCGACTCCGCGAACCGTCGGCCGCAAACTTCGCCGAGTTGGAGCATGCGCACATAGGAGCGCGAAGGAGGAGGGCTTCGCTCCGGCGAGCCCGGGTGGCAGAGGGGAAACTGGCACTTCGCTGGGGAAGACCGGAGAGGATGCAGGAAGTGGAGGGACGCGGACGGGAAAGAAGGTGCAGGGGAAAAAAAGGGAAACAAGAGGTGGACGCACGAAGCTGCTACCAGAGGAACGGCAGAGAAAGGGCGAGAAAGAAAAAAAAGCAGAAACGAGGCTGGGAAAAGACGACGATTCGGTTCGAGGATCAACAGCATCGCCGGGCAACGCATCTTTTCTACGAAGGTTCGTGCAAATGAGTGACCGGCGAAGTCGTAGCGGCACCGCGCAAGAATTCCACGCCGCGGGGTAGATATAGGGATCGTGCTGCGGGTGGGGGTGGGAGGAGAGGAGAGAAGGATCCGCTGTTCGCCTACAGTCGCGTGATACGGACCCCCACCGAATCTCTCTTCCGAGTTGGAGCCGCGAGTGCCTACCACGGTGGGAGGCACCTTGGCCCCTGTGTGAGACATAGGAAGAGACGCGGTTTCTTTCTCGACAACCTCGACGACATACGCGCGAGAAGCGGCACGTCACCAACTGGGTATCAACGATGGAGCGCAGGAGCTCTGCGAGGAGTCGCCGGCACCCGCTCTACTCTGGAAGATGAACGTGAGTCTGTTCCCCACCGAGTGCGCTTCGTCATGGACTCGCATAGCGTAGAGTGTATAACTGCGAGGGGCCGGCTGGTTGATTGCAGAAGTTGCAATATGGTTAGCACTTCGAGTTTTGTAGGAATTCCTCTTTTTCCTCTTTTTTTTTTCGTCGCCTCCTTCTCTCCATGCGGAAAGTCGAGTCATTTGCTTCGTTGCAAGTCTAAAACCTGTTTGCGTCGTTCCCCTTTCTTCTTCATTATTATTATTCATTTATTTTTATTCGCACACGCACTCCGACATGTTTTGGGGTACCGCCTCCGTGAGCGGCCTTACGCTAAATGTAGGTGCTATAGCATCGTCGTTGAAACAATTGAAATGCAAATGCAATTTTTTTTCCTTTCCATTTCGCAGAATTTAGAATGCCATAGAAAAGCCTCCAAAATGTATCACGATTTGGAACGCATTGAATTATGTAAGGCTTGCTCCGCTATTCGCAACTCCGCTTGTATGCGCATGAACGCGATGATAACAGTGACGCTCTGTCCTCGCTATAATCATTTCATGATTTTAAATAAGAAACGGGGATCAGAATCTGAGTTCTGAGGCGTTTCGCCGACGACAGGTCCCCGAGGCAAGTTATAGCCCTTCGTGAACGAGATATCTTTGCTGGAGCATAGGTGCCCGCTTCATGACCATTATGACCGGCTTACCGTTATCTTTGACACACAAAAAAAGGTGTACCGTTATTGCATTCTACCATTCCCATCATAAGGGGCAGCAGCTTGGAGTTTAACAAAAAAGCTTTATTAGTCAGGGCCGCGCGACGAGCGATGGAACAAGAAAAAAATTATAGGCGTAACACTGAGAGACACGAAGACCGCGGTGTGAATTGTGAGAGCAAACTGAAATAGTTGAGATTGGCGTTGGGCAGGAGATGTAGAGTGTAGAGCAGATAACCGGTTTTATATTACAGTCACAGAATGCGCGGTAAGGCAAAGGAGGCCCAGTCTAAGAAGGCAGATAAACATGCGTATAGTGAGACGAAATGAGAATATTTGCACGTACAATATGGTGTCAGTTTGATGCATTGATGGGCGTAGGGATGTTGTTGTTGTTGAAGATGACGACGCGTTTGCTGAATCCAAATGGTTACGTTTGCAGCTGCTTCCGATCTCGACAATCTTCGAAACCTGAACCGTCTTCCGGAACCTGCCTTAGGGGTTGTGGCGTACCCAGCTCTGTTGGAACCAAATTCCTGCCAGGAAGGAGCGGACAGGAAGACCACTCGTGCCCGGGAGTAAAGTTGTGGATACGAGCGCCTTCCACTAGCTCTCTACAGCGAAAGGACCCGGCACGACCGGACGGACCCTACAGTTCGTCGTCGATCTGTGTGTGGAAGTTGGGACTGAGAGAGAAACCTACAACATGGCCGACCACTTGATCTACAAAGTGACGGGCTTCATACAGAAAGCCCGGTCGTATATGCCCGGTGCATGCGGGGAAGAAAACTCCGGAGAGCAGCTGCACTTCGCCAAGCAAGGGAATGACACCGAACTCTCAAATTTTCAGGTGAGGCCCATGAATGCAGAGCATCTATATGATACGCTCGTATTCTGGCATGTGCGGCTTAGTTACGAAGGCCACAAAGAAAAGCCTGCTTCCTTTTTTTTTGGCATAATATCAGCGAACACTTTCATCTTTTTTTAAAGTTACCTGTGGCAGATAGCAGTATTTTAGTCCATGAGTTGGTCTGCTCGAAGAGGCGGACATTACTTGCACAAAAAAATTGAAATGTATAATCGACTATTCATTACAGCCGAGTTGCCCCCATCCCCTCATTTTAGCAGCCTCGGAGTTGCTTTGGTTACATTAGGCCCCTAAATTCTTGAGGTCAAGAACAAACCTAAGAGCTCGTCGAACCTAAGTCACGATGCACACCTTGGACCGCGATATGTTCTCGCACCGTTGGGGAGCACAGCTTCAGCTTTGCCGTGGAGAAGAGCATTTTTAATTATTATTCTTTTGTGCAACAGGGAACAGCAGAATTTATTGCGTTCACGTATCCATTTTATAAGAGAGTGTTTTCAAGTTCCTTTTTTTTCTTTTATCTTTCTTTAATTATTAGTCTATGTTCTTACAGATGTTAAGTCTCAAATTTCCGTGCTTATATTTTTTTATCTTAGTTTTCCCCAATTCTTTGATTTTCACTATTCACCCTAGTTATCTGGAATAGCAAGCACGTCAGGCTCGGCTAACATCGCCAGCTTTCATTAACGTATTTCTTTCTCTGAACCACGTCATTTAATTTTCGATGGTGTACTAAGTGTGCACAAATACGATCTTGATATGTCACGAATACGAAAATGCGGCTCAGACATGCGCTGACTGCCACCCAGCTCTAGCGCAGCTGCATCCACGGCGCAGAGGCTTGCGTGAAAATTCTTCACCGCCTTGATTTTTCTTTCTTTTCATTTCATCGCTTTCGACAGTGTTGTTGAGCACACCGGTTGCGGTGACGTTGTAAAAAAAAAATTCGAGTGAACAAAAGTACACTCGAACATTCCCGACGCCGAAGCTGTTGTTAATTAAAGACGGCGATAAAAATCCATGACCTTTAGATTTAGAGCCGGTGAGTCGAAATGAATCCGTTTCTTTTCGTTCCAATTCTTGTGCTGCTTCAGCTAAAACAATCAAATTAAAATGAAATTCAGAAGATGAATATTAACCCTTTCAAAGGTGTTTGAACCAGTGTATGCTCCTTTTGCGTAACCTAAGAATCATTTACGTGAAAACGGCGTAAGCTTATTTTGCATAAGTTAGTCCTGAACTGCGCGGAAAGATTGATAAAAAAAAGTACGCGCGCAGCACTTGGTGCCGCAAGCGCTTAGAAGAAATAACAATATGGACGCAACCGTCAGAAGCAATGCGTCCTTTCTATAGCACCCGCTTTAGTTTAGATACCAGTCGGATCAAAAGCGACAGCGTATCTAGGCAGCGTCTCTTCGTTTCAGAGATTGCATAGGTCTCTGATCATAGGAGAAATATTTGCCGGCTATCAGTTTCAAACGCTCACGGATGTGTCACTAACATGCCTGCCTCACTACGAGCTACGTTGAAAACCACAATAACGGCACTGTCACTTGCAAAATGACAGTATGTCCGTGATTATGCACAAGTGAAGTGCACATAGTTGAGCAGATACATAAAGAGCTCCCCATCATCATCATGATAAAACTCTATGTATCTGCTCCAAAAGAGCTCCATCCCGCCAACCTGAATCAAAAGCTGCTATCTTTTTTTTTTTAGGTTCCGTTCCAGGGTGGTGAAAAATAATAATAGTATCGTTGCTATTCACGTCGGGTTCTCAAGAAAAAAAAAACTGTCTAGTTTTCGGTTTTCGGTTCAGTTACGGTTCGACATTCTGTTCAGAGCTAAGTTCAGGTGGCTGGATGCAGGCATCGGAACGTTTCGAAATTGTTCGTGTCTTTTCGGTATGCAGAGTCAAATGATAAGCGAACATAATTATAAATGCTACGGGAGCGTAGTACGTGCAACCTGCTTCGTGACTCCAAGGCCCTGGTTTTAATCTTGCATGGCCTTGATTACAACACTGTTCTTCATTAAATTTTTTTCGCAAGATTATACTATGATTACTAAGATTATACAAGAAAATGGTCCACCTTTTTATTATTCGCCATGTTTTGCTGTTGTGACTGTCACTCTTCTCGCCGTCCTTTTTTGTTAAGCAGCGTGGGAAATATTTTTTTTTTTTACGATGTCGTCAAGTTCCGGCCCAAAACACTCCATTTTTTTTAGTGAGCAGTCGCTAAACGATATTGACGATAATGATATAGACGTGCTCGACAGTCTCTTTTTTATGTTTAAGTTGTGCATAGACGTCTTCTTCATTATTCTTTGAACCTGCGGATAAGTCCGAAGCCCGAGTCCCGGCCAGCAGGTTCGTCTGCACCTGCATCGTCTGCAATTGCATCTTCGTCTTTGCGATGCTGCTGCCACTTTCGTAAGAAGGAATCGCTCGCCGATGGAGTGATAACAGTTACCACAAACCGTAGCTTTAAATCAACTGCTTCCTGAAGCGAGCCATCGGTCGGAATTGGTAAATGGAAACACCCCAAATAAACAAATGGAAAACAATTTTCTAAAACAGTATCAGACCTCAAGCTTGTTCTCTGCATAGATAAGCAGCTTTTATGCCACCAACATGTCTCACTAATAAGCTGTTCGATACGTCTGTATTACTGTATATGTATGAATACATAACGCAAATATTAGCAACCTGTTTGAAAACCGAACTTCGTACCGAAAATATCGACGCAGTACGTCGTGTCCCGACCAAAAATAAGGCTCAACAGAACATTGTGGTAAGGTTCACCTCCATAGCAGTTCAAGACAAAATAATCAAGAAGGCCAAAAAAGAGAGATTGTCCGCGTCTGCACTTGGTTTTGAAAGCAATGAGCCTATATGTTCATTAATGAACACCTTAGCCAAAAGAATAAGATCCTTCTTGCAAAACCTCACCAGGCACGAAGAGAGAAGCACTGGAAGTATGTTCGGGTATCGCAGGTAAACATTTTAATGCGAAAAAGCGAGAACTCTCGAGTACTGCACAGTGCACATCACTTCGGAGAACGAGCTGAAGAAGGTATATAGTTTAGGTGACACTCGTGTTAGGGCTTGTTTACCGCAGCTATCATTACGTTTTCAATCGGTGAAGTTGAACGAGAATTCAGCAGAACTCTGTGCATTTCGGTACTTTATTGCAGTATTCGAAGTTTTCATGGAAACAAAAACATACTGCTTTTAAATGCGAAGCATTTCTTGGCGAACATTTGCTACTTTGACAGTTTCTATCTATCTATCTATCTATCTATCTATCTATCTATCTATCTATCTATCTATCTATCTATCTATCTATCTATCTATCTATCTATCTATCTATCTATCTATCTATCTATCTAGCCGCCTACGTCTTCGTGCTCTCATGGTCATTTCGTTAACTTGGTATGTACAAAAATTGGCATACTAAGACAAGAGTATATGATGAGCATAAATGATATGTCATGAGATGAATGTCATGACATGCGTGTCATGTAGGTCATGAAACAGCCGCCTACGTCTTGGTGCTCTCATGGTCTTTTCGTTAACTTGATAGGTACGAAAATTGGCATAGTATGACAGGAGTGTATGACGAACATAAGTTATAGGTCATGACATAAATGTCCATAACATACGTGTCATGTAGGTCATGACAGTGACCCAGCGAAAAAGATTAACACTCAAAAACCACTGAAATGGGTTCGGA